>NC_134584.1:41832051-42149778 GCF_037038515.1 Microtus pennsylvanicus | reverse complement strand
CCACTCCACACACCCAGTAAAAAAATGAGGTGCCCTTCTTGATTTCACTCAGTATGGCAAATCCGTTGACACACACTAAGAATTCTTCCTCTTCTCTTTTACCACCTGCTTCCTCAAAGTCTCTGACTGTTGAGCTCGAGTCTTTATACATGGACGCTCACGAAATCATTTCTAGTAACCCTGCTAGACTGAGACACTCCAGATGTCTCCGGCCATCTGTCCCGCGTGGTGGCACGAGGCCTAGAGGAGGACATAGTTACTCGAGGGTAGATAGGAACTTTGGGGCCCTGAGCAACAACAGGAAGCTGGATTTCTGCCTACAACCACATTAAATTTAGTTGAGGTTTTTATTGTTTGTGGGTTACGGACGTTTTATTTCCTGAAGTCTAGTAACAATTGGCAAAAGATTCCCTCCAATTTACTCACTGCGAAAAGCCCCGTGATAGCTCCACAGCTACCTAGAACTCCCTGGAGGCTTGGCTGCCTCCCGACCACCAGAGGCCCCAGTTGGTTAAGGCAAGATTAGTTCAGCTTCGGTTGTTTAATGATCTCTGTCCCTATTGGTCTTTTCCTCACCACAGAAGGCAAACGCTCTTTCAATGCCATCCCCTCAAGTCTTCCAGCCACCCACCGTGTTCCTTTCTTGCCCCTCCCCCACAAAATCTTATTTACACTGTCATTTTATGAATTATCGGGCTTTTTGATGGTCTAGGCGAGCTAGTTACATTCATAAGCATTGTGCAACGAAGACACTCATGCTCTTTAAGAGCAGGCTGGCCTCCATTTCTATGGGGAATTGCTAGCCTGCTTAGCCTTTTTATCATCCCAGCTCTTATATCTCTGCCACTCCTGTTCTCTCTCTCTCTCTCTCTCTCTCTCTCTCTCTCTCTCTCTCTCTCTCTCTCTCTCTCTCTGTTCTCTCTCTGTCCTCTCTCTCCCCTCCTCCCTCTCTCTCTGTCCCCTCTCTCTGTCCTCTCTCTCCCCTCCTCTCTCTCTGTCCTCTCTCCCCTCCTCTCTCTCTCTCTCTCTCTCTCTCTCTCTCTCTCTCTCTCTCTCTGTTCTCTCTCTGTCCTCTCTCTCCCCTCCTCCCTCTCTCTCTGTCCCCTCTCTCCGTCCTCTCTCTCTCTCTCTCTCTCTCTCTCTCTCTCTCTCTCTCTCTCTCTCTGTGTGTGTGTCTCTCTCTCTGTCTCTCTCTCTCTGTGTGTGTGTGTCTCTCTCTGTCTCTCTCTCTGTCCTCTCTCTCCCCTCCTCCCTCTCTCTCTGTCCTCTCTCTCCCCCTCCTCCCTCTCTCTCTGTCCTCTCTCTCCCCCTCCTCCCTCTCTCTCTGTCCTCTCCCTTCCTCCCTCTCTCTCTGTCCTCTCCCTTCCTCCCTCTCTCTCTGTCCTCTCTCTCTCTCTCTCTCTCTCTCTCTCTCTCTCTCTCTCTCACACACACACACACACACACACACACACACACACACACACACACTCTTAAAGACAGGGTGTCCCTGTGTATCACCCTGTCCTGTGTATCTAGCTGTCCTGGAACTCACTCTGTAGTCCAACTCTCCTGAAACCCACAGCGATCAGCCTGCCTTTGCCCCCTGAGTGCTGGGATTAAAGCGTGCGCCATCACTACCCGACACCTCATTCTCACTTAGTGGTTTTTAACACTGTCACAGCTTCTGTTCCAGTCCCCCTTTGGCTCGCAAACCTGCACAGATTCTTAAAAGAACACTCGGGCTTTTATTAAACACTGCCCTGGCCTTCCATAGAAGATGCTTTGGGACTTAGCGTTTTTGACACAGAATTGAGACGACCAAATTGAATTTCACCATTTGGCTCTCGTTTCACCAGGAAATTCCACTCAGGCAGTGTTAACACTCATTCGTCATTTAACAAGTAATAATTGAACATCTAATTATGAAAAGGAATGCATTTGCTCTTCTGTTTATCACTAACTGTGCAAAGGCCTACATGTCTGTGTATAGTTCTGGGCTCCAATAACCCCCGTGAAGGAAGTGGGTGCACCAATTTGAGAGTCTATTATGGGAGAAAAAAAAACTTAGTTAACTCAGCTACCAAAAGAGAATGCCACACACTGGGTGGTCCCAGGAACACACACGCATTTTTCTCTTGGTTCTAGAGGCTGGCAAGGTCTGGCAACAGAGCCGAGTTCTCAGGAGAGCTGAAATCCTGCTTCTATTTATTTATTTATTTAAACCTGCCGAGCTTCCAGAAGAGAGCCTGCATTATGAGCAGTCTTGTCTCTGGATGGCTCTGGATGCTTCCTCAGACATATGGACTCTAAAGTTAAGGAGTGATCCATAAGTTTTCACAGGTCTAATTCCTGTTGCTAAAAGGCCCAGAGGGAGGCCCTATAACATTTCATGCATGGTGGCTTAGTGATTTCAGTAAAGCAAGACCCATCCGGGGACATTTATTCGTTTGTTAAAGGCCTACTTCCTAGCTTGTTCACACAGCTGTTTTAGTGAGGTGCCAACCCGTTGGGCACACTGCCCTCTCTTATCTTATAGCAGGCGATGATTGTAGTACCCGTGGATTCAGTGTCTCTGTTTTCTCACCGGAGATATGTGTTCCTCATAATCAATGGGGTCCCTACTTTCCTGCACAGAGTATTCTGTCTCTCCAGCATCTTCCCAGCTCCTAACTTAACTGATTTTATCAGACAGATTTCCATCATGTGCTCTCTGTCCTGAATTGTAGCTCCGCCTCCTCTTGTCCATCCTGCAACAGCTCAGGCAATGTGTGACAAGGAAGTAGCATTATTGTCCTCAAAACCAATCCTGAATAATAAAAGGCAAGAAGGTAAAACTCAAGATATTTAAGTGTGATTTGATCCTGATGTGGTCCAGAGCAGACAGCTCGGCAGCCTTATCTTGGAACATGTCAGAATCCAAGAAAAGGATAACTGTGCTCATAAAATCTTTGGTGCTTTTCTGGGCGTGGATAACTCGATGGCTTAGAGGGCCAAATGTATGATTGAGTTTGCTGTTTATGTCTGACACTCTACTGCTGTCAGTACGCTGAAATGCTACAGAGTAAAAGAAAGAAAAAGAAAATTACATGAGCATACGTAGAACGTACCATAAAAGGAATAAAGAAACAACCCCACATTTTAAAGTTTGGAATGCTTGCCGTTAATATTGTGTTTGTTTTTTTGGTTGGTTTTAAGTTGAAACAGCTCTCCGCCCGTAGCTGTCATGGTGATGGGTAATCTTTAGCCTGGCAGCTCAGTGCATCTCTCCACCCATCCACTACAGCAGCTGCTTGCTGAAGGTCAAATCCCTGGGAGACAGCAGAGCCGAGAGTGGAGCCCGCACAGCCGTATCCTTGTGTCTGGCTTCTCAATGCTGTGTTGCACAATTAGCAGATCCCTGTTGTTGTTTTTTTTTCCCCAGCTATAAACCCAGCTTAAATTTCCATAAATGGTAATTTGATTTTTTTCCTCTTCTCTGGACTGTAAATTTGTGTAATTGAATTTTTATGGACTTTTGCACCACTGGTGTTATTTGTAATGGATTTATTTTTCAAAATTATGATGTTCAATGAATCCTATAATCTAGATGTACCTCCCAGGAAACCGAAGACCTCCTAGTTGGTCTCTCATTTGACCAAAATTCTGTTCACCAAGGGTTCGATGCATGTCCTAGATCTGTGCTGGCAAAGTATCACATGCAGTGGGGTTTAGATCACAAGAGCATCGCCTTGAAGTTCCGGCTACCAGAAGTTCAAAGTCAAGTTCTTCTCCTGAGGGCAGGGGGCGGGGCCTCTCTCAACCTCTCCTCAATCAGAGATAGTTAGCTTCCCAAGTACCAGCCCCTATGTGCTGCTACAACCCCAAATTCCCCCTTTAATCAAAATATCCTCCATATTGAACAAGGCTCGTTACATCACCTTGTTTTAACTCAATTGCTTCTTTAAACATGCAAAGGCACCGAATGAGTTAGCATTTCAGTAGAGTGTGGAGTGACTCACACAGCGCTAGCATCAACGTCCAAGGCATGGGGCAAACTGAGACAGAGCTGGGTTGGGCTCAGACCTTCCTGGTCGCAGGTGAGTGGAAGCCTCCCTTCCGCAGACTGGTGAGCAGGACCAACAGGCTTCTGCTCTGATGTCCTAAGTAACACAGCAATTCTATTAAAATGGAACTGAGGCCATGCACTTAGGAAGTAAGTCCAAAACTTCACAGAAAGATAGATTCATCTTGTTGTCTTTTCTATGCTTGTCAAACTGTAAATGTCTACCCCAAATACTTAAGAAGGACTAGCTTACGAGACACACGTGGAAAAACATACTTGGCATCCTTCCTCTCCACTAGACCTTGATGTCTGTCCTACACCCACAGAGATAAGGCCATAGCAGTCTCCTGTTGTTGGGGGGTGTCTGTCCTGCCTGGTTCCTGCAATCGTTAAGTCCCAAAGAAATCACACAGAGGTCTACATTAGTTATAAACTGATTGGCCCATTTGCTCAGGCTTCGTATTAACTCTTCTAACTTATATTAGCCCATTATTCTTGTCTATGCTAGCCACGTGGCTCTGTGCCTTATTGAACGAGGCAGTCACATCTTACTTCTTCTGTGGCTGAGTCACTACTACGGACCAAGCTTTCCTCTTCCCAGATTTCTCCTGTTCTTGTCGCCCTGCCTCTACTTCCTGCCTGGCTACTGGCCAATCAGCATTTTATTAAAAATCAATTGACAGGGTACAAACCATTGTCCCACAGCAGTCTCCATCTTTCTTGCGCAGCGAGGCACATGCACCACAGGTGTCCAGAGAGACTGACAGCTGTCTGGTTTTGGGAGAGCCACTTGAGGGGCCACTGGTGGCTTTACCAGTTATTTTCAATTGATGGGCTGACCTTGGACATCACTGGCACTTGTCAACAGCAAAGATCCCTGAAAGAGCACCTGGAAAGGCCTTATGCTATCCTATCTGCTTTCCCAGTGACCCAGGACGGGCATCCTGGTGGTATGCTGGAGGAAACCATGTCTCACAGATACACAGAAGGCTATGGGGGTGGGGGCGGGGTAGAGTCACAGGAGATGGCCCAGCTTTGCATTTGAGTGTAGATGGTCCCCCTTTAGTCATTAAGAACTGAGTTCCAGGCAGTAAGAGTCCACGTTCTCCTGGTCTGGTTGCCCCGTATTTGACCCATCCTTGTGTTTTTCCACTGAGAGAGTTACATGAAAGATTTAAAATGGCATCTTGGACCGAGGCTGTACTTCAGTGGAAAAATCCTTGTCTAATGTGTATACTCTCCAGCATCTCAAAAACATAAAATAATAAAATGGTATCTTTAACACATTCTAGCACACTTAATTAACTGTCAAAGCACTGTTTATGTGTGTGTGTTTGTATGGATGTGTGTGGGGTGGATATGTGTGTATGGGTGTGTGTGTAACCACTTGCGCATGTGTGGATGGCAGAGGTTAGGCTGGCCTGCAACCGTCAATCATCTTTGTCCTCAGTACTGGGATGACAGATGGATGGTACGATGCTCAAATTTTATGTGGGTTCTGGGAATCCAGACTCATGCTTCTTGCTACCATGGCAGGCACTTTACTGATTGAGCCATCCCTCCAAGTGACTCTTTTTTAAAGCCATGAGATCCATGTTAAATGCTGTAGGAGCGCCTTTCTTTACTATGTGTTTTGTTGGAGGGCTTCCTAGGAAAGTGTTTTGCTCTGAAGGACAGAGTTTTCCAAAATAGGAGAGGGCAAAAAAAGGGGGTGAACAGAGCAAACAGTGAAAAATGACATAATCATGATGGACATTTGTAGGTCAGTGGAGCATAAAGCCCTGGGCGAAAGCAGAAAGCAGGGAGGAAGTCATGGGGGCAGCGGGTAGGAAGGCCATGGGCAAGAGGCAGGTTAGGGGCAGGGGGCAGAGTTGGAGGGCAGGAGGCAGGGGTTGGGGGCAGGTGACGGGGGACAGAGGGGAAGCTTTACACGGGCTTCAGGGAGCAGGGAGAATTTCACATTTTCCTTGTCCAGCGTAGCGGATGGCGTCTTAGTGACATGGTTGTACTTTTGTCTCTCCTTAAGGAATGCCTAGGAGAAATACATCTACATACCGCTCCTTAACACAACAATACATTTTCCACCCACAGATTTTTGCCTCCATGAGACTTGTTCCCTTTCTTCCTAGGACTATTCTTCCAGGAACAACAACAGAAAGGAATAGTTCCACAGATGAGGAGGAAGCCAGCTGCTTAAAGTTCAGCGAGACTCCTCCTCTGAGATAGCTAAATGTGTGTGTGTGCATGTGCATGCGTGCGTGTGTGCATGTGTGTGTGTGCATGTGCATGCGTGCGTGTGTGCATGCGTGCATGTGTGCATGTGTGTGTGTCACACACACACACCTACCTGCGTGTTTGTATATATGTGTATCTGGAAGCGTGGGTCATGCCACATCGGCAGACACCTATGAACCACAGCCTCCGGCACAGCACACAGTTATCCGTTTTCTGATATTCATGATGGCCCCCAGGGATAGGGATTGGATTATAGTCATCCCGATAAGTAACAGTTTACATTTTGATTGTCACCAAAGCTTTGTCTTCGAACTATTCTGAGAAAGAAAGAGACCTCATTTTAAAATGTCCATTTTTGATACTTGCTAAGCAGATAGGTATTAATCCCAAGACAGATATCCCATCTGTTGGAGCGAAATAAACAGTTTCTGTGATTAATCATAGGACTAGAACTTTCCTTAGCCACTAAAGATATTTGGAATGCAATTTCAGAGACCATTCCTTCCTTTTAGGTAATGAGCCGTCACGAATGAATCTTCACTCCTTAAAAGGCCAGACGCCCATACTCAGCCATGCTGGCTGCTGACCCAAGTCAATACAATTCAGGAACATATTTGAATTTTTTCTGTTAGACATTTGCGACTGCTGCTAAGAACTGAGATGCCAAGGTTTAAGGTTTTCCAAATAGCTCCAACACCTGCTTATAACAAAGAGATTTTTCAGGTTAATTTCTGATGTGCATAAATATTTTCATAACTTAAACATTTTTATCAAGCAAGCATGAACATAAATCATAAAGGCCAGTTATGTCCATTTGGGGATTGAACACCCATGTCAATGCCTTTTTAAAATTTTTTTCTCACTTTGCACACCAATCCCACTTCCCTCTCTCTCCCCTCCCCCACCTTCAATATACTCCACCCCTACCCCATACACTACTCAGAAAGAGTAAGGTTTCCTATGGGGAGTCAACAAAGTCTGGCACATCACTTTGAGGCAGGACCAAGGCCTTCCCCCCTATATCTAGGCTGAACAAGGTATCCCTTCAAGGTGAATGAGCTCCAAAAAGCCAGCTCAAGCACTAGGGATAAGTCCTGGTCCCACTGCCAGTGACCCCCACAGTCTTCCCCAACCACATAACTGTCACCTACATTCACAGGGCCTAGTTAGGGCCTATGCAGGTCTCCCTATGTCCCCACTGTCCTTCCTGAGTCAGTGAGCTCCTACTAGCTCGGATGAGCCCTTTATGTTGGTATCTCAATCATGGCTAACATCATTGCTCCTCCATTTCTTTGATTGGATTCTGGCAGCTCAGCCCAGTGCTAACTGTGGATCTCTGCTTCTGATTCCATTAATAACTGGGTGAAGTTTCTATGGTGACAATTAAAGTAATCATCAATCTGATTACAGGGGAAGGCCAGTTCAGGTACCCTCTCCACTATTGTTTACCATCTTAGCTGTGGTTTTCCTTGTAGTTTCCTGGAAATTTCCCTGGTGCCAGGTTTCTTGCTAGCCCCATAATGGCTCCCTCAATCAAGATATCTTTCTTACTCTACCTCTGTCCTTCCTTCATCTCGGCCATCCAGTTCCCTTATGTTCACCTACCACCTTCCCTTCTCCCCTTGTGGTATGATTGAGCATCCTTTGGGTACATGCCCAAGAGTGGTATCATTGGTTCCTGACTTAGATTGATTCCCAGTTTTCTAAGAAACCTCCATACTGATTTTCAAATTGGCTGTACAATTTTGCATTCCCACTAGAAATAGAGGAGTAATCCCTCACTCCACATCCTCTCCAGCATAAACTATCATCAGTGTTTTAAATCTTAGCCAATCTGACAGGTGTATGATGGTATCTCAGAGTCATGATTTACATTTTCCTGAAGATTAAAGATGTTGAGCAATTCCTTAAGTGTCTTTCAACCATTCAAGATTCTTCTGCTGAGAACTCTCTGTTTATATCTGTATTCCATTTTTAAATTGAATTATTTGGTATTTTGATATTTAGTTTCTTGAGTTCTTTATATATTCTGAAGATTAGTCCTCTGTTCGATGTGGGGTTGGTGAAGATCTTTTCACTTTCAGTTGGCTGCCATTTTGTCTTATTGACTGTGTCCTTTGCTTTACAGAAGCTTCTCAGTTTCAGGAGGTCCCATTTATTTATTGTTGCTCTCAGTTTCTGTGCTACTGGGATTATATTTAAGAAGTGGTCTCCTGTGTCCACGTGTTCAAGGCTACTTCCTACTTTCTCTTCTATGAGGATCAGTGTGCCTGGATTTATGTTGAGGTCTGGGATTCATGTGGACTTGAGATTTGTGCAAGGGGAAAGATATGGATCTATTTTCATTCTTCTGCATGTTGACATCCCATTATGCCAGCACCATTTGTTGAAGATGCTCTCTTTCTTTCATTGTATAATTGTAGCTTCTTTGTCAAAAAATCAGGTGTTCATAGGTGTGTGAATTAATATCGGCATCTTTGATTCTATTCCATTGGCCCTCCTGTCTGTTTTTATGCCAAAAGCAAGCTGTTTTCATTAGTGTAACTTTATAATAGAGCATAATGTCAGGGATGGGAATGCCTCCGTAAGTTCCTTTGGTGTGCAGTATTGTTTTGGCTATCCTGAGTTTTTTTGTTTTTTTTTCCATGTAAAGTTGAGTATTATTCTTTTGAGATCTGTGAAAAATTGTGTTGGGACTTTTAATGGGTGTTGCATTGAATGTGTAGATTTCTTTTGGTAAAACTGCCATTTTTATTATGTTGATTCTACCTATCTAAGAACATGAGATATCTTTCTATTTTTTTGGTGTCTTCTTCAATTTTGTTCTTCAAAGACTTAAAGTTCTTGTCATACAGGTCTTTCACTTCTTTGGTTAGTGTTACCCCAAGATATTTTATGTTGTTTGTGGCTGTTGTATAGGGTGATGTTTTTCTGATTTCTTTCTCTGCCCTTTTTTTTCATTTGTATATAGGAGGGCTACTGACTTTTTAAAGTTGATCTTATATCCTGCAAAATTACGGAAGTTTTTTAGCAGCTGTAGGAGTTCCCTGGTAGAATTTTTGGAGTCACTTATATATAATATCATCTGCAAATAATGAGTTTGACATCTTCCTTTTCAATTTGTATCCCCTTGATATCCTTTTGTTGTTTTATTGCTCTATCTAGACCTTTGAGTACTATGTTGAATAGATATGGAGAGAGTGGACAGTCTTGTCTTGTTCTTGATTTTAGTGGAATAACTTTGAGTTTCTCTCCATTTAATTTGATGTTGTCTGTAGGCTTGCTGTATATTGCTTTTATTATGTTTAGATATGTTCCTTGTATGCCTGATCTCTCCAAGACATTTATCATGAAGGGATGTTGGATTTTGTAGTTTTTTTTCAGCATCTAATGAGATGATCATATGGGGTTTTTTCTTTCCATTTTATTACATGGTGGAATGCATTGATAGATTCTTGTATGTTGAGCAATCCTTCCATCTCTGGGATGAAGCCTAGTTGATCATGGTGGGTGATTTTTTTATGTGTTCTTAGATTCAGTTTGCCAGTATTTTATTGAGTAGTTTTGCATCAATGTTCATGGGGGAGATTGGTTTGTAATTCCCTTTCTTAGTTGAGTCTTTGTGTCTTTTGTGTATCAGGATGATTGTAGCCTTCTAAAACTCCTTTGGCAATGTTCCTTCTGTTTCTATTGTGTGAAACAATTTGAAAAGTGTAGGTATTATACTTAAGTTCTGGTAGAATTCTATGCTAAAATCATACAGTTCTGGGCTTTTTGTGTTTGGGAAACTTTTGATGACTTCTATTTCCTTAGGGGTTATAGGTCTATTTAAGTTGCTCATCTGGTCTTGATTTAATTTTAGTATATGGTACCAATTCAGAAAATTGTCCATTTCTTTTAGATGTTCCAATCTTGTGGAGTACAGGTTTTTGAAATATAACTTAATAATTTTTTTTTACTCAGTGTTTCTTGTTATATCTCCCTTTTCATTTCTGATTTTGTTAGATATTCTGTCTCTGCCTTTTGGCTAGTTTGAATAAGTGTTTGCTATCGTGTTTATTTTCTCAAAAAAAAAAACAGCTTTTTGTTTCATTGATTCTTTATATGTTTCTTTGTATTGTTTGATTTGTTTTTATTTTATTGATATTGGCCCTCAATTTGATTGCTTACTGTCATCTACTCTTCCTGGGCGAGTCTGTTTCTTTTTGTTCTAGATCTTTTAGGTGTGTTGTTAAGTTGTTAGTGTGAGATTTCTCTACTTTCTTTATGTAGGCACTTAGTGCTATGAACTTTCCTCTTAGCACTGCCTTCAAAGCATCCCATAAGTTTGGGTATGTTGTGCATTCATTTTCAATGAATTCTAGGAAGCCTTTAAATTCTTTATTTCTTCCTTGTCCCAGGGGTGGTTCGACTGAGCATTGTTCAATTTCCATGAGTTCGTACACTTTGTATAATTAGTGTGTTGATTTCTAACATTAAGCCATGGTGATCTAATAAGATACAGGGGGTTATTTCAATTTTTTTGTATTTGTTGAGGTTTGCTTTGTTACCGGGTATGTGATCAGTTTTAGAGAAAGTTCCATGAGGTGCTGAGAAGATGGTATATTCTTTTGTGTTTGGCTGAAATGCTCTATATATGTCTGTTAAGTCCATTGGAGTCAAGACATGTGTTGGTACTCTTATGTCTGTGCTAAGTTTCTGTCTGGCAAACCTGTCCATTGGTGAGAGTTGTTGAAGTCTTCTATTAGTGTGTGTGCTTTGATGTGTGATTTTAGATTTAGTAATGTTTCTTTTGCATATGTGGATGTTCTTATATTTGGGGCATAGATGCTTAGAACTAACACTTCATCTTGATAGCTTTTTCCTGTGATGAGTATGAAGTGTCCTCCTACATCCCTTTTGACTTATTTTAGTTTGAAGTCTATTTTGTTAGATATTAGGATTGTTTCTTAGGTCTATTTGATTGGAAAATCTTTTCCCAATCCTATACTCTGAAGTAATATCTCTCTTAGAGGTTGAGGTGTAGTTCTTGTATACAGCAGAAGGATGGGTCCTGTTCTCATATCCATTTCTGTTAACCTGTGTCTTTTTATGGGTGAGTTGAGTCCATTGATATTGAGATCTTAATGTCCAGTGATTGTTAATTCCTGTTATTTTCAGTGATAGTGTTTGTATGTTTCCATTCTTTGGGATTTGATGGTGTGAGGTTATGTGTAGCCTATAGTTTTGTGAGTGCAGTTAACTTCCTTTGGTTGGAATTTTTTTCTAGTACTTTCTCTAGGACTGAATTTGTGGATAGGTATTGTTTAAATCTGGTTTTGTCATTGAATATCTTGTTTTCTCTGTCAATGGTGATTTTTGTTTGTTTGTTTTTGGCTTTTTAAGGGTCTCTATCATCTTCATAAAGTTATATTTAAGGTCATTTTTTTCTGCCTCTTCTGGGTTAGGATGTTCAGGTCTTCCTGTTGTACATAATTGAAAGTATTCTTGTAGAGCCAGACGGTGGTGGCACACGCCTTTAGTCCTAGCACTTGGAAGGCAGAGGCAATCAGATCTCTGTGAGTTCAAGGCCAGCCTGGTCTATAAGTGCTAGTTCCAGGACAGGCTCCAAATCTACAGAGAAACCCCGTCTCGGAAAAAAAAAAAAGTATTTTTGCATTTGCACCTACCCATGCCATCCTCCAGTTGGTGCAGGCATTTGGTCCAAACCTCGCAGTTGCTGTCTGTGTCTCAGGAATCCTCTTTTGGACCAACCATTGCAATTGCTGTCTGTGTCTCAGGGAGCCATTGAGGTCTCCTGGGATCCTGGGATGGGTGGGTTTGGGGGCAGAGTTAGACTTGTAGATTACAGGGTCCAGTGCAGGGATGTTGGAGCAGGCTTCCTGGAAGAGGCTTGCCTGCTGACTGGCTAGTGTGGCTGAGGACGGTGGGGTAGAGCTGTGGGTTTTACCTTGGGGACTCAGGTTTTGCCCTAGAGTCTGGGTTGTGCAGTTGAGGGGCTGGTCACTCACCTCTTGGTTCACTCTGTGCAGTCCCAGTCTATGTCCCAAAGAGCCACTGACGTTGCAGGGGATGTATGAGTTTGGGGGCAGAGAGGGACTTGTAGATTTCGGGGTCCAATGCAGGGGTGTTGGAGCAGCTTGCCTGCTGGCTGGCTAGTGCGGTGGGTGCGGGTCGGAGAGAGCTTGCCAATATCTCATCATTCACTATAACAGTTTTCAATATTGAATTCTGGGTTTGTGACAGGACTCACACAGGGATTCCTGAGTTGCTCTGAGTTCATCACTTCCATAGAACCGTCTGCATCTGTAGGTAGACCAGTAAGCCTAAAAATCCTGAATTTGTGGTCAGATGCTTCCCACACTCCCAGCAACTACCTGGTGACTTCTCAGGTGCTGCCGTGTCTGTGTTTCATTGCCAGCATCACTCTTTCCTGGAGAACCAGCAGCCTCCTGTTTTTCACAGCTCTGCAAGTGTGATTGCCATTCTTTGTGCATGCAAGCATAAACAAAGCCAACTCCTTCCATTCTAGGCTCAAGCCCAAGTTCTATCAATCAGTGTGCTTCCCCAGTTCCTTCATACTGGCTCCTTAGGCCTCTGCTACCCTCAGCCAGAGCTACATCATCGCATGTCAATCATCATTCTATTTTGTCTTCCTTGTCCAATCATTTAACATGTTGTCAAAGCCATCTACCTACAGTTACCTGGATCGGATCCCTCCAATATAAACACCATTCTGAGACTGTATTTCATAGCAGAATAATCTACATACTTGCTCAATCCCCATTTCCTCTTACTCCTTGCTGTTCTCATCCCGCATTGTACAAATCTCTGTGTTCCATGGTTTTTCTAGTCTCAGGCCATACGTAATACTCATTGCCTACCCATTATTAGTGTGTGTCTCCTAGTAAAATTCCTACTTTCTTCCTTCACTCTCTGCGGCTACTTC
Source organism: Microtus pennsylvanicus (assembly GCF_037038515.1). Classification (NCBI taxonomy): domain Eukaryota; kingdom Metazoa; phylum Chordata; class Mammalia; order Rodentia; family Cricetidae; genus Microtus; species Microtus pennsylvanicus. The sequence continues at coordinate 42,136,570 of NC_134584.1, read as the reverse complement.
AAGATGTATCAAGGTGAGGCATATATAAGCTGTGTGCACACACATGCCTTAGTTTTACTAGTGCATACTAATTGTAGCCAATGGGATTCATTGTGACATATTCTGTATGTGTATATGACTTAATTTGATTACCTTGGCTCTGTTATACTTGATCCCCACCCTTCACCCCTCCCCTGCACACACACACTCCTTTAACCCTCCTCTTCTGTACTATTCCCCATAATGCCACAGAGCACTTGGCCAGTGTTTCAAATACCCCGAGTTATAATTAATAAACATGATCTGATTTTATTTTATTTGAGGTCTTTGAGGCAGGGTCACACTATGTAGCCCACGCTGTCTTCATGCTTGCAGCCCTCTCACATGGGCTGAGACGTGAGATGGCTATTATCTATTGGTGTGACTTCTGACTTCTCAGGTCATGTTTCTGAACCTCAGTCGCCACACGGGTTAATGAGTCACCAGGCTACTGTGCATCCTTCACTAACCTTAGCAGGTTTTCTCTCCTCTTTCTTCCCTGCTATAATCTCTTGTCACCTCACCAGTCTGTGTGAGGAAGATTTCATGCATTTAGACACTGTGTTTTGAAACTACACATCCTACCTTGTATGTACTACTGTGTGGGAATACTTCAGCTCTGGGGTGTTATCTCTCTGTACCCCATACCCAGGACACCTTCTCACAGGACTCTCCAATTTATCTGCACACTACATGAGAAATGATTTGTATTAGACTTTGCATTAGTCTGCTTTCTGTTGAAAGATAAAATAGTGGATGCATTAAAAAGAAAGGGAATGTATTTTGGCTTAAGTTTCTGAACTATTCAGCAATGTCCTCATTGTGGGCAGAGGACCAAGATGACCAGGACAGAGAGAGAAGAGTGAGCATTTGTGTGAATGTCAGTCTAGACTCTCACACCACTGATAAACCCAACAGGACTCAGTCATGGGCACTCTACCCTAGTGCCTTATCCACTCCTCATCATTTTCAAACTGAACCCTGGGAGCACACACAGTATTTCCAAATATATCCATATAGTACCGCTCCTGTTTTGTGGGAAGGCAACACAAGAGTTTGAGGCTAAAGGCTTACGTGGGTTGCCTTAGGTCCTCCAAAGAGAAAGAGGCAGAAACAGGGATAAAAGTCAAGTCATGATTCTCGGTTGGCCCCTCCCTCCTAGTGCTTTTAACTCGGGGGCAGGAATTTATTTTTTTGCTGTTTATGTTGGAACATTCAATTTTATAACTTGCCAGGACCAACCTATGGCTGACTGCAATCGAGAAGGGATTCTAGAGATATCTATGGAAAAGCTAAAGTGAATACTACAGACAAGACAATGTTAATAACATAAAAGAATGTTTTGCGGCAAACTATATACTTACATGGAGGAACCTTGTGCTTGGCCTTGCCACCAGTTATTCTGTTTCAATGAGGCGTAGCAGTACAATGTCTGCATTCTAAACCAGAATCCTGAGGTTAAACGAAGCATTCAATGCCATCTGATGGGAGGAGCCTGAATCCCCCTGCAGGTTCTCTAAGGTGCTTTGTGTGGCTCTGAACACTTTGTGTCACCCTCCCACTATTATAGACATTGCTTTTTAGCCTTTGGCCAAGATCAAGTAGAGTGTTTGTTCTTGCGGCTTTTAATAATTGATGTGTTCTCCAATCAAGGACAACTATTTTGACTGTGTGTGCATTACAAAGGCCTAAGCTCAATTTAACAGAGACTTTTAAAATAAGAGGTACACTTGAGTTCTGTCAGATATGATTCTCTTGACTTTGTTCCTCCCAAATGCTACAGTGGATCATTCTTTGATATACAGGATGAAGTGCCCCATATCTGAGCCTGCATTCTTTCTATGGAGCTGCGGGACTTTTTTCCTTTTCAGAGTATGGTCAATGCATGCTTGCCCCCCTCCCCGTACCCATGCTTAGTTAACCTGGAAGAACCATGATGACATGCCGTGAAGATAACATTAGCAGAGGAAGTAACAGATTACACCTGTCCGGGGTCAACATGAGCTACAGGCTTTCAAGCTAGCCAACGAATTCCCCTACCAGCTTCCTTAGCTTCATAATGTGAATTTCATATCATGATCAGTTCACAGACAAATATAGAAAGACAGAGGACAGGAGGAGGCAGGGGGCAAAAAGAAAAATAAAAAAACCGAGGACAATGAGAGGAAGAGGAAAGAGAAAAAGTAACGTCAATGTCTCCGTAGGTTCTGAGCAGAGGGAACCGTTCGCCGGTCACCAGCCGTCGTCACACATCCTGTTATTTTCTTTGGGCATCAGAATACATTTCACCACCCTCTGAAGTTTCCATACACTCTGCAATGATTTTGCACTAATCTTTCTTTACTGGGAAATGGCTTATCCGTGTTTCTTTTCAATCTTTGAGGTCACTTTCTCTTTTAAGGTTTCATTTTCACACATAATGCCGAAGATCTGGAAATGGGTAAAATCACGCTGTTGGTCTTCAGTATTTCCATGGTAAAATTAATTTGGGGCCATTCGCTACCAAGGAAAACAAAGGGGGGGAGGGGGGAAGTGCTATTTCTACATGTTCCCATTGTCATTTTGCTGGGAGTATTGGAAAGTACATACTTATAAGCTTTTGTGTCCCTGGGCTGTGACTTATTCTGGACTCTATGATAAACTAAATTACTGCCCCTTGTAAGTGGCTGTGTCTTTGCCATTGAAGAGCATTGAGATACTGTGTGCTCCTCTGGTCTCTTCAAACTCTGTGAGGTTTTAAACCTTTCTGTCACTGGTCTGGAGTAGAATGGACAGGAATGGTGTCACTTCCTCTTTCTACTCCCCCCCCCCCAGAGTCACTCCCACCAGAGAGCACTGCTGGCTGCTTCATTTCAACTGGCCATACTGCCTGGATGTCACATCAGCTCAGGGCACAGAATTACTTATGAGAGCCGTGGCTCTGAATGTCCAGAGCCCAGAGCACCATAATGGATTCTTGGTGAAGCTGGGCCTGAATCTGATTCCACCCCTTTAGAAAAACACTGATCCCAAACTCCCGTTCTGCAGAGGGAGCCCCTAAATAGGACGACTTTCATGGACCCAGGGCTAATGAAATTGGATTAAGGATTCATTTTTACCCTAGAATAAAATGACATAGGTAGGGGTACGATTTTCATTCACATTGAAAATGAATTTTCACCTCCATAGGAGTTAAAATATGCTGACTAAATGCACTATATGACATCAGGGGAACCAAGAAAATTGCAACGATTTCAAGTAATATTATTTCTCATCTAGAAGAAGCAGAAGGTCTTAATTCTTAGCACAACAAGAAACTCGAACCCGTGTCGCAGATAACTTAGGCAATCGCTCTGACTCTGTGATCTGATAGCTTCCTCCTGGCACAGGTGTACCCAATGTGTACACCTGCCCAGGCAGCTTGACCCACCACGGGGTGGCTCGGGTGGATACCAGCCTTCGTGAATGAGCCGCTTACTTTTGCTTCTTTGTGTTGCCTACCATGGGCTCTTCTTTCTGAGCACAATGTTTTTGCTTCTTTTCTTCCTGGGAATGATCTTCGCAATATGAAACAAATCCCATTCTCAAGTCCAGTAGATTCTTCTTTGAGTGAGGATTCTGGTGTCCTTTCTCCCACCAACACCTCTGTAATTCCCTTCAAGGAAACGGTTATCTGAATCAGACAAATCCTGAATTCAGAACACACACACTCTATCCCATGAAATAGGACTTTGGTTTTAGAAGTTACATACAAACACACACACATACACACACACACTACACATATATTCATATATACGTATTATTGCAACACAGATAACATTGCACAAACAGATGTATGCTGTATTTATTTTAGATTTTGTCTTTTTTAAAAAAAATATTTATTTATTATATATACAATATTCTGTCAGTGTGTATACCTGCAGGCCAGAAGAGGTCACCAGATGGTTGTAAGTCACCATGTGGTTGCCGGGAATTGAACTCAGGACCTTTGGAAGAGCAGGCAGTGCTCTTAACCACTGAGCCATCTCTCCAGCCCCCTTTGTCTTTTTTCTTATTTTCTCTTTATAAAACTCATTTTATTATCTGTAATAAGTTTCTGTTAAGTGAACTTTCTAACCCTCCCTCTCCTTTAGCTTTATAATAATCTATTAAAAGTGAGCATTTGCCTTACTTTTCCAGCCCTAAGTGACAAAGCATCCACACCTGCTAAGATAACTTAAGCTCCACTAGTTTTCCCCCACACCGCTGAAGCAGTTCCTGCCACTGTCAATCCAATTTTTTTCTGAGAGCCCCCAAGGATACTCCAATAAGTTCAGCATTTGAGGGAAGTTTTTGTTCTTCTGTACCAGCCCCAACAGCTAGCTGTATTCCCCAAGGCTTAGTAGGTCACAGTGTTACCCAGACACTACCATCCCCCACCACACCCCAGCATAACAAGGGACTTGCATTGTGTATCTGCTCCAATAAGCAGAGTCATTTCTCCTTTGCTTCCTGGAGCTGTGCTGGATTTTATTCAATGTCCTGCACTTCAAACACTATGTTCTCCCCATGTCCTGGAGGGCCATCCCCAGGAAGGTGTTAGAATCACCGCTGCTGTGTTCTGTGCAGGATGTCTGGTCCCTTGAGATAGTTAAGACGTCCGTCCTTATGGGCCTAAGCTCCCAGTGCCTGGCTCATTCCTCTGCACAAGGAGTGTTTTCCAGAAACGCTAACCCTGAAGACAGTCACCAGTCATTTTCAAAGCCTGCCCTTCGAATATTCTGTCACAGATGGTCTTTTCTTTTTCACTAAAGCAGGAAGTATTTTATTAAAGCATTGTTTAAAAATCCTCACCCTAACCCTAACCCCCAAAATATAAGTATGAACCTTCATTGTGCGACAGATGGAGATAGAGACAGAGACCCATATCGGAGGAGCACTGGACTGAGCTCCGAAGGTCCAGTTGAAGAACAGAAGGAAAGAGAATATGAGCAAGGAAGTCAGAACCCCAAGGGGTTGGTCCACCCACTAAGACAGTGTGACTGATGTAATGGGAGCTCACCAAAGCCAGCTGGACTGGGACTGAACGAGCATGGGATCAAAGTGGACCCTCTGAATGTGGCTGACAATTGGGGCAGACTGAGAAGCCAATTATAACTCTGGGATTTGTCTCTACTGCACGTACTGGCTTTTTGAGATCCTAGTCTATTTGGATGCATTCCTTCCTAAGCCTGGATGGAGGGTAGAGGGCCTTGGACTTCCCACAGGGCAGGGTACCCTGCCCTCCCTTAGGACTGGACGGGGAGGGGGGAAGAGTGAGTGGGGAAGCAGCGGGAAGGAAATGGGAGGAGGGAAGGAAGTGGAAATTTTGAATGGCATTATTTTTAAAGCAATAAATATAAATAAAAATAAAATAAAAAAGTGAAAAAAAATCCCCAAGTCCTTCGTAAAGATCTTCCACTTGCTCCTTTTTTTTCTATTACTGTAAATGTTGCATTTTCTACAGAGCTAGTTATTATAGGTGAATGTTAGCTATACGTTGATATAGTTCTATATTTAACTCAGCCTATATTTCTTTTAGGACTCATGATTTGTTTGCTATTCTAATTCAATCTTTTAGTAACATTACCATACCAAGCCTTGGGCTTGACATGATGTTTTCTGAAAACAAATCTAATATATTTAATCACTGAATAAGAGATACCTGCTATACACACAGCTTTTTAAAAATCAGTCAGGCTCTTTAGACCTTTAATGAGAAGTCTGCACAAAGGGGCTGTGCAAATTTAGGCATGAGTTGAAATTGAACTTGTAATTCATATGTCACTGCATATGAATTACGATATATTCTAACTGATATATTTTGTTCTTATCACTTCGAACATGTCATTAAAATAGATTACATAAAATTAATTGTATAGAGAACCCTTAGATCCAATCTAATTCAATGACCTAGTTACTAGTTAAATCCATTAATCCATCCACTTGTCCATTTCTGTATAGGTCAGCCAATGACCTTCCTTTATCACTTTGTCATTTCATTCTGTATATTATAAAGATAATATAAACATTAAGTACCAAAAGCTAACTCATAAACCTATCCTCGTGATAAAAAAAATTAGCCAGGGGGCTTAGAGCATTGTCCTAATATTAAGAGGTAAATAATTCCCAATGCAAGTGACATTAAAGCAGTATTATCCTAAGAATGAACGGAAAATTGAGCAGAGAGATGAGCGACCAGGTGGATGAGGTGACAGCCTTCAAAAGGCAGGGCTTCTTGGGGAACTAAATTCCTACAGCTATAGTATTCAAGTGTACACAATTTGGCCTGGTAGCCTAGGATGAAATTATGTAGATGGGGGTCTGGTAGTGATTGTGGTGACATAAGATGCATTTAAAAATTATGTATATGTTACCTACCTGAAACAAGGGGGAAAAAAATCAAGTTGATTCAAACAGGCGGTCATGTGTTTTAGAAAGACACCTTTGATAAGATAAAGGAACTCGCAGAGATCTGCCTGTCTCTGTCCCCCAAGGGTGCCACCACCATCCCCCTCCCAGCAGCAGAGGGCAGATTTGTAAGCGAGAGGCAAGAGATAACACTTTTGTGTGTGATAGATGATTCTAGCATTACCATATATAACTGATTCATCTCGATTAGTCCAATTTTATAGGATAAGCTTGATTATACTTTTGCTTATATACATAAGTTGGGGGAAAATGCTGGAAAAGGAGACCAGTGCTGCTTTACTTGGGTTTTGACTGTTGGAAGACTGTGACCAAAGCTAAGTCACCCTCTCACCACGCCTGCGCCTGCGTTTCACTGGACAATGTGTCAAGGGAATGCCTCAGGCCTTGGTCCACTCACAGGCCAGTTGTGACTCACGGTCTGAACATGAGGAAATGTTCATTTACTTTTTCATAGTCATGGCAATGAGACCTTTTTTTTTTTTATTGTTGTTGAGAGAACTATTCTCACCTAAAGTGCCCGTTGAAAAGGTTATTTTCTGCCACAGGCGGGGAGCAGAATGTCACACCTCAATTCCAAGTGCTCCTGCACTGTTCTGATAGCCTCGGGAAGCTGAGGTTTCACAGCGGCCTGGAACACACGGGCTCCATGTGATGTAGATCAGCCCTGTTAATTAGCTGTTTCAGGATTCTTAAAGCCCCGTGGCTTTGGAAACACTTGTTAACCCACAGAGGGAGGAGACGAGCTGGAAGCAATTGGACTCAAGCCTGAATTTATTATAACTCTTTTCAATAACACCTGATCTTTCCAAATCCATGTTCAGGATCTGTTGAAAATTACAGTTGACTTAAGTTGCTCTCCGTGACGCACCCAGGAGATTGCGATTCAAGGCTTCTTGAAGCCACAGAAATAGGAGAGCAGCAGAAAAGAACTGATTAGTTGGAACTTTCTGGACACACGTGCCATTTTCCAGAGGCTACAAACTAGATGGCAGGGGCCGGGAAGAGAGAAACCAGCTGATAAACAAGGGCCACGCAGGGTACCCAATAGGCTGCATTTCTGTCTTAGCAAAACCGAGAGCCACCCTCCCCACCCCGTCCCTGACACACACACCACATGGCAATTAGTGCACAAAGCTGGTATTCAACAGACTCATAATTCTGAGTACAATTCTCGTGACATAACCTGACCAACCACATAAAACCTAATGAAGAAAACAACCGTTGTCACTGGCAACAAACGCTGTGATTGCATCACAAGTAAACCACATACTTTATGCCGCAGAGACAGTCGGGGTCCTGCGAAAGCCAGGCGGTGTCCTTTGGCTGCTGATGGGATTAAAACATCTGAGACGCATGTTTGAAGATGGAGTGAAACTCACGATTCTGTTTCTGGTATTGGAATATGAGTACCCTATCCTAAAATCCCCAAATATAAAAGAGCTACTTAAGAATGCCTGCATCAAATCTTAGAAAACATGCAAACTCTGATTATGTTCCTGGTTTGCTCATAAACGCCACTGCAAGCTAATCTGTTTTAAGATAACACTCAGAACAACCGCCTGTCTACCAAAGGAACATACGTAACAATCCTATTTGCGCATTTTCATCTTCTGAAATAACACCAAGAAGTAAAGGGGGGTGGGGGGGGGTGTCTCAGTAACTTACCCTTGACTGCTGGGTGATAGGTTACATTCTGAGTACTCTGAGATGCAAGTGATCCAGTCCTCTATGTTTTTTGGTTTTGTTTGTTTTTTTTTTTTACTTTTGCACATAATATATTCCTGGGAGATACTCAGTGTTCAGTGAGTATGTGTTGGCTGAAAGATCAGTTCAGGGAATGAAGCGTTTATTTTTAGGAATAGTTTAGCAAGACTTTTAGTATAAAGGATTATCAGGTAGTCACAGATGAAAGCTAAACTACTTGAGGATAATTGTCCCTTATGCCCCATGCCATCCTCTCATTCGTCTCCTTTTATGCTCACTAAGTTAGAAAATATGAGTGTAAGGAAATCAACAATTTGTAGCCAATTCAAAGATCAGAATGCTTGCAGGGTAAGCAACAATCTACAAAATAGTATGTCCCTTTAAATGTAAACCTAAAAGGGCTTGAATTGGATGTCATAGAAATTAATTTGCATATTTTAAAACTTTTTCACCTCCTCTTTATTGTCTGGCAAGTCCATATATACAAGTGTTTTATGGTTATATTCACCTCCATTGCCCTCTCCTGTCTCCTGCATCCCTGAATGCCTTCCTCTTCTCAGCGAGTCTCTCTCTTATTTTCAGCGTTTTTCTTTTTGATACACTGAGTTTAGCAGTGGAGATTGGTAGTATAAGCCTCGGTGGGCTTACTTTCTGGATCACTGCCAACTCGCCAGTAATTAAAAGAAAATAACGCCCCCTCCTCGATGATTGGCTTAAAATATCTTTTTACAAGATTCATTTTTTAAATGGGACCTTCAGCAAACACTGCAGCCACACTCTTACATTAATCCTAACCCCAACGATGTTCTAAAATACTAATATTAAAGCTAATTATCTGAACAAATGTTAAGCTAATTGAATGAGTGCTCTTGTTCCTTCCATATGCATCTTTAAATTCGTGTTCCAGCCTGCTCTATGCCTTGCCCTTCCTTACAGCCTACCGCCAGGACCTGTATGATTTGCCTGTTTGCTCTTTTACGTCACCCTGAAGGAACTGAGAGGAAGTTGGACCTCTTGCACACTTAGAATATCTCGTGACTTTCCTTCCCCCAGTACTTCATCCATAAGTGCCTAAAGAACTTTGATTTTACAAGCACAGATGTCAAAAAAAAAAGTGCCACAAACTTTGTTTGTTTGAGTTTTAACTTCCGAGTTGCTTTTGGAAATCTCAAACACGTGCTTCTTTGTTCTCTGGCGTGATATAAGTTTTATAGTTTCAAATCTGTGTGATTCTCAATTTCCAAGTCCTATAACTGTAGAAAGATAACCCTTCTCTGAAGTGTTTTCATATAAGAACAGCACATGGCTTCAGAATCTAAGAGCTCAGTGTGGAGCTGGGAAGTGAGACCTCATAGTTCATCCTTACACCTACAGGCACAATTGACAGACAGCCTCGCAATCCAGATAGTAAAGTGTCATCAAATAACTAAAAAGTGACAAGTTAGAGTTATTTTGCATAATCTTTGTTGAAAATAATTTACTGAGCTGAATGTTTATATAATTCAATTTAAAAGCAATTTGTTGCTGTCCCAGCTTACTCAGTTTCGGAACATTTTGAGATAGGCCCCTGTGAAGTCAGCAGTAGTCAGTTCTAAAACGCTGCTGCTTTCGGCCTTTATGCAGAAGAGCGGGCTCTTTTGTGGTTTTCCTTAAAGCTGTTGGCTAGATTGATTTTTAGATGTTACTTTATGGTTTCTAATTGTTCTTATCAGTATATACATTGCTAATTTATTTCTTAAGTCTACATTCCATGTGTGAAGAGGGAATGGGTGGGTCTAAGATTATACTGAAGGACTTTCTGAGTACTCAACACATATATGATTAAATAAGGCAGACCTCCAAACTGATTGCATATACCAGTGTTGATTTGGAGGTCTTCCTAACAAAATGAGTGGTGGAGTTCTGGTCCGGAACGGCATCTTGTGTACTTCTGTGTATGCAAAGGCTAAAGGCTCACAACAAAATCTGTCTTTATTACAGTGAGAGTGGTTTGAAACATGGCTTACTGCATAGTGCCAGAACATTCTAGAAGAAAGAGTTAATGCTTTCCCTCTCCAGTGCCTCCTGCAATGTGCAGATTCTGTCACACCAGAGACACCACAGGGAAATGCTTGGTCAAGTGAAATTGCTAAAGAGCCAAATTGTACACAGCCTTGGACGCACAGGGAAATGTGGCTTGGGTTTTGACGGTAGCTGCTGAGGTATTTCTTAATTCCTTTTACCCTAAGGAAAAATAGAAGATATTCTTGAGGGGCGAAAATGGTGTTACAGTGAGGACAGGATGATGGGGAAGGCTGTTTGAGGGGACACATGTAGGAACTCAAACACTGCTGCTGGGGGTGTCTGCAGGATCATCAGAAACTTGGCCACTTTGATAAAAATTTTAAGAATACAGCTATCCCAGTACTCAACAATCTGGCTTCCAACAATCTATATATTTTTTTAATTACCTACAATGTATGAAAAGTGATTTACAAGGCTGTTTATTGTGTTAGAGTGAAAACTAGGAAATCAGAATGCCTTTCCAAAGTGAAATGGCTCATGGTCACACTTCGGCCTAGCAGGCATCAGCTAAAAATAGCAACGGGGATCTTTGCTGCAGAACAAAATAAAGTTGCCAAACGATGGTGACATACAACACCATGACTCCAAAAACATTTCTTTATAGGTACATAAGTATTCATGGAGGCACATGGCCTGTCAGCCACTGTTCAATAATGTAGCCACTAGCCACAAAAGCCCTTTCAAGTTCAAATTAATACCATCAGATAAAATTTCCAAGTCAGTCCCTCAGTTTACTAGCTCCATTTTTATTTGAGCCTACTTTGGATGGGGGCCCCTACCACGGAAATGGAGAATTCAACATAGTAACCATGACCAGCTACCTAGACAGAGGGCCAAGTTTAGGAATGGTGCAGAATAAGAGCTTTAGATTTCTCTTGAAATTTTAAATTTACTCACAATGGAGATAAAATATATGTTATGTAGATACTTTAAAGAACACATTGGTAGGATTTTGAAAACAGTGTCTATTTTCAGTTGATAGCTTAGTGTTAGTTGACTTGGGCACACTATCTCCATGTTGTTAGCTGAAAGTAAACACAGATGATACAAACACGAATTGTTCCCAGTCGTTACCTTGTCCCAACTGAGCAGCTACTATCTTCCAAGTGCTTAATGTCAAGGATCCCGAACAACTGCTGCCGATACAGAGATGATGCTATACTCTTGGGATAACAAGGGCATTTGGTTCTCCGGTAATTGGTTAAACACTTACCAGTTGGCTTTATCCAGGTTTACATACCTAAAGATTATAAATTATAGTTACCAGACATACCGAAATAAATATGCGTATAGGGTTAGTATAAAGCTATTTGTTAGGATGTACAGGGTCAATGTCAAGCAGACCTTGTATCTATAGCTCTGCAGCACAGCATTTTCCTAGTGTATGGGAAGCCTCCTAATTGTTCAGTCTCCAGTGCTACAGAAACATAACAATAGTTTCAGAAGAAGGTCAGATTGCTACACATCATTCAGCAAATGCTTGAGCATTTTCAAGTCAGAATAACTTTTCTTTAAAGCACTAGAAATAAAAACATCAGCCCATTTTTTACAGTTCCCCAGAGACTGGCTGTAAGCAAGAATGAGGACCATGGTGGGAGCACCCTTTCTTGGTTCGTTGGTAGAGAGTTAATGACCGGTGAATTTTACTGGTCTTTTACTGGCAATGAAGGAAGTCTATAAATCCTGGCTGACTGAAGTTGAATATCACCTCTAATAGAATTGGACTATTTTTTAGAATAAATGTACTTTTTAAAAACAAAGGGCTTGGGATTTGTTTTACATAATTATTTTGTCTTCATAATTATTCCTGATGCTGTGATGAAATGCCCTAATCAATGCAATTTAAGGGATAAAGGGATTGTTTGGCTCACAGATCAAGGTTATAGTCCATCATGACAAGGGAGTCATAGCAACCAGAGCTTGAGACAGCTGGTCATTTGTGTCCTTGTGTCTACAGTCAAGAAACTGCGAGCAATGGATGCTAGTGATCGGTCCACTTTCCTTTCTTCTGTCTATGATTCCAGCTCCAGCAATGGTGCTACTTAGGATAAATCTTACTACCCCAAATGAACCTGAATCAGAAAAGTCCTCACTGCCATGCGCTAATCTAAATAATCCTTCACAGGCATGCCTAGAGTCTTGATTTAGATTCTGCCAAGTTACAATCAATATTAATATCAGAGCTAAATACAATTTATTTAGTAATTAGAAATATTAGGAGGTAATCAAACACTATACAAATAGCTGGATGCAAAGAAATAGCATCACCTAGCTCCAAGTTACTGTTCTCATTGCATAGTATTTGCTGGCTACCTATCAAGACGTATTCTGGTGCATAGATAAAGGACAATGTTTCTGGTCCATGAGAAATCTATGGACCACTTGAAAGATTTGGAATTCAGAATTTTGTGTCTCCCACCTGACGCACTAAATCTGACTCCGCATTTTATCAAGGTCTCCAAGTAATTCTTAGCTGCACTGAAGTTTGAAAAAACATAATTATTATGGCATCTAGTTGTCTTTAAATTCCTTCTACAGCAATGTCTTCTCATGTAATACATCTCTAGTCTCTCACTGGCTTCATGCGTGGTACAGAATGCAATCCACACTGCTGTAGTCTCGCTCTCAGGTGCCCCTGTCTCACAATCTTCATGAAGGTTATAGTTTCTACTTATAGATAGCAATTGAAGAGGAGGATGGACTTAGCTTGGAGACTCAGCATAGTAATAAAGGAAGCTAGCACAAAGGACGCAATGAGAGCACTATTCAGTATAGAAAAAGCTATTTGGGTGTGGACAACATACGTTGGAAACAGCTACCATGGGCCATACTCTAGGAAATGTGAGCTCAGTCTCCTCTAATAGCCTCGAAGGTTAATTAAGTCCTGATGTTCTGAAAATCTGTTATTATGTAACAGTGAATATACCTCTCTCTGCAGCTTTACTATTTTAGAAGTAAAACAATACTTTGATTCCAAATATTAAATTAACTTAGGCATTGCTCTCCCACTCTGTCTCCTAAGCTATGACTCAGATGTCAGAACACATATTTTTTTTTTTTGTACCTAGTTAGAGAAGGGATTTTCACAAGTTTCAGGGCCATTTCATAATATTGGTAAGGTACCTGTGTAGTGTGGTCTTGTCTTGCCTGCCATCCTGTATTTCCTAAACATGAAATATATCTCTTAAAGTAGAGGCAGTGGTACATAGTAACCAGGTACTAGTAGAAGGGACTATATTGCTGTTTGATAATGGTTTTTGTAATCCCACATTTTGGAAACTTATAAGCAAATACAAAGACCTACTATTTAAGGCTTTTTTATATCAAAACATTCTGGGGAGAGACATGATTCTTAAGACAGTTTTGAGGTGTAATCTGGATCTCATACAATCAATTATTGAATGCATACACTGAAGACAACTGCATTTTTGAGGTTTTAAAATCTATAGGACCTTAGACTCAATGTAGGTTGAGAGAAGTTAAACGACCAAATGAATGTGTTCATAGTGCATTGGCTTGAGGGATGAGAATACTCCCCTGCCTTGCCAGTGCCTTATGTCAGTGTGCCCTGTAAGCAATAGATTCCAGGGGAATATTAGAGTTAGGTATAAAAATGATATCCTTGTAAGTATGTCTGTCTTCTGGGATTGTTATTTACATACGTTGAAGAATTTCAATTACAATTCTAAGTCACTAAATATAGGTATTTGTAGTAAAATATTTTATCTCCTGAGAAGCAGACCTAAAAATCAGAAGGACTGAGGGAAATGTTATTTGTGTGGATCATAGCAAGTTTACACATTACATTCCACTAATTTAAAAAAGACCCTAAAACCTATCTTCTTGGTAGATGGATGTATGGTGAGTGAGCAGAGATGGGGAGAAGAGAAAATGTGCTTGCTATTGTGGGGTTTTCAAAGGATCATGACTGTATTCTTTTTCTCTGGGCTTTAGGAGACACATTAGATGTTGTTCATTTTCATAATGAACTGTTATATGAGTAAAGACAGAAACTATGTCATTGTTTTATGAACTTTCGTTAAGAACACAGTTGCTAAAAGTGAACCAAAGATCTGTGTTGTGACACATAGAACCATTTGGGCGAGTTTGTAGATCTCTTCCTTTTGACTATAAGAAACTTTGCAGGAGTTTGAAATGTATCTTCTTAAGGAAGCTATATAATTTGTCTTTGATAGCTAACTATTTCCACTTCAGATTGTAAGCTGAGTGTCTGCTACCTTGGAGTGCTTATGGTGATCCCATTGAGTAAGAAAAGAGAGTGCCAATGAGTACCTGTGTGTTCCGCACTTGTGCCTAGTGGCTTTTTCAGTGGTTGAGTGGCTAGGGAAAGACATGATTCAGATATAGGAGGATTGGATTCTGTAAATTGAAGCCAAAAATGCTTGATTATTGTTTACATTGGAAAAAATCAAGTATAAGAAAATGTAATAATATTATACTTTTTAGGGCCATCAAAAGCCGTGGTCATTTCTGATTATCTGAATAGCATTTAGAAAGGGCATTCGAGAGTTTCCTTTAGCAATGAAAAATTGTGGATCCTGGATAGCTCGTTTTAAGTCTGTGTTTCAGCAGGAAAGGAAAAAAACACTAATTTAGGTTATAGTGTCATTTGTCCTTCAGGCATACAGTAAGCATGATTCTTAAATGTTGTTGATACACTGTTCTATATGATGCTAACTTTTCTTTTAAGGGAGGTGATAAAATACTATTTAATAGTTAAATTAATCTGTGACATTAAACATGCTTGATCTTTTCATTGAAAAGAACCAAGACTGAGTTGTATAGTAAAATGTAACTCTAAGATAAATGAGCACATGCATTTGCTCAATGACTTCTAAATACCCTGAAAATAGGAACATGTCTTTGATGATTAGTTAAGTGGATCTTAATTAGTGGTATGTATAATTGATTATGCTAAGTAATATCCAATCAGTTTTGACTTCCTAATTTCATTGTACGCTCATATCAAGCCAATGAACAAATTTTAACAATTAGTTCCTCATTAGCTCCCTTCCACTTCTTTACAAACTCACATTGAACAGGAACACACTTCAGAACTATCCTTTTCATAATTGCAAACCATATTGCAAGCACATTGGCTGCATTTAAATTCCATTATATAATACCTATCCAAGTACCAAGTACATTTTACTGCTATTTTAGTCAATAAAGAGTCTAAAGCCCTAACAAGTCTTAAATCACTTTTCTTTGTCCAGGCTGTTCTTACTCTTTCTATGTAGAATACTTTGACTTTCACTCAATCCCTGCTTCATATTTGTAGCTCACTATCTGTTTAACTATTAGACACTCATTCTAACAAACTAACTGTTCTGATTTTTAATTTGATATTTCACATTTATTGTTTTGGTGGAAGGATTGTATATATCATTCATTTTCAAAAAGATACTTTTTGCTGTCATTATGCTGTAGCCACTGGGAAAATATCTGGGAAGAAGAAGGAGTTCAGAGGGAAAGGAATGGGATGTCAGATGGTGTTAGGGTGAATGTAAGCACACTAGATTACACATAGATATAAAACTGTCAGAAAAGCAAGAAAGGCTAGAGAGGTGGTTCAGCTGTTAAGAGCACTGGCTGCTCTTCTAGAGAACCAGGGTTCAATTCCCAGCACCCACAGAGTGACTCACAACTGCCTGCAACTCCAGTTCCTGGAAAGCTGATGCGCTCTCTGGCTTCCAAAGGCATAGACACACATGCAGGCAAAATATCCCTAAAATAAAATATATATGAAAGGAAGGAAGGAAGGAAGGAAGGAAGGAAGGAAGGAAGGAAGGATGGATTGAGGGAGAGACAGAAGGAAGGAGAAAAAAAAGAAATCTCTACAAGCTAGCCTAGATAGTGAAACTTCTCAAATGCTTCACTCTTGCAGAAGTCTACTGTGTTTTTAAATATAGGACTATAACAATTATGTCATTATAATTTATAATGGTATGAGCTCAGTGTGGTAAACTGTGGTGAAAGGATGGAATAATTTTGAATATGCTACTTGGTACAATGAAAAACTACTAAGGACTTTAACTGAAATGCCCTCACATTAAAGGAACACAGGTATTTAGATGAGAAATGACTCAGGAATTCCACACCCTGCTGTCCTGCCTCCCGAAGAAATCCTTGACATGACAGGCTTCATGGGTTGTCACAGTGTATGTTCTGAGTGCAGCCAGGGGCAGATTTCTGTTAGCTAGAATGAGAATTTGGAGCAGTTAGGGACCCATTACTTTCCATAGTAGTAATCATAATTGATTTAAATATCATATCAGCTTTTATTTGAAACTCAATGAGGCATAAAGTCAAAACAGGAGACTCTGGTACCTCATAGACCTCATATCCCAAGTATACCACTGTTGAATGATAATGACCTTTGGCCTTTACAGTCCTAGCTGTAAAATAGTGGTTCTCTTAGGATAATTGCAAGAATTAAGCAAAATAAAATGCAAAAATCTTGGCATATAACTGGTATCTACTAAATGTGAATCTTTGTTATAGGGACTAGTTACAGGATGCTCATTTTGTACTAGGTATTCCTTGCAGGGTGTGTGTGTGTGTGTGTGTGTGTGTGTGTGTGTGTGTGTGTGTGTGTATGTGTGTAATATATGCCTGTGTTCACACGAGTATTCTTTTATGGATGCCAGAGCTTGGTATTTATTGTATTCTACCTTTCTCCACTTTCTCTTTTGAAACAGGGTCTCTCAATGAACCTTAACAAGGCTATCAGGACAATGAGCACAGGACAATGAGATGTCCTGTCTCCATCTTCCCAGTGCTAGGATTGCAGGAGTACACCACCAGACTTGACTTCTATTTACGTATGTGAGTGCTGGACATCTGAGCTTAGGTCCTCATACTTGTGTGGCCTGCGTTTTATCAGGTCATCTCCCCATGACCCTGTATTTATATGCAAACGCTATTATGCAGACATGATCACTATACTAATTCACCAATAAGGGTCTGAGCCACCAAAATAATACAGAAAGCCCAGAAGCTCAGCTGGGGTTCAAATCAAGCTTTTTCAATCCTAACAGAGCCCACACCCTCTTAGCTATTAAACTGCGCAACCTCACCCATTCCGTGAGCAATTTGAGTGGAATCTCACTTCACTGCGTATTTACCTAATTAAACCAAACTTGGGAGAAGCAAACAATGCTGTTTAGTCAAGAATAAATCATTTTAATTTGTCCATTCTTTTGAATGAGTCACATCATTGTTTCCTTTCAACTGTAGGAAACCCAGCCCTCACCTGAATATGGACCGGCACACTTAATTTGTCCCAGACTTCATAAATTTTGTTTCTTTTGTTTTACAGTTTATGAATAATTAATTAAAAACATATTTTGGAATTATTTGGAAAGAACCCCAAATTTGTATGTGTAGATATATATGTATGTGTGTGTGTGTGTGTGTATATATATATATATATATATATATATATATATATATATATATTTGCCCGAGAGCTAATTTTCTAAAGATTTTGCGTAAAAGGCAGACAGCAGAACGCTTTCGTTGGAAGAGCAGCTTTGATCCTGCCATTAGCGTAAAGAACATCATCATTTTTATCTGAACTTGGCTACCTCTGGTTCTTTTCAGCAGTTAATCTGATTTTCGTAAGGCAGCGATTTTCAAGTGTGGTTTCACCACACAGCGGGGTTTTCCTGGTAGTTTAAGGGGGTAGCAGAGAATTCTCAAAATAAAAAGTTAAATTTTTATTGTAGAAACAACATATACATCCCTCACTTTGGGGACTCAGGGGAGGGCCGGTAAGGCAAGGAGTAAGGCTGCTAGGGCCTTGGAAAAGGCCCTCAGTCCTGCACCTCAGGAGAATCAAACCAACCCAGCCCCCACACCTGAGCAAACCCCACAGCAGTGCAAGATTGGCTGGATAGCTTAATCAGGCTTGGTTCATGTCTAAACAAGGCTTGGTGAGGTCTGAACGAGCAATTCCTCTTTCCCTGTGAGCATGTGCATACTGGGCCATTTAAGAGAAAACCACAGTTTAAACAATTTTCTTCCCTTTTTTTAAAAATATATTTATTTTTGTACATTGGTGTTTTTGCCTGCATGTATGTCTGTATGAAGGTGTTGAATCACCTGGAACTCAAGTTAGGGACGATTGTGAGCTGTCATGGAGACCCTGGGAACTGAACCCAGGTCCTCAGGAAGAGCAGCTAATGCTCTTAACCACTGAGCCATCTACCCAGCCCTCATTTTCTTTTCTTAACAGCCCTATTCTGTGCTTATATCCTCATCGAAAGCAAGAACCAGGATCTAGGTGTACCTAAGCTTAATGATTGTCCCAACAGAGCCCGTGCGATTGTTGGAAATAGATTTTTGTTTGGTCACTCATCATCAAATTGTCTACTTAGAACTATACTCTAAATATCTCTGGCCCCAAATGTGTTGCCCTTGCTGTCTGTCTTTAGAATACAAACTCCCTGGGGACAAGGACAGTCTCAAGCGGTACTTTACTCTCCACAGAAGACCCTGTATGTAGGCTTGATACAAACAAAATACTATTTTTGTGTAAAATAAACTACGTCATTAAAAAGGAAAAAGTTTTTCTAAAATTTTACTTTTGTCATTCCAGTTTTCTCACATCCTATTTTGTTTTGTTTTTAAACTGCTTTATTCTATTTTCTGAATTTTTGTTTGTTTCCTTGAGACAGGGGTCTCTTTATGTAGCCATGGCTGGCCTGGAACTCACAGATCCCTAACTGCCTCTACCTCCCTAGTGCTGGGGTAAAAGGCTTGAACCACCACACTGGGTCCTGTTACCTGAATTTTTAATTTATTTAAACTCGCAAAGAATTGTATATGACTGACTGCTAGACACTGAATTTTTTGCTAACCCCCCCACCCCCACCCCCAGTTTGCTTCTACGGCTTCTCCCCGCCTGAACTTCTATTCTGTCTCTGTCCAGTAATGTCTAAATGCATTTTCATTTATCCTTTTGACAATTTCATACAGTGCATTGAATACGGCGTATTTCAATAATACCCACCCTTCCTTCCAACTCCTCACAGGCCCCTTGATTATGGCTCTTTCCTTGCTCCTGTCCTCATTTTTCATCTAAAACTTAGTTTGTATTATTTTGAAATGTGAGTGTGTGGTGTTTGTTTTTTGTCTTAATATGTGCTTGTGAGTGCAGGGGCCGATGGAGGCCAGAGGCACTGGATCACCTGGAGCTGGAGTTATAGGCTGCTGTTTGTAGCCCCACTTGTGTGCTGGGAACCAAATGTGGGTTCTTTGTCTTTTTTTTTTGCATTTTTTTTATTTATTATTTTTTAATTTATTTATTTATTAAGGATTTCTGCCTCCTCCCCGCCACCGCCTCCCATTTCCCTCCCCCTCCTCCCATCAAGTCCCCCTCCCTCCTCTGCTCAAAGAGCAATCAGGGTTCCCTGACCTGTGGGAAGTCCAAGGACCACCCACCTCCATCCAGGCCTCATAAGGTGATCATCCAAACTGCAGCACAGGCTCTGACTACTGGGTTGGGTCTCAATTCCCACTCTCCCTCTCTCTTTTTAATCTGTCAGTGTGAAATGATTTCTTCCTGTGTGTGCATGGCCATAGGACCCTCCACTGGAGTGTGGGTGATGGTAGATGTTATATTAATGTTTGAGCCTCATACTTTTGTATCATTAAGGGTCTCTTTATAACGTGTGCCCACAAGTGAGTCTCAGCATTTTTTTTGGAGGGGGGAGGTACCCTGATTGGATGAGTATTCTGCTGTAGTTTTCTATACATTTTTTAAAGCTTAAATTAAAATAAACTCCTTGAGGTCAAGTACTACACAGGCATTTTGTATAACCCTTAATGTAACTTTTAGCTTCTCTGCTCACCTTACGTAGATATGTGTATGTGTGTGTGTGTACCAATACTTTTATAATAATTATTATCGTCATCTGCGGCATGTGTAAGTCGATATATTGTGCATAGATGAGTGTCTCTTCTTTCACTGAAGGATGTTGTCACTTAATGTTGCAGATTGTGGAAAAATTTTTGTATTGATAACAGTTCTTTTTGGTTAGAAATAATCGCACCTTAATTTTTCAAATTTCAATCTTTGCATGGAGTATTCAAATTAAACCATGGCATGAGTGTACCAATGAATTGTTACAAATATGGTATCGGGAGGGAGAGATCAGGTAGCTGATCTTAGATTTTGGTGAGCAGAACCTCAGAGTTTCTGTCTATATTAGTAACATTTGAAAGGCGGAGATTTAAATTTTAAGGTGCAGCAGAGGTAGAGAGGGGCCCCCAAGACTAACAGTGATATTAGAACTTCTCCACTTTGAACCATCTCAGAGTCCTCCCACTCCCACTGATGGTCTCTGGTTATTTCAGCCTCCAGTTTTTGGCTGGATGAAATTTGTAGGTCGTCAATGATGACCGAAGTGTGAAACAATTTGAAACCTCCAAAAGTCACCAGGCTGCCGGAGACACTCCTGTGCCAGGCTCCTTTTTTTTTTTTCCACTCCAGGGTTCACAATGCAACTTACTTGTTTTAACATTGTCTTTTACTCTGTTCTGTTACCAAAAAAAAGTGTTGTCTTTATTTGAAACTTTCTCTAAATAAGTTTCTTGAAGATATATTTTTCACCAATTACAATCTTCTTTGAAAAGGCAACACAAGAAAATATGAAAAGCTTGATTTATTTTACTCTTTTGTGATTGAATGCATCAATTATATATAACATATAAAATGATTGAAACCATAAAAGTCGTTTTTAACTATTCCTATGAAAATAACCAGTACCTTGTGGGAGGAGTTTAACTACAAAAAGATTACAAACACCATTTGTGGGTCTAAATAGTGTTGCTTGGGTGCTTTGAAAGAACCATAATTAGCAAGGTTGTAAAACCCAACAGTCACCCTGTGTCCTTCCTGTGTAGCGTTTTGAAACCTTTGGTTTCTATCTGAAGGTGGAGACCTTGTTATTCTCTTGTGATTTCTCTCATGGGATGCTTCAGACTGACTTTAGTAAGCAGGAAAACATTCCTCCTTGTCTAGCTACGGGTTGTTTACTCTTTCCTTATTAAAAAAAAAGGAAGGGAGGGAGGAAGGGAGGAAGGGAAAAAGGAAGGGAGAAAGGAAAGAAGGAAGGAAGGAAGGAAAGAAAGAAGGAAAGAAGGAAAAAGGAAAGAAGAAAGGAAGAAAGGAAGAAAAAGAAAGAAAGAAAGAAAGAAAGAAAGAAAGAAAGAAAGAAAGAGAGAGAAACCAAATCAAAGGACTAGCAATTTTCTTTTATGAATGTAGACCATAGGGAGATAAATAGCCGCTGGTGGAGCGGAAGGTCAAGTTCCAAGTTTTTCTTTCCTTTGCATTCAGAATAAGCGATTGGAAAGGCTGGCCAAACAGAGGAGTAGCAGGCACGATGGTTAAGCCCTCCCCCCCAGGACTTTTTATGTACATAAGCAGAAGTCACTGGAGCAGCTGCGCCGCATTAGTTCCAATAGTTTAACAGGCTGCTTTGCAGGGCTGACAAAAGCCGAGCTAGCGCGGTGGCTTCCCTCCATGTTCCCGAGCCTCCAGAGCTCGTCAGTGATCTTTGGCTGGGGCTGGGGGAGGAGGGTGACGTTGAGCAGGCTTCGGCGGGGGAGTGCGCTCGCCTGGTCTACACCCAGCAGCCTGCGCGGAGAGACTGAGGCAGGGGCGGAATGAACTAACAGCAGCTGGATCCGACCTGTTTCCCTGGACATTTTCTCCAGACTCTGGCCGAGGGACTCACTGGAAACAGGCCAGGCAACCACGTTGTCCTGGATTGTGGCCAACTGTACAAAGTTGACCAGGAAAATGGCTCAGCAGACGACAAGCCCGGACACCCTGACGGTCCCTGAAGTGGATAATCCGCATGTTCCAAACCCATGGCTCAACGAGGATCTTGTGAAATCCCTGAGGGAAAACCTGTTGCAGCATGAAAAGTCCAAGACAGCGAGGAAATCCGCTTCTCCCAAGCTCTCCCCGGTGATTTCTCCCAGGAATTCCCCCAGGCTCCTGCGCAGGATGCTTCTGAGTAGCAACATCCCCAAGCAGCGGCGCTTCACAGTAGCACATACGTGGTAAGGTCTGCTAGGATCACTGAGATGTTAGCCATGCCGGTTCAGTGCTTTTTGCTCCTACTGCGGCTGTGGGGGTGGGGTGGAGGATCATCTTTCCGCTCCTGTGATTTATGGGTAGTAATCTACCTTCATAGTGTGTCCCACCAATGCCCAAGTCAGGGCAGGACTCCTAGAGATAGGTAACAGAAGTGGTTGAGGTGGGTGGTTCTCAGCGCTCAGTCGCTATTGCAAGTTCCTACAAGAAAACTGGATTCCAGATGTCAAAAAAGAATGTATGTTTACTCCCATGCCTAAGTGGTGCCTCTCTTTGATTTCTTAAGCTAATATCCTTGCCAGGTTCTCCTAACTGCTTTACCAGAGAGGACCAGGATGGAGGGAATGTCATCAGACTTAGCTGTCTTCTGCATGACACCCATTTGAGCAGGGATGTTCACAGTAGTGTGTAAAGATTTGCCCCCTAATCCTATGGCATTGCGTTTGCAATCTTCATCACGCCTCTGCAGAAAGAGGAAGGGGATTAGGAAGTCCTCAGGAAGTGACAGGCACTGGGACTCTTAGTGTTCTTTGAATTAGGATGCTTTGAATGTTTTGTGCTTTTATTTTCTTTATGAATATTTGATCATTGTTATAATGGATGAGATTGTCTTGGGAATTTGCTTCCATGTGTTTTTTCTTCTGGAAGACTCTTGACATTTTCTATTGAGTTTCCCCAAACAAGCCAATGTGTTTGAGATGGGAAAACAAAACAAAACAGAAGCAAGACTCAAGGAAGGAAGCCATAAGAGGGAGAGGGAACCCAGATCTAACTGAGTGGCATTGCTGTACCCAGTAATATATTAATATGACAGATGAGAGTTAATGACAGAGCAAATAAAAGACATGTCACACTCAAAGACGCGTCCAATCCCAGAATGTTAATTTTAAAAAGCTAAATGTCTGACTAAAGAAGGGTTTCTATTGTCTTCAGGCTTTTAACTAGATGACAATGATTCTGCGTTCCATTGGCCATACAAGGGCCACGGCAAATGCTGGATTAAGGGTTAAAAAACTTGTATCTGAAAAATGATGAGCCCCTCTGAGAAAGATATCACTGTAAATTTTGCCAGCAGTAAGCAGTGGATGAGAGAAAGGCAGGACACACTATGGATGATGCTTGTACGGAAGGGACTTGGCTCAAAACCAGGCACTGAGGGCCAGGCAGGAAAGCTGGCTTCAGTTCACAAACTAGTAGGACCAGCCTTTGGGTATCCTCTGTCTGCTTTGTGATTATATTTCAGAAGACTGTATGTATTGCTGACAGGGTAAGCCTCACTCACGGCTTGATTTCAGTCTATGTGAAGCTGCCTGGAGTTCAGCTGAAGGTTATCTGAGTTATTTGGACATGCTGAGGAGAAGGCAGGCAGGAAATCTCATGAAAACAGGCTTTCTTCTCAATTCCGCAGCACTTCCTTTCCTGGTGCTGTTTGGAGAAACTCCAAGCACAGGGCTTCTACTAGTATTCCTTCCTGGCCTCTTAAGTTCTCCGTCAGATCAGGTGGCATAGAGAAAGCGATGGACGTGGAAAAGATACACGTGCTATCGGCCCTTGATTTACTCAGGAGGAAAGGGTTCCCTTCTGGGATTGAAACCAACCCAGAAGGAGTTAGAAGTAGCATCCCAATGCTTTCAGTCCATTTCAGTCAGCCCGAAGCTTTCAAACGCCACAGGTATCCTCTGACAACCATCTCATCTGTGCCTCAGGCTTTTTGGACCAAGCAGGAGACAGGATTTTTTTTTCAATTATTTATTTATAAATTCATATATGAACACTAGGTGTTTAAGTATACTCTGTAGCATTATAAATGTATAATTCAAAGTGCACGTGCACACACCCAATTTGCATCTAACTATATCCACATCTCCTACTTCTTCCCAAATCATCAGCTGCTTAAATATATGTTGGTTCCTGCTGGTGGTGTCCCTTCCAGTTACCATGCCTATAAATAGTATGCACTGAGCTTGAATGTTTCTATCTGATGTGTAATGGTTATAAAGGTGAACAAGAGTTATTTCTTGGTTCTAAGTCATTTGCACTCTAGTTGGAAAAAAATAATGTTCGAAGATATCTGTTTCGTATAGAGCTTGTTTCTGTATAAAACACCCTTCCAATCTCAGTGGTTTGATACAGTGAATGGCATTGGTTTGCCCCTGCCTTGTTTGTGGAAGACAGCTTGCTTAAGAGTGCTTAAGGGACATGGGACCCTATCATCTTGTGGTTCTCTCGCTCAAAACACAGAAGCCCCAGGGATGTCAGTCAACACTGAATAAGGATAAATAGCATGAAAGATGGTGAGAACCTACAAGCCTAGAAGTTTGTAGATCACTGAGGCTTGCTTGCCTCTTCTAGACCTTAGCTCTGCAGCCACATCGAATTTCCAAAGAAACATAGCTCAGCTCTGCTCCAAGGAAAAAGTCAGACAGATCCGGTGAACAGTTATGGTTATATAGTATGTTAATGATGAACTGGTTCACTCTCTATATTATAGTTGTACTTCTAAGATTGTTAGTCTTTGGTGTTTGCAAACCTCTGAAGCAATTCTTTTGTTTGTTAAATATGTTGAGCAAAAAGACCTTGACTACAAGTAAACCTTCTTTCTATCACCCACCAATCTAGGATGCCCTCAGCCTGAATCTTTGCTTTTTTTTCTCTCTTTTTTCCCCCTTTTTGCCATATATTATATTATATCTTAATGCAAGGGCTTTGGATTTACCCACCAAAGAGCCAGAGATCTGGTGTACCCGTTTTGGTAATCCATGTCATGACTGACCAATGGTAAATAGTCAATAAATATCTAATAACTAGTCAATATTTTTGTCCTCTGGTGCTTTTAAAAAAGGTCTTCTCTTTCGTTCAATAAGGACCCCATTTTCACCTCCTTGTGTCCTGTGTTTACCAAGCAGATCTTCATTCTGAACCTTCATTTGCATTTCCCGGTCCACTCAAAATGCTGCTTACACAGTTGACCCAATGCACTGGTACTGTGAGACCTGAGCAGAGAACAGCTAAGCCGTCAGAAACCAGACTGCTGAAACTGAGGGCTTTGACTTTGCCAGCTGTGTGGTTTTAGATAATTGCTTAACATCCACTTCCATTTCCTTGTTCCCCAATTTCCCAGGACTAGTACCTAGGCTTCTGGTTTTCTCCAACACAATTAAGTATAAATTAGAGTGTGTTTCATGGGGTAGATGCTTAGCGAGTACCATTGATAATATTTTTATTTTCATATGCTGAATCCTACTAATAATTTTGGTCGGCGTGAACTTTTAGGATGATGTTTACATTTCTAGATAGTTAACTTGTCACTTGTTTATGAATAGATTGGATTAAATCTGTTTTAAGATCCCATGAGCTCAGAGAATGAGTTTTTTTTTTTTTAATAATGGGATAGAAGACAGAGAGACAGCTGAAAGTGGGAGCCTCTCTCTGATCCAATCTTTGCTCTCTGAGATCTTTACTTCTTTCCAAGCAGAAGTAATTTTGTCCTCTTCAGGTTCCTGTAGCACACTTGACTTCTGCTACTCTCTCAGCAATAGCTGGTAACAATCGCATCACTAGACAACGGTGGTGGTTGCCCGAACCGCCTCCTGTGTGCAGGCTGGAACTCTCATACATCTGTGCCGTGACAGTACTGTGGATTCTGATTTCATGTTAGTAGGGAGTAGCCTATGATGTCATCAGGAATTTCAAATCTAATGAATCCCTGCTAGAGAAAACTCAATGTCCAGTCTTAGTTTATTTCAGAGAAACCAGTCAGGAAATGGTTTGCATATTTTAGGGTTGTTTTGTTTTGTTTTCCTCACTCGGTTTTAGCACATTTCCCTTGTGTCAGGCCTGAGTGGAGTCATGAAGGGAAAGAGTTGCTGATTTCTGTACTGGGGATGCTAAAAGTCAGCTTTTAGTCATGATTACATCACAAGACCTTTGTGCTTTCATTTCACATTCTATGTTTTGCTTCGTTTTTGAGACAGGGTCACACTGTATAGCCACATCTGGCCCAGGATACAGTACAGAGCCCAATTTCACCTACGACTCAAAATCTTCCTGACTCTTGGGGTAGAATCACTTCTATCCACTTCTCTTTTTGATAAGACAAAGCTTAATAGTAATTATGCCCGCTTAAGTTATAACATTTTCCTATGGATGCAGTCTAAACCCGAATATCTACCACTTCGATTTTTGTAAATGTCATCATTTTATCACTTTTTGCATAAGGTCCCCCTACCTCATGGTGCTAGGGTCCAAACCCAGAGTCTCCCTGTATATGTAGATCTGAAAGCTGTTTCTAACAAGGTATGGATTTTGCACACCAAATTAAGTTTTTCTCAGACGAATAATCTGGTAGAGATTTCCCTTCCCGATTGAGGACTAAGAAAATTACGTTCAGTGTGTGCTGTGCTCCATACACACTGAGTGGACGGAAATGTCACAGCGAGCTCAACAGTGGGACATTACAGCAAGCATGCTATCTTTTTCAGTTCCATGTATACACATATGCTTTCATTTACAACATGCGCCAAGGTAAAAAGCAGGTGGACCATCTTTAAACAAGAAAACATTCTCTGAGGATTAAGATTTGAACTGTCAGCACGCCTCTTTCAAAGGCTTTTGTGGAATACGAAAGCTTTTTAAGGAGTGAGATAATGCAGGCATATTTATTGATTTATACATTTTTCTCTATCAGGTATGTAATTCCTCACGATTAAAAGTGACAGCTCACTCCTTAGTCACTCCCTTCATCAATAACTGCATATTTTAAGTTTTTATGTATTTATTTTTAGTTTATGTGCATTGGTGATTTGCCTGCATGCATGTCTGTGTGAGGGTGTCAGATCCCCAGAAATGGAGTTACAGACAGTTTTCAACTGCCACGTGGGTGCTGGGAATTGAACCTGGGTCCTCTGGAAGAACAGCTCGTGCTCTTAACTGTTGAGCCAGCTCTCTAGTCCCTGAACTTATTTCTAGAGTGAGACATATGCTATGAATTTTATTCAAGTTATAGGAGAGGGAATAAATGGACACCCATAAAGAAAATGCCCATCCTTCTAGGATGTGGAGGCTAAATACACATAAGCAGACTTTTGAAAGCTGTTACTTAATGACTGTGTTTGAGGACCCTGGATTTGCTCTCATGTTACCTCTTGTATTTAGCCTTTGGGCTCTTGCTATCTCCTCTTTCCCTCTCCTCCTCTTTCCTCTCCTCCCTTCTCTTCTCCTTCCCTCCTCTCCCTCCTCTCTCTCTTCTCTCCTTACCTCCCCTTCCTCTTCTCTCCCCTCCTTTCCCTTCTCCACCCTACCTCACCTCTCCCCTCTTCTCCCCTCCCCTCTCTCGCTCTCCCCTCCTTTTCCTCTTTTCCCTTTTCTCTGGTGGAGATACCAAGAGACAAGCATTATTGTTGCTCTCCTTGCAGATTGGAACTCAGGTGGGGACTTCAGGTGAAGACGTAATCTAGGAAAAATCATTGAGGAAGCATATTAAGCACCATGGCCATGTTTGAAGGAGCAGAGAGCCCAGGCATCAGCTGTGGCTGTGGTGTTCTCTTAGTGGGCAGGTTGAAAGTGTCTTTAGCTTTTGAAGTAAACATGAGAGCTGTTATTAGCTTTCATTCAAACCAGAGGACTTCAGAAACCCTCTTCTCTCTTATAGAGCATGTCAATTGAGCCATAATATTTGCTACATTACAAAAATCTAAATATGGCAATTATTGACTGAAGAAGAAAGTAAGGACCAATGGACCCAGCTTTTATTACTCCTTTGTACTTCCTGTACAATTGTACTTCCTGTGACCATTGATGTTTATCTTAGTGGCAATAAGAACCCAACTTTTGCCTGCTGAAGTTTGCTCCTAATGGTGACTCTGCTTTCAGACGAAAGTTATGAATTTGAAAACACAGAAGAAAGATTGAATGAATGAAATATTTTTTTAAAGGCGAACCTCAAAGATCATTTAAATAATGTAAATTGTAGGTTTAATTTTTAGAGTTATCTTCTGCAATGAAAAAGCTCCCGGGACTGTAGGTAACTAGATGAGCGCCAACACTTTGCCGCATTTTTCCCCCTTAGGCAAGAAGTTACCCATTTTTTCTTACAGTAGCTGCTTCAGGAAGAAGCCGATCATGGGGGAGGGGGAACTATGATTTTTACAAATGCTTTTCCATTGGAAAGGAAAGCCATGTTTTGAAAGCTGCGGCTGACTTAGTAAAGTGGAGCCAGGGCTTGCTGGCCACTGGATATTTGACTTGAGTCATTCAGCCTTTTGAGTTATAGGTTCTCTAATTCAAAAAGTCATATGGCTTCAAAGATATTTGATGTTTACAAGTTTAAAAACCTCACTAAATCTACATACTGATCCCAGACAGCACTTTTAAATCATTAAAAGCAAGTCCCAAGGTCAGTGGGTGGACTCTGTGTAAGCCTGGCATCCTGAGCTCCATCCCAGAAATCCACACACAGGGGGAGAGAGCCAACTTCGGAGTGGTGTTCTCCGACCTCCACCCCCGCATGGTGGCGTGTGCACCTACATATGTAGTACACACCAAGGCACAGAAAAATATGACAAAGTCACACTCATTCAGCTCTCCAGCCTTGAGATCAGGGGGAAGAATGCGAGTCCAGGTCTTCCTGCCTCTCCATCATCTGTTATTACTTTGGATATCACCACTCCTTGGACTGTCAAACTGCTTTCACATTTATTTCCTTCCCCTACATGCACACTGAGACTATTTACAAAAGTAAGGGTTTTATAAAATGGTAGTGAGTAAATCTAAAGGTATAAGACTTTGCTTGTTGTCTACGCGCTTTGTTGGAAAGTTGCCGTCCTTTGTTTCTGATGAAAATGTCTGTAGCTAGAGGAGAGGAGAAGGGATTCAGGATAGAGGGAGGACAATCTGATTCACGGTGGTTTTTAAAATAACACTGGCTTAAACACAAAACCAATCAGAATAATTTTATTTTGAATGATTCAGAGAAAAGGGCACAAAAAGCTTAAAGTCTAAGGAAAAAGATCAAGTTAGAATTCTATTAAGGTTTGGTTCGCTGGTTCCCCGAAAAGCCAGCTGGGAAGGATGGTCCACAGACTCAAGTTACTAAGCAACAAAGCAGCAAACTGCTTGGTAACCAGATCTGGCCTGACTCACAGTCTGACTGCCTGTGACTGGGTGGCCAGACAGGAAGACCAAGGCCCATGCTACCTCAAAACAATTCCCTTCCTTCATGGGCTAGCCTTCTGGCCAAATCCTACTATTACAGAACGTCCCTGGACATAAAATGTTTGATTTTTAAAATGTAAACACCTCTCAATCCAGAAATAAATATTACTGTTTTTCGTTAAAGCAGTTTTTATAAGATTATTGTTAATTGCTTTAATGTGAGTAAAATGTAAGCTTTAGTGAAAAGAACGAGAGTAAACAGATTTGGGACCCTGGGATTTTCATGAACAAGTGTAGACCGACGAAAGTTACCTTCTTTTACCTGCTAAGGGTCCCCTTGAGTTCTCATGGCTTAGTGTCATTTATCTTTCTATTTTCCCCATGGCTCCTGCTACCCCTGTGAGTCCTGACTGTGTAGCTGGATGGTTCCTAAAAATGGTTAAGCCTCAGCATGCATCAATTTTTTTTTACATCCATTGTGAAAAATAGGTACCACCTCTATATGTGAGCATTTGTGGTTTGAGCTGGTGAAGATCAGACAGGCCATTGCTGCAACTCGTACACTGCGTATCCAGAGGCTTGGTGATACTGGATTGGATTTCCATGGTGGCAAGAAGTTTTAGACTCAATGATTAACCATGCACATGGACTTTGTCACTGAGAGAGTGTGTGTATATGCTGTTTATACATACCTGTATCAATATATATATGTATGAACAAATCTACAAATAGTAGCATCATAATAACTGACCAAATGTATGCATTGAATATTAACTTCATTTTTAGAGAAGGATTTTGCCTGTTATATTCCTGAAAGAAAAATAGCCCTACATAAATATATTTATGAATCGTGGGAAATTAATAACTAGCTGGTTAAGCTCTGATGACTAATCCTTATCTCTTAGAATTCATACCAGTTAAATTATACACCAAGGCCTAATCTTATAAAAGAAATGCCAAGATTTAGATTTTGAGGAGGAATTTGAAAAAGCAGCCTCCATAGTTCCTTTTTTAGGATGACAATTTGGAGACATTTGAACTGGCAGCTACTGAGCCCACTTCTACAGCATGTTTCACGATAACTAAAATTCAATAATAGAATATATTTTTGAAGAGCTTTACCATAGAAATATGATTTTAGTACAAATATTTTGCCCTTGTTCAATATGTATTCATTTTAAGCCGACAAATTTCCTTTTGTATTACCTTCATGAGATAGCCCTGGGATCAAATTAGCCATTATTAGAACAAAGTGCCTTCCTCTTTATGTAATTATCAGCAGGGCACATTTCTTTTCGGTTTCGTGTATACCTTATTTTCTATTCATGTTTATAATGCTGAGCCTATGGAGGCAACCTAAAGCCAGCTGCTCTCTGGCTAATAGCTGCATGATTTGTCTTTTCTACATTTTACCTTCTCTTGTTTATAGTATTTGCTTTGCTTTGCCTTTATTCCACCCAGTGGCTTTTTTTATGGCCTTCTGTTGAGTGAGTGCCAAATGGAACAGCCTATGATTTATGGGTTGCAATAACTAAAACATATATGAATTAGAGCCCGATGACGCACAAGGCGGGCTTCTGCGGCCCTTTTCTGAATAGATCCCAGCTTACTTTAATTAACCCTCTTACTAATAACAATGACAGCACCACGGATGATGTGACCAGTCCCATCTCATCGTTGTGGTTTAGGATTCGTCTATATTTGCATTTAATAATTTAGCAGATTTACATCCTTGCCTAGAAGTCCTTATGTTTGAAAGACCAAGTTTTTACATTATTGATGTAAACTAGAAACAAACCATTTATCATGCATTGATATAATTGAAAAATACATGATTAAAAAAACAAAATAGATTCGTGTTTACATAGACACTAAGGAAGACTTGGAGCCTGAGGTCTGTTCTCTATTTAAAGTGGCATTTAGTAAGTAACATAGACATGTGAAAGACCAGTTAGATCTTTCTCCTTAAGGCAATAGGAATAACTGAAAATGATTTGGAAAGGAAATAACCTTCCTATTATTTAATTCACCATTTTCAAATCCAATAATCTACACCAGCTATGCTTAAGCCTATCTTGTTGTGACTCACCCATCTAAGGTACAAATCTAGTGGTCCCTGGACCATTGATATGTTCAATATAAGAACAGGGGTTTGGCAGGTTCTCTTTGGGACTTAATCACTTTGTAAACTGCCTGAGCTTGGACTGGGTGATTTTGAGCCCTTGGCTAAAGCATAGCTTTGGAACTCTACTTCTAAATTCTGGAATGACTGATGTCCAACCTGGGCTTTGCACAGATGGTAAGAAGCATAGACCAGCTCCATGAGGAATACGATACTAACAATGACTTCCCCATTCTACAGACAAGGGGCGCACATAGATGTCCCTTAGGGGTCAGGACCTGTAAGCAAATCAGTAAGAGATGAAGTGGGGAATAAACATTGTTTCCTTCTCTACAACTTGTGGAGGCCTCATTTCTAGAACATAGTAGGCACAAGTTTGCTACAGTTACATAATTATCACAACCCAGGTAAAATGAAAGCTCCTGTAACCCTGTTAAAAAGAATACTAAAATTATTCTGCTGGTGGCAAAAGAATGTTCATCTGACATGGGTCCCTTGCCACTCTGTTGATCATGCCTCTGGAGTATCTTTACACATACAATAGGGTTGAAGTGTGGTCTCAAAAGCTAAGTTTTAAGACAGAAGTAGCTAAAGTCATCTTTTCAAAAAGTTAATCTTAGAGGTACATCTTGATTCAGTCACTTCCCTTCTCAGTGTGGACAATGTGGGGCACTGGAGTTAAGACAATCAAAGATGCAAGTAAAGTCAACAGTGTACCAGCTCTCCGAGGTCAAGAAGTGATGTAACCCAGCATTCACCTTAAGGGATTTCTTTGGAAGACAGCAATTACATACATAAATAAATTAGAAGCAGGATTGCTTTTGCATGTCAAATCCCTTTTTGCTGTGCCGGTTCCAGCCATGGCAATGTCTTGCCGGCATCTGATATCTGTACCCACGCATCCTTCCTAGAGCCATCTCAATTAATAGGTTAAGTGTTTCTGTCAGAGTTCTCTTCAACCTCTGTTGGCTTCATCCCCAGTACCTAAAATTGTCATGTCTCCAATGCTGTCATTAGCTCTTTGACCATTTATTTATGCTTTCTATACCGTAGACATCTGACCTCTGACGCAGCAAATTTAACAAAATCTGATTCATAAGCTTCATGTGCCTCACTCTAGTCCCAGACGACTCCTCTGGGCATTTCCCTCGCCTTGAGTTTGTGTGTACAAAAGCAAGCTTGATGCTTCGCTTCCCTTTTTTAAATTTTTTTCTGTTTCTGTTCATAGAGCCAATATTTCCCCAAGGAACCAGTTAAACTCACCCTTGACTTCCACTTCAGTGTCTCTCTGCTGAGGCCTGTAGGTCATCGCACAGGACAGTGCTTCCTGTCGCTTTACATTTCCTCTGTTTTGCTAAGTGGCCTGAAGTTTGGATGACTCACCCTATACGTCAGTCACCACTAGTGCCCTTAGCTACCTAGCTGTAGGACGTCCCGCTTATCTTTCTATCTTTACTGTCTTTAGAGTGAAGATCTGCACTGGCTGCCCACTACAGCAAGGCTGAGCAAGCGTTTGTCTGTAAAGAGCCAGATTAAGACTTTAAACCGACTGTTCTCAACTGTCTCAAGATTGCAACTCTTTAATACAGTTTTTGATGTTGTGATGACTCCAACCGTAGCATTATTTTCATTGTTACCTCATAACTGTAATTTTGCTGCTGCTAGGAATCATAATGTAGATATTTGACCTGTGACCCTTGTGAGAACCACTGATTTAGACTAAAGGACCTTATTTCTCTTGTAATCCTTTTCTCAGCAGTTGTAGTACCAAGGTATATAGCTACAAATAGGCATACATACCTTCCAGTAAAACCTATCTTTCAAAATAATCTGAATTTGGGACACTGGCCATAGCTTGTCCATCTGACCTATAAAATAAAGTTTATAACTCAGCCTAGCAGTCAAGTGTCACCTATAATTCCAGACTTTTCTCTGTGGGTGACTAGTGGTCTTTCCTCTGGATCTTTCACTATTTTTCATTCTCGAGACAAATCTCAAGCCTGGTTAACGGAGACACTATTGATAATCAAGCCACGACAATGTTCTGTCTTAGGGCCTCTCCTGTGTATTGTTAAGAAGTTCGGCTCACAGTGCTATGAAAATCAAAAATGTCTCCAAACATTGCAAAAAGTCCACTGGGATGCAAATTCCCTCGAGTTGGGACTGACTGGTCTGGAGAGAATCTTTGGAAAGGAAGGAATCAGTTCACTCACTGACAGTTATAGCAATAGCAGCTACCAAGGCCTTGTTTTCCAGAAAGTGCTCTGGAACACTGTCATCTAGACTGACGTGCCATGACCCACTGTGAAATTCTGGGAGCATTATTTATACTCCATGGACTACAATTAATTTCACCTATAAATGGAATTTTTTTTCTGATTCTCACATGCTTCGTAGAATTATTTCGAAGTTCAAATTGGATATTTATTTTAAAAAGGGGGTTTTAAAAAAATAAAGCGCGATTAAAGACAACAAAGAACACTAGTGATGCCATTGCCAAGCACGGTTTGAACCTGTTGAAATTTAGCGGCGAAAATCCACTCCCAGATCATTTTTTGCTCTGTGCACATTGCTGTTTGAAATGCTATTGGGACATAATCTTTGCTGTCCATAATTCTTATCTGGTAGGGGATGGATTATGATTGCTCAAAATAGCACAGAATGGTGGAGTCACAAGACTAAATTCAAGGAGTGCTGGGGGTGACAGGACCCGCTTGCAGGAATTACCTGCGACTTTCATGAATCGGATGGGGTAGGTGTTAAGGCAAGCCGAGGAGTTGTGCTGAGACTTACCTGCTCCCACCTAATTTCACAGTTACAGCAATCTAATAAGATTTAAGTTTGATCATATTTTACAAAGGAAAGAATGGGGACAGAATGACATTTGCTAGAGGCCAGGTGCCAAGCCTAGAGGATTTCAGCAGTGTCTGAAGGAGGTGGAGAGGAGTGGCTTGTGAGGTCCCCTCCCTGGGGGTGCAGAATCAATGAATGGACACGGGGGTCCCATTGCTTTTAGGGGAGTTTGCATATCCCTGAACTGTGACAGGCTGGAACTAGATTTTGAAGAAGAGCTGACATCTTCCCTTTCTCTTCCGCATTCTCTCCCTCCTGTCTCCTTCCCTCTACCCTTACCATGACGGATTTATGGGCTTAAATAAAACATGATCGATTTTATCTTCTTAAAGCTTCACTCTACATAAAAGAGAGTAACGCTTTGAGTTATTACTCCACGCTAAGCCACAAGTATATGTGCTAAATGCTTTCAGTAGTTTGAATGTGACACTTAGTCTAATTAAACAAATCTAAACTATCTTTCACCTAGCTAGTGCCCTGCTACTGCTTCCAAAACAATCGCTCTGAAATAGTAAAACACTCAATTGCATTTCCATCTAAATCACGTTTCGATTCCTTGCTTGTGCTTGTCTCCAGTTGCACAGGACAAAGGCATTTTTTTTTTTGTATGTGAAAATGGTGCCAATTTTTTACTAAATTGCAAACGTATTGATTAGAAGGCCCTTTGCATTTCTGAGAGACTGTACACAGAATGATTTTTTTTTTTTTTTTTTGCTCCAAAGCCAACTCGCTGCTTCATGACTAGCTCATCGTAATGAAAGTTTGGAACTAAATATTCTTTCACCTCTTCAAAACACAATTGCTGAGTGTCTGCTGCATAGCTCTTACTCTCCTGGGGAAAGAGATTCAATAAGAGACATAATCTTGTCCCCATGAAGCATATACCATAATGACGAAGACAGCATACACATAAACAATCCAACAGACCAGAGAGTGACGGATGCAATCAGGAAAATGAATTAGCATGAGGCTAGGCAGACTTTCCTTGAAGATGTTTTAAGAAGACTTTCTATGAGGTGACATTTGAGGAAAGATCTGAAGACATGATTATCTAGGAGAATAATATTTGAGGCAGGAGAAAGAACAGGTACAAAATCCCCGAGGAAAGATGTGATTGGCATATTTGAGGGAGGAAGAGAGTTATAAAAATGCATCAGAGCCATAGAAATGAGTCAGATCACATAGTAGTTTGAGGCTGTATTAGGACTTGGGATTTCCTTGGTGATGATTGTGATATATCAAGGTGAAAAGGGTTAGTAGTGGGAGTGTCTGCCTCGGGGGAAATAAAATATATCTTAAGTTTTGGAATAGTAAATCTTGTTCTTGTGTAGAAAATACAAATGCAGAGAAAGGGAAGAAAAACCAAGACCTATTAAGAAACTATTGGAATAATCCAAATGACATAGGATCATGGTGGTATGGACTAGAGCAGTAGAGGAAGATGCTCCCAGAATGGTAACAATTTGGTCTACAATTTGAAAGGTGAGGCAATGGAATTTTATGGTTAATGTAGTCTGAACAGTGATTAAGAAAAGATTGACTGTAAGTTTGAGGCCCACATGACACGAAAACCATCGTTGCCATTCACTGAGCTTGGAAAATACTGCAAGGCACTTATTAGGGCGCATGGCCAGGAGGTGAGTTTTAAATATGTTGCATTTGGAATGACTTTTAGCTATATGATAATTGGTTATATGAGTCTAAAATATATTCCAAAGATTAGCACAGTAGGTCAACATTTGGAAGTCATTAAAATACAGAAGTTTTAGACATCGTGAGACTGAAATATGATCGCACAAGAAGTATATATGAATAGGAAGGAAGACTGGTGGCAGTTGGGTATTTCAAACATTAGAAATCAGAAATATCACAAAAACACAGCTGAAGAATCCATGAAAAGTGACCAGTGGGTAGAACAAATACCCAGAGACAGTTACAGATCAAAATGTTTCGTGGAGAAATAAGTCACAAATTATATCGGATGATATTTGTGGGCAGCTGAAGTGAAGATCAAATCTGGAGCGTTGAACTGGGTCTTGTTGGCCAATGGCACTAGTGGGTCATTTAGTGGTGATGCCAGATCCCCTATCCCTGGATGGGGATCTTCTCATCTCGCTTCAGACCTCCAACAGCTGTTTCTATTTTCAAGTTGATGTAGTTACTCTTTCAGTAGAGAGGAGGAGCAACCAAAAGAAACTTCACAGACACGCCTACCACTGCATCTACTAAGCTACTGACTGCATAAACTTCCAGACTCTTCTCCTTTGCCTTCCTGTTCATTTCAATGACTGATAAGAAAGTAATATTCTCCTGGAGAATAGCATAGGAAATCACTCCAGAACTTAGTAACCTGTAACAGCAAGCACCTGTTATCTCATACAGCATATGGTAGTTAATAATCGGGTAGCCAG
The DNA here is from genome assembly GCF_037038515.1 of Microtus pennsylvanicus. Taxonomy (NCBI): domain Eukaryota; kingdom Metazoa; phylum Chordata; class Mammalia; order Rodentia; family Cricetidae; genus Microtus; species Microtus pennsylvanicus. The sequence continues at coordinate 42,099,681 of NC_134584.1, read as the reverse complement.
ATTATCAGATAATGCAAAATTTTGCAGTCACCTTTTGAAGAAGGCTTCTCTGGGCTATGAGAGCAGTTCCCAAGATGGTGCCATCTATAGGCTACCTAGTTTTTCCCTGGTTATTGACAGAGGACTTCTTTGTGGGTTTCTTCAAAGGGCTGAGTGTCTTGATGCTATGAATCAGAGTGTTCCAACAGAGGGCTATATAGAAGCCCAGTGATTTGGCAGATGTAGTGGCCCAGCATGTATGAATGGTCTCTTTTTGTTTTTCCTACTTTATAATAAGATTATAAACTCACCAGCAAGAGAATAGAAAGAAATGTCAGAAATTTAGGGAAAGAGGACAGGATGTAAAATGATCAGTTATACCAGGACTGAAGAGAGACTATAGGGTACCACCTTACAGGAGTAGTAATAAACTTAAAGTTGCTAGTTGTTCTTTTCCTTAACTAACCTAGAGTTGGGGAAGCATTGGATATTGAACTTGATTGTTGGTACACATCTGTAACTTCATCATTCAGGAGGTACAGGGAGGAAAACTGTCAGTCAAGCCCAGCCTGAGCTACATAATGAATCACAGGCTAGCCTGGGGTACAACAAGAGATGCAGTCTAAACAGTAATGAACAAAACACAACACGATGACCTTCCATTGAGCTGAGGAGCTCCAGTTGAGTCTGAGTCTGGATTGCAAAGAAGCATTTGAGATAACTCCAATTCAAATATCTTCTAAATTTGTTGAAGAAAATAAGACAGAGGGCTGATAAAGATCAATATGATCCTGTAAAATCAACATATTCAAGCAGTTTGATGGATCTGGAACACTTGTAGAGTCAGTACACCTGAGAGAATGAGCCCCAATGAATATGTGTGAGAATACCCAGAAAGTGATGATGGTGAAAGTTGTGGATAATAGTGAGACTGGATATGGCTGTAAAAATGAGGTCGCAGAGGGTAATTGTGGAAAAAGACACTAAGGGAGGCATCCTAGCAGTGGTGGCACACGCCTTTAATCCTAGCACTGGGGAGGCAGATGCAGGCGGATCTCTGTGAGTTCGAGGCCAGGGAAGTCAGGACTAGTATACAGAGAAACCCTGTCTTGAAAAACAAAAGACGTTACAATTAAATTATATTAGGTTTTTCTTGGGGGGAGTGCCAAATCTCTTAGGAATGAGGAGGGCCCAGGAATTTCTGTGAGACTCTTTAACCTAAGTGTAACAGGCAAATAGTGTGAGTTTAAAGGATATTTTCGGGAAAAGAAGGAGATAAATCATGGTCTGTACGCTGCAGAGAAGTGTGAAAACTACCTATTTATCTTTCTGGGACAGGAAGACAATACAGTGAATGGGAAAATAGATACCATAGCCAAGGGCAGAAAGTCAATAAGAGGTATTCTTTGTGTGGTGTGTGTGTGGTCTCATTGATGAGTGCTTTAAATACTTTAAAAGGTCAGAGGTTTTGGGTCCCCCGCCTTGCCCCATGCTTGAGCTAGCAGCATCACAGGCAGCTGTACCCTCTGATTTGCATGCTGGAAACTGAAATTAAGTCTTAGCGCTGAGCCATCTCTCAGGTCCTCTACATTTGCCTTCTTAGTTGTTAGCCAGGAGTATTGGAGAAAGGAAGTGCAAGAAAACTTCAGAAGAGACAGAGAACACAGATTTGACTACTGTTAGACTGTGACACTCAGAAGTCTTCCTGGAGTGTGTAGTAACACTATGGAATACATAGGGCCTTTTGGTGGTGAGTGACCACCTGGTAGTCTTGGATATCCCTATAATAACAAGTATGGCATGTGTTGAAGGATCCTGTTTTCCCATTTGGATAGTCAGTCTCTTGGCTCTGTTTGTCTTTGTTCGTTTGAGGCATTGGAAGGGGTGGAACTCAGGATGACTAGGCATGTGCAACAGTCTGTGTGGTCAGCATTTTCATGTGGGAAAGCCATGTTTCTCCCTCTTCCCTGTCATGTATCTATGCTGTAAAGATGAGGTACACAGTAGAAGCTGCAGGGAAGTCACTGGGAAACAGCCAGTATCCAGATGTGGGGCCACAGGGTAGATTTGCAAACACTGAAGATTCCTTTGTTTTTTTCTTAACCAGACACACAGTCTTATTCTTGAGAACATAAGGCTATATAGTGAGGAACTGACCACACATGTGTGCACGCACGCACACACACACACACACACACACACATGTGCAAACATATTGATGCAGCACACACACATACATATATTGTACATACCACAGCAACTTATATGTGTAATTAGAATGATAATACCTCTTTTACTAACTGAATAAATTTTATGTAATACAAATATTTCCAGAAGATAGCATAGCAGGTCTGGGCCACATCTTAACCAATATTTAGATGCTCTTATTAACATAATAGTAAATAAACGAAAACCAAAAAAAAAATGCACAGAAGATAGCTTTCTCTTTGGAATTTGAATTGCTGGTTTGTACTGCCTGCAATGTGGACTTGAGTTATGTGAGCTGGTTGGCTGTTAGGGAATAGACTCCTCTGTGTCTCTGGAAAAGTGTGCCCTTCACAGTAACTTGCACAAACTTCCCCTTCTCTAAAAGAAAGGGTAGGCCCTGGCACCTTTGAACCTGTAGGGATTATGTAGCTCTGGCTATGATTGATTCATTGGCTCGCCTCAAGAAATGCTCCTGGTATGTGCTCTGTGCTAACAGCGCCAGGCTTTTCTGCTCAGCACGTCACTCCCGTGAAGACGTGGGCATGCTTTTGTGCATTTGTTCTTGTAGCCTGGGAGGCATATTTCAACACTCTGTCCAGAATTGGCTCGAACATGCCTGTCACTCCCAGCTGACTCTGATGACGCTCTTGCCAACGTAGATTTACATCAACACAGTTCTTTACTGGAAAAAGCTCGTTTAGACTATACAGGGTGGCCCATTTAAAAAAACAGGCGCAGCATCAAACTGAAAAGGAATGCATTTTAGCAGTGTGTTCAAAGGAATGTACTGACAGTTGGAGGCTCGACACCGCGGAGAGCTTTAATGAGCGTCCCCCCAGATCGTTCCCTTCACAAACTGTCCTGAGCTCAACTACGAATGTGTGGTTTATTATATGCTACCGTATCCCCTGTTCCAGTCTTTCTCATTCATTCATCATGCTGCACATGTCAGCAGCTCTAGTTCTTCTCGAATTTATTCTCATCTTTGTAATAATGGGGTTATTAAGATGGGAGAGCTAGTAGCCTGCAGTGTGATGTGACTATACTGCTCTTCATCTGCCCCAAAATTTGATTTGAGAATGTAATGGAAGCATAGACTTTCCCTTTCGCGTGAAATCTTTTGGCACTCGTCCATCTTGCTGGTGACTCATCCTCAATATCTTAATGACTGTTTGGGATAGACGTATTACGCAGATGTCTATAGTCAGGAAGCCAGGCGCTCAAATAAAAGCCGTTGCCATAGTTATGCAGCAATAATAATAATAATAATAATAATATATAAACCCAAACCGTCTTTGCTGTTCCAAAGGAAATTTCAGTATCCATAGAAGATGACCTTTGATTAATGCTCCTGTGGCCCTTGGTAGCTCACCTTGCTATTTCATCATCCCACCCTATTCTAAGTTATTAAGGTAATGGCCATGACTGAAGGGGGTTGCAACTTCACAGCTTCTGTCATGATGACCAGCCCAATTTTCAATGACACACGCTTTGATCTGTCTGCTTTTAAATCTCTTAAGCTGCAAAGCTCAAGACAGCTTCCTCCCAGAAGATTGTACAGTCCTAATTGACCTCATCATGAGTTCTATATTTATGCTTGTTTAGACACATAAAAGTCAGACTTTCTATCAAGGGCCACCTGAGAAGTAAAGGTCATCAGCTTCTTGTCACGGCATTTGTGCTATTGCCACCCCTAGCAATGATGATAGAGGACCTTTCAAAGTGACCAGAAGTGGTAGGTGACATTCTGGGAATGCTGTTAAAGGTCCACTGCTTTATTTTCTCTGCCATAACTTGTCTACAGTGAAGAAATTGTGGTCCCGATGAACTATAAATGCTTCCACACTGCCTGCGTCAAATATTGCTGGAAATGAGCAAAATAAGATTCTTCCCTTTCTGAATTAACATAAACATCCAGGGTTAATGCATTGAAGCTGAGGCATAGCATGGTAAAGATGTGAGCTTACGGGTCAGTCTTATGGCCGGACTGCTCAGAATTTAAACTGGCACAAGTGGATCACAGAAGGCATGCTTGCAGGTGTGTATCCAAGCATTGCTAGTGACTGGGGAGCTCTTGATTAATATGCTGGCATTGCGCATTCACACTGCAGACTTCTAACCACATCGCGCGCGCGCGTGCACGCACATGTGTGTCTGATTATATGTCCTTGTTCTAACTCTATACTTATAAAGCAATCCTCTGACTGTAGTCTTACTGTTCTCCACCTCTCTTTACTGAGTACTATATACAGAGTCCTAGGTCAGGATGCAGGGAGCCTGATGCTCTAAGCAACGACTGTAGTATTCAATAACAAAGAAAGAAGCTGTTTCTTGGAGCTTGTTCAAGAGTCTTACTGGCTCTTCTAATGACTCTGCTCCCAAGAGGCCCATCCCATGCCCTGGAGATGCCAGTTTCTGAGTGTACGAGTCTCAGTGCCAGCTTCTGATCTCTGAAATTTCTCTAAGCTACTGCCAACTTTCAAGGCCTTTGGGAGGAATGATATGCCAGCTCTCCCAGGGAAAACCCTTCTCCACCACTATGCCATGAGCACTTTTCAACAGAGTCCTGTCAGCCCACGGTGTATGTTTTGGATCAGTAAGCACAACACGATAAGGAAAAGCTGAGGTCTTTCTCTTGTTGAATGGACGTTGTCATGTGAAACCGTGGTGGCCATGGATAGGAGAGCATCCCCTGAAATATCTCACCTTTAACCCAGGATAGACTAGGCTCTTTTTTATTCTTTTAATTCTGGTCACATGATACCTTTGGGAGCTTCGTAAGCTGTTCTGTGAAATGTATCCAGTACTTAGAGGCAATGTTCAGAGTTGGTGAAACTCTCTTGCTCTGATTTCTCATTCTTCCTCAGATCCAACTGTGTAGAAGGCACCTGAAATATTACAGCCCCAACCTCAGAAGTTTGATCTTTCAGGAAGCTTTGAATTTTTGTAGGAGTTATATAGGACAAGAAAGTCATCAGAACCAGAGTAAGCCAATCTGAAGTTTTTGTCTTGAAAAGCCTAGGTACACTTCATATAACCACATTATGGTAGTGGGGTGTGTGTGTGTGTGTGTGTGTGTGTGTTGGCTAAAAATGTAGCAGTAAGATTCAATAGGCATCTGAAACAATATTTGCTCAGAGCCCAGTCTTCCAGAGAGAATATATTTCTCCTAGGGATGTCATAGCAAACCACCTCAGACTTGGTACCTTCAAACAGGAAAGATTTGTTCTGTCTCTGTTCTGCAGCTGGGGGGTCATGGCATAGGCAGTGTTGCACTTGCCCTGGAGGCTGGAAGGAGAGAGCTTGTTCCATGCCTTGACTAGCTTCGGGCACCCACCACTCCCTGTACTTCTGATGTCATCACTGCAGCCTCTGCCTACATCAACATGTGCGCTCCTATCTTCTACATGTCTGTTGTACACTTGTCATAGGCCTCAGGATGCACACAGGTAATACAGATGATCTCTTTATTCTACTTAACCTCACAGATTAATCTCACCAAACCTATTTTCCATACATAGCTAAATACAGAGGTTTCAAGTTTAAGGGTGCCTCTTGATACACTTCTTAGCCCACTATGCCAATGAGATCTGAGAAAGCCACCCACTGAGCACACACTGGTGGGTATTGCTCTCTGGGAACTTTCACAATTCTCCGACTTCCAGCCTGACTTATAGAGAAAGTGTGTTTCAAAAGTTAAGAAATGGCAGGCTTCTTTCTGGTTATCCTGTTTCGTATGTATATAAAGTTCTCTTGAGAGTGAAAGGAAGAAAACCTGAAGGAATAACAGGTTCAAAGGATAGGGGCTTCTGATTCTTAGTGTAAATCTCAGTAATTAAAGTTAGCATATTGAAACCATACATGGGTCTCACCTACCTTATTATTCTAACTTTAGAGAGGCTGAAACAAGAGAATCCTGAGTTCCAGGGTGGCCTGGACACATAGCAAGACCATACATCAATACATTAAGAATCAAACCACAAAACCTAGACTATGAACACATGATAGATATTTGTGGTACAAAGTTTTGATTACACACAATCAGGAGTCCATCCTCTCCAATGTAGAGAGAGTGAGAGTCTTTGGAGCACTCAGCCCTGAGAGGGATGTCCTCATCAAAGATTGAGGGATCTATGCAGAAGAGGAAGGGAGCAGTCTTTAAGAGCCAGGGTGGTGGGTGACTCCAGCACCTTCAGACATAACACAACTGATACACATGTGAACTCTCAGAGACTGTGATGGAATCCATAAGACCCGCATAGACTCATATCAGACAAAAGTCCCAGCACAGATAAGGGCAAGTGGATACAAAGTCCCACCCTTAACCAGGAAGCTGTCTACAATCTATGCCTGCTGGGAAAGGGAAAAGTGCCCTTGTGTATATTAACTGCATTCCAGAACAGGCTCCATACAGAAGTATTTGGCCAATACAAAATGGACTCCAGAGTTTTGTTGTTTGGACATTTTTCCATTTTTCTGGGGTTTTGCTTTGTTTAGATATTTTTATTTGGGGTTTCATTTTTTTGTTTGTTTTTGTTTTTTGACACTGGGGAGGGTAGAGAGAGAGCACAAAATTGGGTGAGTAATGAGCATAAGTAAATGATAATATATAAATTTACTACTTCACATTGTAGGGATGAAATTGAAAGTTGGCATTGATTCTAATTCTCTGCCCACTACCTATTCGTATGTTTTCCACATTTAGAAATTGGGATTATAACCATATGGAATTGATTTGAAATAACAGGACACACTCAGGAATTGTCTCTGGCATACATGTGTACAGTTATTTTTTTTTTTGCTTTTCTTTTTATTTTGTTTATATTTTTAAAATTTTGCTTTACTTGTATTTGTAGTGTGTGTGTGTGTGAGAGAGAGAGAGAGAGACAGAGAGAGAGAGAGAGAGAGAGAGAGAGAGAGAGAGAGAGAGAGAGAGAGGGAGAGTTTGAAGCTAGAGAGGTAGCTAAGGAGGCCAGAAGAAGGCACCAGAGTTGTAGCTGGAGTTACAAGCACTTCTAAGGCTTCCCTGGATGCTGGGAACTGAACTCTGGCTTTGCAAAGGATCAGCATGTTCTCTTAACTGACAACCTCTTTCTCCAGCACCTTGTTTATGGTCATATATCATTGTGTCACTTTAAAAAGAAACATATCCCAGAACAGAACATACATTTTTCTACCTTGACTCTTTTAAGCGTATTATTCAGTAGTGCTAAATGTATTTCCTTTGCTTTGAGATAGATTGGCAGGAAATTTTCTTCGCATAATTAACCTAAAGTCTGAGCTTGTTAGAGTATACTCACCCCTCTTCGCCCTTGTACAGCCGCTGGGAGCCATCATTCTGCTTTCTGGTGTTCTGAATTTAAGGGTTTTAAGGACTTTACATGGTGGAAGCACAGGTTTTGATTTTGTGTCACCTAACCTAACTTCATCCTTCAGTTAACACCTGCTGTAGCATGTGACTGAATTTTCCTTTTAAAGCTGAATCGTGTCCCTCTGGTTCTCTGCCCACATTTTGCATATCTGCCCTGCTATCGGGAGAGGGTTGTGTGACCTCTGCCTCCTGGCTATGGTGAAAAGTGATTTGGAAAACAGGGTATACAAACATCCACCTCTTTGCAGCCTTGCTTCCAACTGTTTTGGAGAGAGGGCTCCAGCAAGATTTTTACGTGACTTGGAAGAAGTGTGAATTTTCAGGAACCTCCCTCCATAACTTGCCCACTGGGATCTCACTATTTTGTACCTCTCCTAACAAGACAGAAACTTCAATTTTTCCATGACCTCATTAACACTCTTCTTTCCCTTCCTCCCTCTCTGCCCCCTTCTGTCTTTTTCCTGCAGTAATTATCTTAATGGATTCATGAAATAATGCCTTATTGTGGTTTGGGTTTATAGTTCTTCAGTTAGTGATATTGAGCATATTTTATTTAAAAATGTTGATGTAAAAGTTTTTGTCCAAGTATATATAATATGTTGAATATGTTCTTCCCGAGCCCTCTGACCCCCCCTTTCCTTTCCTCTGTCATCAGTCTTGCTTGTTGTCCTAGGCCATTAGAGTTCTACTTTCATACTGTATATGCATGCATGATTTTATATAGCTATATAAGATCTAAGTCCCATCAATGAGAGAAAATAGAATATTATTGTTCAGACCTGGCTTAATTTTCTTTTTTTCTTTTTTTATTTATTATGTAACATTTATTATGAAACATTCCTTCCATGTATGTTTGTATGCCAGAAGAAGGCACCAGATCTCATTATAGATGGTTGTGAGCCACTATGTGGTTGCTGGGAATTGAACTCAGGACCTCTGGAAGAGCAATCAGTGCTCTTAACCTCTGAGCCATCTCTCCAGCCCCCTGGCTTAATTTTCTTAATGTGACTGCCTCGAGGTGTACCTGTTCTCCTTTGACCAGTTTGTCCAAAGCCTGTTAGCTATAGATATTCTGTGCAAACCTTTGCTCAATTTTACTTATCTGTATGCTAAAATGTTCTGAATATTGGAAAATTTTTGCAGCATTTTATCCAGCAATATTTGAACAACAAAAGTTTTATACTAAATTTAGAACCCTGGATAGTCTTACCGCTAACAGTGATATACAGTTTTATCCCTATCACGAAATGATTCTTGCTGTCTAGGGATAGAGATAGAATGATAGTAACCCAGGAACAGGAGCTGCCTGAAGGCTGGATAGCAACACTTTTGAATATGGCTTTTCTCACAAATAGGTGGATGCAAACCACTAGGAAGTTTGCAAAGGTTTCCTTATTGATAATATTTGATCATTCTTAGGAGATATACTTTATTTTATTTGAATGTGTACTATATTGTGGACTGAAATAGGGTGGGCATTGTTATTAATACCCACAATGTAAAGACAAGGTGGTAAGAATATTAGTAATACTTACTGAGGAGTCAGTACATGCTAAGGTTTATATTAATGTTGAGTGTCAATCCTCCTGGGGCTAAGTACGTGATTTCTGTGTATTCCTGAGATGGTTGGGCCAGATTCCCAATCCTTGTGTTTTAAAAAATAAGCAACAACTATTAAGATTATGAATTCATTTTGAACATTAAAAACCAAATGGCTTCTAGAATGTACCACTAAGCATAGATGACACACTACTAAAAAATATGTCCCTCACCTGCTTTTTCTTCCCCAGTTTCTTATTTATTTCATGAATTGTGGAAATCGGAGCAATGTAATTTCAGGTTGCTGACATTGAAAGAAACTGGATATACAAAGATGCTTCTTTGGAGACTAGTTAACAAGCTTCAGGTTACTAATTGAAAGTTTTTACTCTCTGAAAGGGGGAAACAATCATGTTCTCTGAAAGAAAATACATGAAATTTAAAACCAATACCCAACAGAGGTTTCCAAGACCAGCTCCTTGGAAGGGCTGTGTGCTCTCTTTCTGTGAATACATTTTAACAAAGCACCTAACTGTGTTTAATCACAGTCATAGCAAGAGTGCTTGCTATTAGGCACATCCATTTAACTTACTTCTGCTTTTAGGTAGCAATTTCCAGGAATTTCTTTAATATGAGTGCAATGCCAGGACGAGAAGTTGAAACTAGAATAGGAGAGAGGGGCAAGAAAGAAGAGAATGAGAAAGAAGAGGGAAACATGTTAGTTCCTTGGTGATATGGAGAAAGAGGGGCCTTGTGAAGTTCATCCTAAGTTTTGATTAGACGACAAAATTGAGGCCAGGATTATTCATTGGAATACCCAAGGTCATGCATTTTGGGCAAAGTTGGACCTAAAGACAGTTGTGTGATGTATTCCCATGATCCTGATGTCTAAGAATGAACTGGAAGGAGACAGGAGATGGTCAGCCTTATCTTTCATTCAATACTTCGATCAAGACACAATTTTCTCGTTGCTTGGCCCCCCAGATTTGGAATACACAAAGACATTTCAGATTCCACACCATATAGCCAGCTGGGATGTGTACCAGGTTCCCAGCATTCAAGGAGCCATTCTAGAGGAAAAGATTGCTAGAGATCTAGAATTTTGCCTTTGTTCCTTCTCTATAACTAGTTAACTGGGTGACCTCAGGCAAATTGTCTCAATCCTTATGAGTTCAACTTCTTTAAATATTAGTTAAGGGGGTTGGAGATATGGCTCAGCAGTTAAGAACACTGACTGCTCTTCCAGAGGATCTGGGTTCAATTCCTAGCACCCACATGGTAGCTCACAACTGTCTGTAACTCCGAGATCTGACACCCTCACACAGACATACAGGCTGGCAAAACACCAATAAAAAAAATAAGATGTTATAAAAATATCTCAATTAGGTTGTTGATTTCTGAAATCCTTTCTAGTGCAAAATGCTGTGTTTCTACAACCTGTCTAATCTCAGAAGGATGCTACACAGCAAAGTTACCTGGTGGTTCACTGACTGTGTATCCTCTTCCAACTGGAAAGCTACAAAAGTCTCATTTAATCCCACCATTGCTGCTGTAACTGCCTCCCCAATTGCATAGCCTTAAATGATGTCCATTCAATGTATTGAGGCATGGGTAAATGCAGGAAATTGTTAATATGTAAATCCTGAATTAAGCCACTGTTTCAAGCTGCAAAGGGCTTAAAATTTAAAAGTTCATAAAAACATCCTTACCATTCAAATACATAAAGTCATGTTCATAAAGCAATATGTCTTCTTTCCCATAGCATTTTCTATTTTAGAATAAATATCAATAGAAAGAAATTGATGGCTGTTTCAGTAAACACATGAAAATGGACTATTTTATCATTAGTGAAAATAAATAATGGCCTTTATAAAACAAAGAATGGATGTGAGGAGGTTGTACATTTGGAAAGCCCACAGACCTAATAACTTTCTATACTTAGCCCGGAAATATGGGCCAATAGATATTGAGGCACTAAATCATTTATGGTTGAATTCATTATTCAGTTCCAGAGCAACTGTCGTATAGCGTTTCCTCCCCTTATGAATTACTCATGCAGAGTCTCCCCCAATGATCCACTAATTCTTATTCAAGAGAGTGTATAAAGAAGAAATCCTGTAGTGCACTTCTACAGTGTCAAAATAATTAGGACTTGAATCTCCAACTTCCAGTAAAACATTTTAACTTGATTAAATTAACAGTTCAAAGTCATAAAGTGAGACACATTTCCTTTGTTTCGGCCTACCTTACATGGCTCCATAAACTTTGGTAACGTTAATTCATTGCCTGCCCCCTTTGTTCAAACCTTCTCTTTCATATTGGATGTTTGATTTGTGTTTTTATAGTCCAAAAATAAGAATCCTTGAAGATCAGTCCGAGACTGTTGCTTCAGGATGGATTCTTAGAAATATGAATCAGAGTTAAAGCACATTGTAAGAGACATTGTGATCTGTTCTTTGGAAACTCTTGGCAGCAGTGGTGTTCTACTGCCACAGTCCCTGATCTACCAAGTATCAAGGTTTTCATGGTTAACAAAGTTTGCCAAAAGAATTCATTGATTAATAAGGTCTATTGCAGTGGACTAACCCTGAGGCCTCATGTTTTTTTTTCCTCCTGTTCATAGGACTCTATTTCTTCCTCTGTGAACTGTATGCTGTTATTTTACCTTCCTATGAGGACAGTAGCCTTTCCTTCCTCTCTCTTATTTTTGACAAAAGTAGTTTTCTTAATTTGGTATATGTCATTTAATATTTTACATGGATTTTGGATGTAAACTCAATTAAAGATGCCTTCATTTATTGAGTCCTGCCTGCGAAAGCTTTTCTAAAGTAAAAATGAGTCTAAACTCAGTGTTTATTTTCTTCTGGCTTTTGGTCGAATTTTAGTTTCGGTCACTGAAAGTTTGAAAATACTTCAAGGTTGCTCTCTTGGCTTGGAAAACGTTTCATTTGTTTCTTTGTCTTGGGAATCTCTATGGGCACATGGGGGTGTGCATGCCGTGGCATGGGTGTTATGGTTGGATGGCAATTTTGAGGAATGGTTTTTTTCATTTACCATATGTGTCTTGGGGATCAAACGTGGATCACTAGTCTGGTGGCTGGTGCCCTTACCCACTGAGTCATCTTTCCAGTCTAGAATTCACTTAGCGTTATGCACTATTGCGTGTGCAGATGGAGACGGAACTATAGAGTTAGTACGGGGTGTGGAATAAACATAAATGATAAAAAAATAGTATTTTAACATTCTAGAATATCTGATGGACTTGTTAGATGTAGCCATGCCCAACATGGACTCTTACACTTTAAAGCTTGATTATGTCAGATGTGTGGGAATTATAGATGAGAGTATAACCCCTGAGCTCAGGCGCGAAGGAAGCTATGAAGACTGAAATAGAATCAGTAGTTTCCTCTCTCCATTTCTTTGTGTATTTTTGTTTATGCATATGTGGATGCATGCACAATGGTGTGTGCGTGCATGTGTGTGTGTGTGCTGAGTTACAAGTGTGCACCATTGCACTATGCTTTTTACATAGGTGCTAGGGTTCGAACTCACACCTCCTATTCATATTACAAGCACAGTATCAACTAAGCTATCTCCCCAGGACCGTTCCCCCAATTGTGCTACCTTATCTTCCTGCCCAAAGGTAACCACTATGGTAATAACTTTTTATTTATTTATTTATTTATTTACTTATTTCCAATTTAAAAGCTAATAGTCATGCCTGATGCCTTAATTGTACTGAGTACAGCTTACTATTATCTTTAAATGTAATGAACAAATGATCTTTTATCATATTTCTCTCTCCTGTTCAAGGGGAATGAAATTCCTGTCCAGTTCCAAATTCATCATTCTTGTATTTTATTTCCCTTGAAAAAAATATGAAATATGACAAATGTTTTACCTCTGAAATGCCAGCATATGTCCAACATATGGCTGCGCTCAGTTGTATAACATTGAGATATTTAATTTACATCTATATGCATACACACACATACACACATATACACACGTACACACACACACGCTAAGCTTGAAGTAAAGCATCACATAAAAATAGTATCTCTTACACATTGGCTCTTAAAGTGTTCTAGTCATGGTAGCAAAGCACAGTGAGTCTTTTATTTAGAATCTGAGCCACAGAAAGCTGAGGCACTACGTGTTTTCTCTATAAAAACACATGTTTTGACAGATATGGTTATGTCTGATTTTGTCTTTGGATATGTGGAGGAATAAGAGTCAAAAACATTTGTTTTATGTAATACATATGTTTCTACCTTGCTAGCCACACAGAGATTCACATATGCATATATTGTATATTTATTTATATTTACTACAAAAATGGCAATACCCTACTGTATGAGCTAAGCACTGGCTAAACAACAAAATGCTAGAGATTTTTAGTTATTATATAATTGAACATATAAAACGTAAAAGTCACTTCGTCATAGTCTAGTAACAGAAATTTGGAATTTTTAGCTAAGACTAGCAGTGTGCTTTGTGGTTCTGAAAGTTTCTTATATTTTTTATTATTTTATTAATTTCTTGCATCTAAAATTGTTTCTCCCAGTAATGTGGCCTGCTTGAGAACCCAGAATTCTGCCTGTTAACTCTGTCACCTCCTGCATGGTGACAATGCAGTGAGTTTAGGTAACTTCCATAGTCATGATTTTTTTTTAATTTAGATCTGATTTTAGGTCAGTATTTCAGGTATTCTATCTTAATATTCACTATCATCTTACTGGGGGAACTGAAGGAATTAGTACAATATAAAAGCAAGAATCATTATGAAAAAGCATTTTAACCTTTTTTAGATAAGACTCTCTAAATTGCTTGTCGTCCCAGAGGCTATTTTAAAAGTCTCACCCTTATGGTATGTTGCTAAGGACACCAGACCACGTCACCGTACAGAGCTGCAGTGAACAGCTGCTATTACAGCCCCTAGTTCATTCATCAAAGAGAATTTCTAAGGATGTAACCCATTAAAGGTCTTCTCTTAATTATTTCTAATTGTATAAATTTTCCAAGCTAATACACCTATATTAACTTTTTGTGCCACGTTGCATGCATTATGTAAAAATTATATAAATAGGATTGTTTCTGATGGTCAAAGTGACACTCTTATATTAAATAACTGTTAAAAATACAAAGAAAAAACACCCAAAACTATTGTAAGCCTAGCTTTTTAATAAGTATCGTCCAAATATCAGATATGTTGGCATTATTTTTCCTGGTATGGTTGTTACTGTGAGAATGGTGGAGGTTTTCTCATATTTTAAAGTATTTTTTATTCTTTTTAATTTTAGTTCCCTTATCTTTCTTATCCCTCTCTACTCCCTCCCAGCTCCTATTTCCAACACTCCATCTCTCTCTCTCTCTCTCTCTCTCTCTCTCTCTCTCTCTCTCTCTCTCTCTCTCTCTCACACACACACACACACACACACACACACACACACAGACATACACAAATGGACATTATATGTCCCTGCATTTGAACAACAAACATGTTACCAACGGAACCTTCTCCCCAGCCTCGAAGCTTGCTTTTAATATTTCAAAAACCTGAAAACACCCTAATCCATTTAGTTTTAAGTAGAATAAACGGAAAGAAGTCTAATCTCATAGACTTTCAGCCTATCCTTCTTTCTCAGAACAAGTATATCCTAGTAGGATCTGCGAGTGTTGAAACCCTTTGCCCTCTGTGTCACCAATTTGTCCTCACCACCAGTGTCTTCTCTAAGAGAGCCATTCCAGATACTGGTTTTGTCCTCTATGGCAAGGACTTGGCCTTGCCTGTTGTATGTATTTTAGCTCAGTAGGAGTACATTCCCCAAGGCTCATCGCCCTTTGCAGTCCCTTTTCTATATTCTCGACCTGCTCTGCAGTAAGGTTAACTAAGACCTATTAACTAATGCCCATCTGTCAGACCTTTGTACCTGTAGAGCCTGTGTTACTACTACTCATGTGATGGGGGAAGGTGGCATTCCATCTGTACAAAATATTTGTTTCTTTTTTTTTCTCCAAAACAACTTAGCACATGAGCAATTTGAAAGCAGGGCAGTGTCCCATCCACCTTGAATCCTCCATTGTGGAATTTCTACTTCATACTCTTATAGAGAACATTCCTCGTCATACTGAGAGGCCAGATAAATCTTCAAATGAATACCAACACTTTGTCCATGGAATGAATTTTCTTAACTCAAATCCATATAAAAGGCACTTAATAAATATTAAATGCTGTCCATTTTCAATTATTCACGTGTGTATTATTCACCTTATAGCTGCAATATGAGTTTAAAGGTCGTATTTACATAATGAATGATTCTGCCTAGTAACTTAAATGGGTCCTTGTTTTATATCCATCTAGAAAAGATCAGAAGTAAACCTTTGTTAAGCCAATTTCATTAATTATTTCCCACCGACTCTTGTTCAAAAGGCAAGATTTTGTTTTTAGCTGCTTTGCCTCAAACTGCAAGCTGATATTAAACATTGCCAGCATGTAATGGAAGGAGTGGCAAAGTAATGGAAAAGCGAATCTGGGAATTAGAATCCTAAAGGTCACAAGTTTTCCATGCCTCTTTTAATCAGGTCTTTATGGTGAGGTTTTGTCAATTTGTGAATTAAGTTGTTCAGTGAATCCAAATGTCTCCTAATGAAAACAAAACCCTTTTGATAGGAACGAAATATTCTCTCTCTCTCTCTCTCTCTCTCTCTCTCTCTCTCTCTCTCTCTCTCTCTCTCTCTCTCTCTCTCTCTCTCTCTGTGTGTGTGTGTGTGTATGTATGTGTTTCTGCTCCTTGACTTTTAAAATCACAATGCAGTTTGATAATCAGTAAACTGTAAAAGCTTTTGCTAAAAATATCAGCATCGATGAAGACACAAGTTCGCAAGGCTGGATTAGTCATACAGTCTGTTTTCATCAATGGATAAAATCAAACATGGGAAAAAAGTGGTAAATTCTGTTGACACCCACATTGTATAGTGACTTGCCAGAGAAGAAGAGGGTATGCCTAGGTGTGACTAAATAGTACATATTTATTTTTACTTGAAAAATCAAGGGGGCAGCTTGCCCAGCAGACCCCACAGTGATGTTTTCACAGCAGTGATCTCGCTAGGCAGGTTTTGGAAATTGTCAGCAAGTTCATTGAGTGTGAGCATTTGCTGTGTCAAGGACTGGGCTTTACTCGATGCATCCATGCCAGGTAAAACCTTCTTTGCCACAAGCATGTCAACCAGTGCGCAAAAAAATATTTACAAGAACAGCATTCAATTATAGCCCAATTTATGCTAAATGGATTAGCAGTTTAGGAAAGGGAAGCAAACATTAAATTAGACACACAAATATTTCTGCTCTCCCCCATTTCTAAGGTAGGTAATTTGTGTGTGTTTCTTTTAAATTGCTTTCTAAGGAAAGAAATGACGGGCGGAGATATTAATTCTAATAAAAGCTAAATTAATGTGTCTCCAAGTGATGAGCAGTAGGAAGAAAGGCATCTCTTGGGTCACTGTGGCCTCCTTGAGGATGCTCACGTTTTAAGAGGAAGACGGGTATTGCTAGGAGGTCTTGATTATGAGAACATTGAAAGGTCATTCTTATCAGATAGAAGCACCTGCCACGGTAAGGTTTTTATCCATCTTGTGCAGAAAGGGGTTTGAAGACAATGATTCAGGTTTCCCTGTTTGTCACTCTCAGCATGTGTCCTGAGTTCCTCACCTCACAGTCATAGGTGCTGTGACTGCTCATTTCCCCTACTGCCACATCCAAAGCTGGGTGAGCCAGACAAAGATGAAAGGAGGCAGGAAGGGCTATTTACAGTCTAAACCAGGAAAGCCGGGATTTCCTGGGAAGCCATTGCTTATATCTTTTTGTGGTATGTTTACCTTAGCCTCATAAGAGTCTGGGCAGCTTGTATTTGTAACTGAACATGTTACTGAAGACTGCAGATACTGGGCACAGCTAAATTTTAATGAGGTTGGAAAGCAATTAGTTAATAAAAAATGAATATCAATATAATGGAGTTTTCAAACAACAAGGCATCACCTATAAACAATGACATTAGAGTTCTAATACTAAGAATAATAAATTCAGATTAGTATGCTGGCCATTTTCTGCAATACCAAGACTTCTGCATATTGTTTTGATTTCTACATATTTTACACACAGTCAACTAGCTACATAGAGGAAGAGACCTGATCAGTTGTCCTTATCAACTTAGACCACGAGACCCAATATGGACAAGACCAACAGAGCCTCCATATACGGGCTTTCCACGCATGTGTCAGCATTGCCAGGGCATGCATTTCCTTCTCATTCTGCTAGGCACGTGACTGGAATAACTGAAGCTCACCCTTTGATTTTTAATTCATAGTAACCTCTCATTATCAAGCAGTGTTTAAATGTAACCCCCAAATCAGCAGAAAATAGCCAGTGGCTAGATTTGAAGGCTATTTATAGTTAGGTCAAAACCGAAAGGGGAGGTTGAGGGGATTCTCTGAATAGCAGCCACCAAGTTCCTTTTCATCTCTAATAATGAATCTTGAAGCTGGACTTAGGTTAAGGGACAAAGTTCTTACATTGTTCCGTGAGCACAGTCTGAGATGAAAGTTTATCACTGAAGTAATTGTGTTTTGAAGCTTAGCAGTCAAGGTGTTTTTCTCAACCAATAATTGATATTACTGAAGATATATTATTCAAATTGAACATTTTTCTCTTGGTTTGAGGCAGAAACAGATTTTATAGGCAGGCAAGGCATTACCTGCCTGGAGTTTTATAAAGTTCATTGTCTATCTGCCGTTGCTTCATGCCTGCTTGTTGGTCCTCTCCTCAGTGAGGCAGAACTTGGATATCTTACTTCTCTCTTCTGGATCTCTTATTTCTAAAGCTGTCTGGCTGAGCATGGGTTCTGTTACTAGTGCTGCACTGTCATTTAGGTTTGGATGTACCATTCTGGAGCAAGGCTTACTCTCACGCTGCCTGTCTTAAAGTCTGTCTATTCTGCAGCTTGTTGGGTGTCTCTTGTCTGTCACAGTTGCCCTGTGTACCAGGGCTATCGAGATGGATTCCTGGTGCTGTGTAGGGACTCACCATTATGTTTTCAGAGGGGGCTTTCAACGAAAGTATGTACAAAATGCAGATTAGGAATTTGTGTTCTTCTAACTTTTGAGTTAGTCTTTAGTGACGATGTAAATCAGATTGATGATGAAGGCCTATTATCTGCTTATTCATGATAGGAAGCTTAATGTTTGCTGTTGCTCAGTGGAATAGGGACATCTCTTGTTGTTCACCTCACTTCTGTTTCATGGGAAAGGAGGCTCATGATCTCTCTGTCAAGAATCAAGCTATCCTGGTCTACCTACCGCAAATGACAGGATGCAGAGATACTTGCCCTTACCACAGACAGTTTACTTTTAGACATGGCAGGCCGTCTCTGGAAGCCCAGAAGGTCCTGTAAAGCACCCACTATTCCTCAAGGTGTCTTTTTACATCATACAGTAGCCCCCTTTATTGTCTCCTCTTAGCTTACCTTCAACCCAGTTGGTTATAAGAATAGAAAAATCTAGTGCACAGTCTCTTTCCTGACACTCCTAGTTTACACTGTAAAATAGTCCCTTGCTTTCACTAAAGTATCTTCTCTCTCCAGCAGGGTTTGGGGTGGGGGTTATATAAGGAAGTCCCAAATAAACAGAAAACCCTGCTCTATTGGAAATAACAAATTGCCAATTTTATTTCACAGTCCTCCAAATTTTGTCAGTGTATGTGATTTGGGATAAGTTAACATTTGCAAGGAAAATATTTAATGGTGCAAACACAAGACATTATTGACCTAATATTCTGGGACTCTGGGTAGCAAATGCCTTGGCATCTTGAACTTGCACACATATCTACTTGAGATAGCTGAGCTGGAGAGTGTTTCTAGGAGACAGAATGCCAAACATGTGGCCATGTCTAACTTCAAAGGAGGCTGGGAAGTGCAATCTAACTGTGTGCTCAGAAGAAAAGCATTTCCAGGGTAATCGTCGGTATAATGACATTCAAAATCAGATTTGCAGAGGCATACATGAGGCCAGATCACCTGACAATTTCATGTTTTTTTTCAAACCTATAGATAGCTTAAGAATTAGATGAAATCTCTCTGAACTTTAAGCCTTTACCAAAATGACACAAGAAATAGAAATATAAGCTGAAATCTTAGTACAAAATCAAATCACTCACGATGATGCAGGTTGTTCTAATGTGATGTTATATTTCTACAAATTAATTTCTGCACTAGCGATGGCATTTTTCCTGAAGTGCAGTGTTACAGAGAATAATGCCCCCCTTTCAGAGATTGGACAAGTGATTTGTTTCCAGACACAATCCTTTGTAAATTCTAAACTCTGTTCTAAAACTCTTCCAATTTCATTTCTATCCTCTTTCTTTTTGCATCCTTCTAGGTTTAGAAAAAATGCTCATGCTGCGATTGTATTAGCGGCAGCTAGATGTCTGCCTTCCGGCAGCACATTGATTTATGGTAGGGATTCCTTCTTCTTTGTCACTCTGTATTGTAACAGAGCACACACGCAGGAAGCTTTACACGCTATGCACATACCGTTCCTCATGCTCAGGGGACCACACCCAATGACAAGAAGAAACGTTAGGAGCTCCCTTGCTCACCCAGGAGCCCCACTGGTTCTCTCCCAGATACCTCCTTGTCCTCATTTCAAGGGTGGCCAATGTCCTCATTCACTGTGAGGGGAGTGTGGTCTCCTGCTGTGTTCCCTAAAAGGGTGGAATCATGTGACTTTACTTTGTTGGTAGGGGTTTCCTCCTTTTTTTCACTATTAACTTGTGCCATCATTTATATTCCGTTTTTGGAATAGACTAATATTTATTTATTAATTCTATTGTCTAAACCCATCTGAAAAGTTATAGTTCTGGGGCTATTACAAATAACCCTCTCTTCTAGCACGCCTCTTATAGACAGACACATTTCCATTGAGCATGTACCTAAGAGAAGAATTTGTGGCTGTATGCTGTGAATGCCTTTAGCTTTATCAGAAGTGCAGATTTTCTGAGGGGGTTACATCAATACACCAGGACAATGATTCTTAAAGAGAGAGGAAAAAAACAGGAAGATAAATTTTTGCAGTAAAAGAAAACTTTCGGTTTTCAGATTCTAACCTGTTTTCTTCTGTAGGAAAACCTCCCAAAGGCATTGGGAACTTGCTGAAAACATGATGTTAATTAATGTTCCTTGCTTGCTTTCTGCTCTTTCGGTACTCCATTGCATATATAGGTTTAAAATAAAGGTGGTAATTTTGTGTCTGTGAGTTTACTAGCCATAAACTATACTGCCATAACCTCCCAAGTGGTCTGGACTGAGCTATTTTTTTTCATCTCGTCTCTCAGCTTTGTGATAAAGATCTGGAAATGTATTAATTTAAAATAATTTTCTCCTTCCCAGATCTTCCATTATGTTTTTCTGCTTTGCTCACATTTATCATCTTTCCCCTCTATGACCTTTGCAAGATGCTAAATTATTAATTAACTGCTGAATCTTTTATCTCGAAACATGTTTCTTTTCTTGTCCTTTTCATATTAAAATTTTAACTATGAGGCGTGGTGCACATATAAATACTTAAATATCCAAATGCCTCTTATTTCACTTTGATTATATACTTAAAAATCAGTCTAGACAGCTGGGAGATGGTGGCGCACGCCTTTAATCCCAGCACTCGGGAGGCAGAGGCAGGCGGATCTCTGTGAGTTCGAGACCAGCCTGGTCTACAGAGCTAGTTCCAGGACAGGCACCAAAGCCACAGAGAAACCCTGTCTCGGAAAAAAAAAATCAGTCTAGAAAAAAATTATGATCTAGAAAAAACAAGAGATTCATGTGTCTGTTTGTCTAAACAATTGTGAGATAAGTGTTGGTGGCTTAATATTGAGTTTTTAGATTTATCTGGTTTTCAAAAATATTAATTTTTATTTTAAGCGTATGGATGTTTGGGCTGCATGTGTGTCTTTTTCTATAGGAACACAGTGCCCACAGAGGGTATAACAGGGCACTAGACCTTCAGAAACTGAAGGGGTTATTAGCCAATAACATGCCAATACTGGGAACTGAACCCATGTCCCTAGAAGAGCAGCCAGTGCTCTTAACTGCTGAGTCATCTCTCCAGGTGTTCTGAGATTTACCACATAGTGTTAAATCTGAGGGTTATTAAAATATCCCTAAAATACTAATATATTAAAATATACCTAAAATACTAAGAAGTTAAAGGATGTCATCATGTTAAGGATTCCATTAGTATATGTATTTGGTATGGACCAAGTACATTCTTGGCTTCTTCTTTTTCAACTATGGATTTTAAATGTGACTCAGTAGATGATATACTTTTAGTAGGCCAAGTGAAGCCATTTTTTAAAAGAAATACTGCTGTCTTGTTTCATGAAATCATGGGAATCAACCTTTTTAGGCAGTAAATGTCACAAAAGATAGTTCATTAAATGAAGCCAATGGAACTGAATGAGAACTATATGAGACTTTCTCTTCTCTACTGGGACTGCTAAGACCTTCCTCAGGAAGATGTGATGATGTTGTGTTGTAGCTTTGGTGCTTGGAGGTTTTATATTTGGAAGGTCAAGTGTAGAGAGCAGTAAAGTAAAAGCAGGGGGAGCAAAAAGTCCCCTGGTAAGATCCATGCAGTCTAGGCAGGCCTGTGTATCAGGTCAAGCTGCTTCCTGGATTGATACTATCCTAATTCCCTCTCTCTCTGACTTCTTCCCTCCCTCTGTCTCTGTCTCTTGTTCTCTCTAATATCACATTTATGAAAATGAAACTATTACCAACTTCTTGGGCCCATGGATAGTACAAGCATAAGATGTGAAGATCTCATTTAGATGTATGAAATTCTTAATATTTTTTACCTTTCTAATAGGAAAGTAATTTATGTATATATTCATAGTATCTATGATTCCACAATTTAATACTCATAATAACTACAGACATTCATTTTAAATCTTGCTCCACTAAAATAAGTATGAGGAAATAAACTAAATGCCAGTCATTTTAATTAGTCATATCTCACTAACTTCAGAGATTGAGCCGAAGATTCAAACACAACCTTATTTGGTACATTAAAGTGCACTAGCTAGCTACAGAGTGTTTCTCTCTGAGTATCAACTTAGAACCATCAATAATTGTTTATGGCAGACATCGATGGGGAAATCATCAGCGTGTGACAGAAGGAAGAGCATGCCATGGAGTTGACACAGTGCACAGCTCAAGAGCATCCAGTTATGCCCCGTACATTCGGTGGAAAACTTCTAATAGTTGTGCATTTGAATCCTTGGAAAGGGGAGAAAGGGAAGGAAATTCAAGACCCACCTAAATGCCTTTAACTGGGATTCTTCAGCCTCCAATCGAAGCACCGTGTAGGGCACGCTAAATTCTGCTTTTATGGGTCACGCCCTTTGTTCTGTTGGTGTTCACGTGAGTTTCAGAGTGAAGAATAGAGCCTGTATTTGAGGTCTAATTTCATCACTTCCAAGCTGTGTGACTCAGGATAAGGTATTTAGTATGTCTATGCCTCAACTTCTTCCTCTGTCAACTAAAGAGAATGACCTGATTGACTGGAGAAAGTGAAATCAAAACAAAGCCACCCCCAAATACTAGCTGCATCCCAGAAGCACTCGGGAAACGCTGCAGGTGGCAGTCAGTGTATTTACTCACAGAAGTAGCGAAAATGAAAGGAAGACTCAAAGACTCTACATCCATAGACACAGTGTACTCTCTCGCAAATTGCTGGCCCATGGTTATGTCCCTCCCATTACTTGTTATTGTTATTGTCAGCTCCAGATATTAAGAGCTTACCCTAAGTTACACCTAGGGCATGCATTCTTCCTGCAATCTCACCAGCACCTCTCTGAAGGAGGCTCATTTGTTTGAATGCAGCTGACGAGTAATCTCGGCCTCCGAGAAAAACCTTCTCACCATCATGAATCTGGTGGGCACCAGAGCTCCGACTTCAAGCAGCCCTAGGACTCCAGATTCAAGGACCTGCCTGCTCCAATAAAGTCTTCATTCTTGGAATCACATTCTCACTTCTCCCCTCTTATGATTATATTTTTAAATGTTTGTTTGTGTTCTAACTGATTTGAATCAGGCCCTCAGACTAGGGATCTTTACTCCCTAGAAGAAAAGTAGCTGTGATTCCTTATTACAACTCCCTTTTCTCCCCACTTCAGGAGTGTAATCAAACATCAGCTGAAAACTTCCTTTTAATATAGTGAATCAGCCTGCCCACACATTTTATTTTCCCTGAGGCATATTGCTGGGAAAGTCTATTTCCTGTATTTTCAAAATCAACATATGCTGAACCAACTGGCTGTTTTCATTTAAATTGACAGGAGCTGAAACTTGAAAATTGTGTTTTATTTTTTTACTCAACGTTGTCGGTATATTTGATTTTGAGGTAAAAACTTACCCTCTACATTGTTTTCATTTGTTTGACGTGTGTGTGTACATATGTGTTTATATGTGTGAGTGCATCTGTGTTCCTGGGTATGTAGGTGTGTGTGTACCTGGAGGCCACAGGCCATTGACAGTTGTCTTTTTCAATTGCTTCCCCACCTTTTACTGTGACAAGAATGTTTTGTTTGTTTGGTCTTCTATTTGTTTTGAGACATGACTTACTATGTAGCCATGGTTAGTCTGGAATTGGCTGGCCTTGAACTCACAGATAAGAATTAAGGTGTAGCTAGTTTTATGGAAGGACAATTCTAAAGTAGAGAGACAGATTTAATATTCTGTTAGTTATCATCATAGGCAATTATTACATATATTACTTTATGTATGGTTTTCTTTCTTTTCTCTTGGGCTGTGGGTTCAATAAAATTGAGAATATGCCTTGTTCATCCTTGTACACTAGATCTTAGCGTGCTACTTAGAATGTATCAGGCACTCGACCCAAGGACTTTCATTGGTTTTTGATAATATAATTGATTTCCTGATTTAAGCATGTTTTCCTTGCATGTATACAAAGTATTTGTATGTTTTAAAGTAGGAAACATATATTACTAGTCTAATACGTCTGTTACATCTCATAAATATCTCATTTATCTCAGTTTACGTGGACACTGGATTTTTACTAAAATGGTGTTAATGTAGGACATGGATATTTCAGTCAGCTCAGCTGTACTACTAAAATACTAAAAGCTGCGTGGTTTACCCAGCAGGAATCTATTTATCCCCAGTTCTAGAAGCTGCAAGTCAGCCCTCAGGGTGCCAACATAGTCAGAAGAGAGTGAGGGCTCTTTCTGGGTTTCCAGCATCTGCCTTCTCTCATGATTGAGAGGTAGCAAGCATGCTGGAATCCCCTTTCCTCGAGAGACCAGTCCCATCTGTCAGCCCTACCCTCACCATCTCATCAAAACAGAATTGCCTCCCAAAGGCCTTCACCTCCAAATACTATCACAGCAAATGAGTTAAGCGGAACACAATTTACTCCATAATACCGAATATCTTGTATGCTTATGACAATACAGCTCAAAGCTGTTATTCATATACAATTTGGGTAAAGTGTTTTTGCATAATTAATGTTTTAATGAACAAATTCCTGAAGCTTGTGTTTAAAAATTGTACGGTTGGGAAGATGCTACTTTCCCAAGATGCATCTAACATTTGGTAGCACTTAATAGACAAAATATTTACAGCAGGGGAAGACAGTGACCGCAGGAGATGCGTCTGTTGAGAGGCAGGGCATGTGGGAAGAGCTCGGAGAGTGGGGCTGAGCCAAGTTGAGTCCTGTTTGCTCTGTCGCACACTTTCCCACCACATCCTCGTCGTGGTCTTTGGGCTGATTTTGTCAGTCATTTCACAGACACATGGAGATTCAGGGAAATAGAGTTATTTTTTTTTCTAGAGTCACACGGAAAAGATTGTTTCAAATCAAGGCCTTCTAGTCCAAATAAAATAATTCTTAGGGGCCTGTTCTATTACTGATGTAAAAAAGAATCAACTACTTTCATGTTTATGGGAACTATTTATTTTAACAAGGTTTCAGGATTCATAATTGGTTCTTAAGCCCAGAGATTCCAATAAAAAGTACAGCCCTGTCATCCTAGATGATTTTGAAGTAAACACTTAGGGATTGGATCAGGATTTCCTTTTTAGATAGATTTCTGTTTAACATTTACAGATATTCATGATTGTAAATCCATTTTACGTGCAGTGTGAATGTGACCAAGGTAGTCACATTTATAGATTGATTAGAGGACTCATCCTTTTTAGGGACAGATCTCCATTTTGAAGCCAGGAATGAATTCCTCTAGAAAATCCTTACTGTTTTGCGGATTTTTTTTAACATTTTATGGTGATCTGCTGCTTGTTAAAAATATTCTACAAATATTCACTAAGCATCTTCAACATGTAGTTGTGCTTGTATAGTGAAGATCTGATCCACCTTGTTTAAGAGAAAGCTAAAGAATGCCAATGATCCCATCCAATGGCAAAATGTGGGGAAACGGGCTGGATAAAATCTGGCTTGAGTAAATAGAAACCGGTCAAGCAGCTCCGACCACTAACTAACCCCAGGCAAACCAGAAGGGAAGGAAGAACCAAGGAGCAATGCCTGTAATGAAAAGGACCCAGGAAGAATGACAGGTTAAGAACAGTGGTAAATTAGTGAGTCTCAAGATGTCACAGAAACTTCCTATGACAGTGACAGTTATCCCTGTCCTTGTGGACGAGGAAATGAGGCTTAAAGACATTATATCACTTACTCAGTGTGACCAGATTAATAAAAAATGCAAAACTAAAGTCAGATGAAAATATGTTTTGTATTCTACCGCAGAAGAGGTTTTACTATCATGTAGTAACACTTCTTGCTTTTATTGGACTTCAGCAAAAACAGAAGCAGAATAGCTCCATAGAAATCCATAGAATGGATCCAATTTATACAATTATTTCCAGCAACGCTTAATATTCAGAGACTTCTCTCAACATTCAAACTTCTCTCCAACTTGTCAGGAGTTATATGACTGACACACTATGTCACCCCAACTGGACTAACCAGAAGAAAGGTGCATAGAGAACACTGTGGGCATCTGAGAAAAATGCACTAGCATCATGGCTTCCTAATTTAAACTTTTAAAATTATGTATATTTAAGCATAACAACCTTTGCTTTCCAAGCAACCCCTGCTCCATTTCCAGTCCTTGAAAAATAAATTTTCTTCATTACAAAGATATTAAATCTTGACATGGTATTCTCAGGGTTTATGCTCTTTAGGGTTTAGATGTTCAACTCTTCTTTAGGAGCCAGCAATGTTTTGATCATCCTGGATCTAGCGCCTTCATGTTTAGGGTGTTAAATGCCCCCCATCTGCTCTCTCTAGGCTCACATTTGTTACTAGATATGAACCTTGGAGAAGCCTTCAGAGGGGTCTGGGAGGTTCATGGAAAAACAACCACCAAGGCCATCTGTGATCCCCATGAAATACTAGAATCAGAAAATAAGAAAACTCAGTAAAAAGCATAGCAAGGATAGATGATGGTTTTCTACTAAACGAGGGAGGGAAAAGGAAAAAAAAAAAACAAAAGAATCCCCACAGGATGCTCCACAACCTGGATAGTAGATTCTTACTCCCTTTTCGAGATATAATTACTTAATGTAACCCACTTCAAGGAGAAAGGGTAATCAGTATTCTGCTTTTGCTAAAAAGCGCCTTTGCAAACACAGCTGTCATGTCAAATTCACACAGTATTATTTTGAGCAGCTACTTAGGTGACTCTCAACGCATTCATAAATGGGGTGTTCAATATTCTCAACTGTGAAAGCCCACATATCCTGGGTACAGGACATCACCAGGGAATCAGATATAAAGGTCATTGCATTAATAGGTCTGGGTCTCGTCTTCCAGGGTCAGTGCATACAGACACATTGATTTGTAATCCCATTCATAGGCAAATGACAGAATCGTAAGCATCACAACTTCTGTTTGCCTCTTTTCGGGATTTCTATTTGTCAAAAGTAATAATATTACACACTATGTACCTTATGACAGTTCCCCTGCATTTCTTGGGCAATGTGTCTGCCATTTCTGCATGAAATACTTTGTAGGTGATACCTCATTACAGTTCTCTGTAAGGCATTTCCTGACCTCTTACATGCATAGGGAAACACATTTAGCTTTTGTAAAAGAAACGCTGTGCTCACACCCTGAGAGAAGCTTTTCTGCCTTCATTTCCTGCGTATACTCTGCTATCCGTCTGTCCAGGGGATCTGCTCGTACAGTTGGCATTTAAGGTAAAGTCTCTCTTCCCAGAGAGCTTTAGAAGCTGGATACAGCTCCCCTTCTGTCATGCTGTTTGTCAACTAGACTTCGACCTTGGTAATGAAAGGCGGCATTGATTGTGGCATGACCTTGCCACCCTCTGCATTTGACATATTGCTAGGTCATAACCTAATCATCTTTTCAAGCAATTGTAAAGATGATTCATTTTTAAGAATCTGTAATCTGACTATATAAAAGTGAAGCAGCAATAGTGAAAGATATAAAAGCACGCACACTCATTTCCATGAACATAAGCAATAAAAATGGAACTACCAAATCCAACCTATACGTGTATACTCATCTCTTATAATGTTTTTTATTATAAGTAATAGTTTTGAATATGTAAGAGTGTTCTGAATTCAACCAGAATGAAGTCAAATGCCTAGAAATGCCCCAGCTCACCAGGAGTTTATATAGTCAGTATGTAAAACCTCTCAATAAATGTCTTTCTTGTGAGCCTTTGAATCTGACTTGTAACATAAGTGATAATCAACCTTGATAAGGCTTGTTTAATGCAGTGATCTGAGATAAATCATCCTGTTCTCTGACTTCTAAAAGATGACAGCGAGTGTCCCAACCCAAGCTTTAGAGAAGTAAGAAATGTAGAATAAATAAAAGGATCACGGGAACATGTAGGGGAAGAGTTAAAAGACTTATTAGAAAGAAAAAGAGGGGGATGTATAAAAATGAGTATTTTAAAAGTTCTAGAATATTTAATTCAGTTCAGAAAGATTAGATTTTTAGTTGCATTGTGCATTGACTTTTTAAAAACCAAATTATGATTTTAAATGCTGATTATTCATCTTCAAGGATGGATGTAATTCAACTACATCTTGCATTAGAGACTTGTGCATTTTTCACTCACTGATATGATCAAAAGCATCTTACTCATGTCAAAAGAAGACAGATGGAGGCCATTCTTCTGGCGCTGTACTAGAGTCAAGTGTGCTTGCCTTATTAGCATATCAGTCCGAATAATAGCTTGAGCGGCCATGTGGCCGAATGAAGATTAATTACAGGCTACAGAAATTCTAGCACCTATTTTATTTTCATGAATAGTATCTTCTGCTGTCTTATTATCCAAATGAGAATGAGGACTTGGGGAGCGAAGACAGTGACACATTTGGTACTATTCAAGATGCACACTCCTACTCTAGGCTCCCAAAGGATGCCACTTGTCATAGATTTCAAGGCTGTGGAGTGTGTCTTTTCCACAGCTACACCCATGGGTGCATTTCCCTTGCTGTATGGTTCTCAGTGGCTATGTGATCCACAGGAGAGGATTTAAGCCAGAACCTAGATGAAGTCAGCAGGGCTTGGCAGGCAGATACTAATTGCAGCCTGGAACTGTTTAGAATACATTGAATTGGTCTTTTATGGGAGAGTTGAGCCTATTTTAAAAATTAATGCTATGGAACCATTTTTCATTATTGCTTTTTCAAATGTAGTTATTGTTTAAATAGCATTTATAGTTGGGAAGACTAGGGAGAGCAAATATGGCTTTGCTCCAGAGGGCCTGGGATCTATAACCAGTCTAGCTTGGAAAATCATTACACCCCAGGTTCTGCATCTTTTACAGAATAGAGATGATAATAGTATTTATCTCATGTGGTTGTTGAGTGCATTAAATAGATTAGATGTGTAAAGTAATTCTAAGAATGACTGCTACATCACGAGGACCTATCGTATATTAGCTTTTACGTGTCCCAAGTGATAATTCCTGGAGAAGGTGTAAAGACTGCATGGAGTTCTTATTTGTTGTCTAGCATGTGTGATGTCTGTTTTGAGCACTAGGAAGAATGCAGAGAGACGGGCCCTTTCAGTTCCTAATGTTTGGCAATAGAAGTAAAAGAATCAACCAAAGGAAGCAACTCTATGACCTCTCAAACCAAGAGATCAGTGTATGATGAAATCGTGGGAGGACGCAACAAATGGTAAACTTGGACCCGGCTTAGGAAAACAGATGCAATTTAGAAATATCATTTTAAAACCCAAACCTGAGAGGGTCATTCCCTGTGCAAACTTTTTCGGTGTACCTGTTTTTAAAGTGATTTTTAAAGTAATGCTTCTCATGTCTGTGTCCCTTTGTACCCTTCTCACATCAGGGTACTGAAAGTCGATACAATAAAGCTAGGGATTCTGCCTTTGCCGGGAGGTCAAGTGAGTTTGTAATCGATTAAGCAACCGAAATTTCATCTTAGTCTCCCAGATGGTTTTAGGCTTTGTGCAATTCATGGCAGCCACTCCTTGCCATGAACTCTGAGAAAGAGAAACAACTTTCCTTAGCACCTGGTGTAGTGCTTGCTCTTCTCTGAAGAGGCCTCCGGTCATTGGCTTGTGTTTGTCTTTCCACTATTCTCTGGTTGACATTGGCCCTGAATACAGTGATGCTGTACTGCTCAACGCACGGGGTCCTGACTGCTCAGATTTATCCCCGCCACACCAGTTGAGCTTTCCCTTTGTCTCCTACGCCACTTTGAAGTTAAGCTACTTGTCAGTAAATCAGTTGATCTTGAAATGTTAAAGACTGTATGGTCATCCAAGGTCTCTTCATTTAAAAGGCAGACTTTTTGAACAGAGCATTTTCATTTATACCTGCAGTCCCTGCACTCAGGAGGCCAAGAAGGAAGAATCTCTTGAGTCTAGGCCAAAAGCTGGGCAACATTGCAGGATTACATTTCAAAAACAAATAGCAGCAGCAAATGGGATTTCTAACCTGGGCGTGATAACACAAGTCTGTGTGTAGTTCTACTGCCTGGGAGATGGGCAAAATGGGGTCAGAATTTGGGGACCAGAATGGACTAAATTGCCTCAGCAAATCTGCTCCCCCAAAATGAAAGAAGTGTATTCATAGATTCCTCATGCACTGTAAATTCATACTTAAAATGGCCATCTGTATTGGTAGTATTTAGGTGTTTTGCCATCTTTCTCAATCTTCAAAATGAAAATTAACAAATATGACATGGAATCAAAGAAATAGATCCAGGAAAAAAAGAGATGTAACATGTATAGAAAATAATGAAATGAACACTGATTTTCTATTCAGGATGCTGTCTGGGAAAAACTATAAAAAATTCACAGCAGGTAGATATGACCAGATGAACTTAGGATGGCATTTGAGGTACAGTTACAGTACTGAGTTGAATGCTATCCATTGTATAGAGGTATCGGGTGATAGACTTTTCCTAGGAAGACATGAACAAATGTTTACCCATTCCAGATAGGCGACTGAGAACAGACCAGAGGAAGGATATCACCCAAGTCCAGCTTGTTGAACTAGTGCGTTTTATTGGGGTTACTTACAGGAGCAGAAGTGAGGCAAAGGCAACTGCATCACTAATGCGCACGCCAGCACAAACTGACCATCTGGAACACACTGCACAGCCTGAAGGCAGCTCACCTGGTAGGAAGGCTCTAGATAGCTTGGCTGGTCAGAGCCCCTTCCAGGAAGTTCTGCTAGTCTTTATTGCTCCAGGCAGTTAATACTTCTTTGCTTCTTCCAGGTAGCTGGGCTTGTCTGAGAGGCTTGACTAAAGCTTGAGTTATCTGAGAGTAACTGTCAATCTTTTCTGTTTATAACATTTGGAGAAGGAGCGGTATAGCGAATCTGGTCAGTTTCAGGGACGTATGAAGCTATTTTGAGTTGTTTCTTCATGCATTTCTCTGCAGGGGAGAAATCTCAGAGGACATTGCCACTCTGTTGTATGTCAAGCACCATCCATGTCATCTCCTGTAAGACCAGAGCCAAGAAGTTTTTAAAGTTCTACAAGTGGCTGGCTTGGGCTATGAGAGTTGACAGAAACTACTATACAATCTCTCAGTTTATGTTCCTTTAAAAACTAGATTTCGACCTTTCCAACAAACACCTTCTTTGTGCTCCCCAAGAGAGCCACTTCTGCTTTACATTATATACACACATCATTTAATATATCAATATAAAATATAGGATCTACAAACGAGAGAAAAACAACTGGATATTTTGTCTTTTTGAGTCTGCCTTCTTTTTACTTAGTTTATTGATCTCCATTTACATCTATTTTCCTGGAAGTAACAGAATTTCCTTCTATATGGCTGAATAAAGCTCTGTTATTCATGCATTTCTATCAATTTTGCTACAGATAGACACATAGACTGATTCTATAACTTGGTTATTGTGACTAGAGTTGCCACAAACATATAAGTATCTCTGTGATATGTTGACTTGAAGTCTCTCGGACATTTATGTCCAAGAGTGGTATATAATTGAGGCATATGGTCTTTTGTTTTGGGATGTAGAATTCAGACATCTGGGCCATCTGCTCATTCTATTAGAGATTTCTTAGGGGGGTCTTCCTTGATCAAACCTGATTTTTGTTAACCTGGAATGAATCCACAGCCTCTCATTTCCTATGGAAACAAAAGCAAAACCTCTTTTCCAAAGTAACATACATTTTGACTTCAATTTTGAAGTCAACCTATTTTCAAAATACTTATCTTGAATTATTTCAGCAGCATTTATAAACAAATATCTTTTAGCAGCTGTTGTTCTTTCCTCAGCATTCAAACAATTCAAAGAGAACATAACATACAGTATCCAGACTCTGCGTATTTTTCATCTTTACATGGTTTTACTTTAACCTCTACTTCTTTTAGTTTTATTTTTAATTTTTTGTTTTTGAAATAAGGTTTCTTTGTGTATCTTTTGCAGTCCTGAAACTCACTCTATTAACCAGGCTGTCCTTGAACTCACAGAGATCTCGTTGCCTCTGCCTCCCAAGTGCTGGGATTAAAGATCTGTGCCACCACACCTTTAACTCACAGAGGTCTGCCTGCCTCTGTCTCCCAAATGTTGGGATTAAAGGTGTGCGTCACGACACTCAACTATTCTCTTTCTTTTTTTTTTTATTTTAAGGACTTTATCTTTTTTTTTATCCTGAGCCAACATATATTTTTAAATACACTATAAACAATTTAGAGGTTTTCTTCATCTGAATCTATCTTTACTGTATATCTCTCTTTTTCTGACCACATGAGTCTTTAATTTGCTAAGCAATATGGCTTTGACTGCTAGATCCACCCCATGTCTTAGCTTTCTGAGAATATAGCTTTATGGTGGAGGTACTGGCTGGAGCTGTGTTTATTACCACAACTGTATACGTTTCAAGGTCCATGCTGCCATCAAGAAACATGCTGTAGGCTATTCATGAACACCATTTAAGGGTTTTGTGGCAGAGCCTCTTAAAAGAGCTGCAAGGTTTTGCAGGTAAAGCTGAGTCAGGAAGGCCCTCTTAAATGAGAGTCCTTGTCTCTAGCAAGCAGAGACCACCTGAGAAAATGCTTCCAAGAAGCCATCCTTAACTCTGTTCTTTTTTATCTAGAATTCATTTCCCAAACTCTCTCAGGTTTTATGTGGATGCAGTTGTTCACATGGATACCATTTCTTGACCGAGATTTCTGTCCTACCAGGCCCCTCTATGTTAACCATACCACCCACAGCCATTTAGTCCCAAATAAACACACGGAGGTCTATATTAATTATAGAACTGACTGGCCTAGTAGTTCGAGCTTTTTATTAACGCATATAACTTATAGTAACCCATAATTCTTGTGTGCATTAGCCATGTGGCTTGGTACCTTTTTTGGTGAGGCATCCTCATGTTGCTTGCTCTGTGTCTGGGTCACAACTGCAGAATGAAACTTCTCTCTTTCCAGAATTCTCATTGCTCTGCCTGTATTTCCTGCCTGGTTGCCCCACCTATACTTCCTGCTTGACTACTTGCCATTCAGCATTTTATTAAAAATAATACAAGTGACAGGATAAAAAAATCATTGTCCCACATCATACACCCACATACTCACCAGTATTTTTGTTTGTCTGTCTGTCTGTTTAGTGATGGCAATTTTGACTGTGTTGTGCTGGAATCTCGGTGGAGTTTTATTTTGCATTTTCTTGATGGTTAAGGACATTGAACATTTTTCACATGTTTGTTGTACTCTATCTTATGGGAACTATATGTTTCATTAGTGTGTTTATTGATGAAATTGAGCTCTTGGTATCTAGGGTTTAAGTTCTGTATATATCCTAGGCAGGCATTAATCATCTGCCAGGTATACAAACAACAAGAATTTTCTCCTATTCTCCTTTGTTGTGTGAAAGGATTTTCTAATTTTTAACTGTGTTGTCAATGTTTTGGGCCTATTTTCTTTGCTATCAGAGCCCTTTGGTGAACATCCTTGCCAATTAATAGGTCTTGAAGCATTCCCCCTGTTTTTTCGTAATGGTTTCAGATATGGGTCAGGGGAGAATATGCTCTAAGTACGTGCTATACAGTGTATACTTTTGGGAAAATGCATTTGTGTAGCTTATTACTATGAACAGTGAATATAATCTAATTAAAAAAACATTTCCCACCAAAGTGGGATGAGGATGCCTCTTTTTATCATCTTATGTAGCTTTTCATATTTCTATAATTTGAAATGTATTTTAAATCTTCCTAGAAAGCCATGGGCAAAGAAAATAAGTTTCTTATTTCTTTTCATCAAGTCATTCCTCATCACAATGGGTATAAAATAAATTGGTGGGTCAAACAAAAGCTCAATTTCTTTCTATCAACCAGCCTTCCAAGGAAACACTCCACAGAGCTTGCACCTCTTTTGAAGAACCTGCCCCTTTAGTGAGCACTGCTGACAACAAATTGGGGTCTTGTTACATTATGTTCTTGTGAATAGCAACTGGCAAAACATTCTTCAGGAATTTACGACTTTTCAATTATACCTTAGAGAGTTCTAAACTTTACTTAAGTAGCTGTTTATGTACCAAAGGATCTTGAGAGCTTCTCTTTCTTTGTCATAAAAGTTAAGGAAATTATTCTCCAGCCTGGGATAGACTCTCAAAAATGGTGAAATACCTTTGGTTCAAATGGACATAATTAAAATGTAACATATTAATAGAGTTTATTTCTACTGAACTTTAACAGGATATAGAGTAGGGAATCAAAGTCTTTGAGGTCAACATAGAAATTCTTACTAGGAAGTGAAAGGAAATGGAATGTCCTAAGCATGAAAGTGATCTGATGCCAGCACAGAGATGTTGAACACTCAAGAGAAAACTGGACTGTGAACTCTACTCTCTGGTTTTCCAAGTTGAAACTTGAGAATGGAGATTGTAACAGTAGATTGGTAATTGTCGGCCTCAAAGACATTGTGCTGAAGTAAAGTATGTTGTGGAGATAACCACAGAGCTTGCTTTTGCTCGCTGACTCGGATGTTCCAAGGTTGAGACAGTTGTGTAGAACTGCACCTATTTTGTCTGCTGGAAAATGGACTGTGAAAGTAGGGGTGTAGGAGTACTGGATGAGTCTGGGCATGGGAAGTGTTTCTTACAAATGGTACTTAGTAGGAAATAAAAGGATGGAATGTCCAAAGCATGAAAATGATCTGGTGTTTAGTGTTTAAGAGTTAAAACACATGCTTAAACATACCATCACTCTCTTGTTGCTCATTTGTTACATGATGTGTGTATTGTCTGGAGTGGAAATAAACTAGAATATTTCTGGCTACTATAGCTATCAGATGCCTTCAGTATCATTCCGATGCCAACACATATCTGAAGTGCTGTTTTTAATGTAATTTTGGATGTTCAATTTCTGTCCTAATACATTTTCAGAGCTTATCACATATATAAATATTTTATTTAAACATTTTATTTTTCCAAAAGAGTTTCACTTAATTTTATTACATCAGAAATGTTGAATATTGTTCTAGAATTGTCTTTCTTCCTTCCTTTTTTCCTTCCTTCCTTCCCCTCTCTTTCTTTCTTTCTTATTTTTGTTTTACCTTGCACATAGAATCTAGTCTTTCTTTGCAAACACATTGTATTTATAAGAACTTGCAGCAGAGTGATAGTGAGTCATATTAGAAGAAGCTAATTCCCATGGGAGCTGCAGCAGCTCAGCCCTTCTTTGGCATCTCAGGTTCTTGGAGCAGGGGCACTGCTTTAATCTCTGAGAATACAAATAAATGCATGTCTTCTACCAGGAATCTAGGCACTTCTTCCAGGCCATGCTAATTGAGATGTGCCGGATGGTCATGAGTTAGACGGAAGCTTGAGGGGAAGAAATCGGCAAACTAAAAAAATCTGCTAGGATTGATTAATTCGACCACACTGAGAGAGAAAATATACAAGAGCAAATTTTCTGTTAGCTCCCAAGCAGAGACACATCATTTATGCTTGGCACCGAACTTAATGAGAACAAAGATGAAGGGTTTTCTTTCTGAAAGAGAAGAGCTCTCTTCAACCTGCCTTCCTTTGCAAAGTCTTTTCACAATGCCGTGCCACTAATCCCATACCCCTGACAGTCTTTCAGAAACACTGTGTGTAAATTACAAGGTCAGTCACTGTATCATATACTTTCTAGTGAGTGTTTTGTGGGCACACGGTTTTGAGTACATCTGTGTTAGAGTAACTTAAAAAAATTACCAAAGTAAAGTTTATTCTCAAAGGAAGTATTATAAAATTATTAGTTATAAAAACATATTAGATGAAAGTCTATTATTTGTGATTTTTTAAAAGGCATCAAAGTAACTCTTTATTATGAACTTGTAAGCCTCGGGTACAATGTATTGAAAATGCAAAACCAAGTATTTTCCTGCATTTTAATAAAGTCAAGATGACAATACAATATTTATATTTAGGAGTGATATAATGAGTGATTTCTTATTGGATCCATTCTAAGACTACAAAAAAAATTGAATATAAAAATTGCTATTCTTTATAAGACACCGAATGTGATTTGACAGCATTCAAAAATTTTAATCGCATTATATTGGTCACGTTAACAGTTGTAAACTAGTAACAGATCATCACCCAATCTAAATAATTTGAAAATGATTTTTAGATCAATTTACTGTTGTAAAATTAATAAACAAATGGTCTTAAATTTGTGTTTGTTAATCGGTTGCACAAAGTACAAGTTGAGTGCTTTATATTGTAAACAAGACAAAACCCTAGGTAGCTATGACTATTAATAGCTATAGTTTGCAAGTGAATGGGTTGAAACTTAGGGAGGTTAAGCTTTTTCTCAAGGGCGTACGATCTAGTAAGTATCATGTATGTAGGTTTTCAACAGGAGTTCATTAAAGAATGAATTAAGCCATGGTGAAAAGATCTCCTTGTGGCACAATAGGTTAATTCAGTAATCTGATAGACAGAACAAAGTCCAAAAC
Organism: Microtus pennsylvanicus; assembly: GCF_037038515.1. Taxonomy (NCBI): domain Eukaryota; kingdom Metazoa; phylum Chordata; class Mammalia; order Rodentia; family Cricetidae; genus Microtus; species Microtus pennsylvanicus. The sequence goes on along the minus strand of NC_134584.1, from coordinate 42,063,068 downwards.
CGAAGATATCCTTCCACTTAACCGATATTGAATGCTGAGGAAAGCTAGAATGGTGGCCAAATGCCTAACATTTTTTCCCTGTCTTTTTTTTTCAGAAGCTCATCTCCTATGTAGCCTCTTACAAAAGTACTGTATTAATTAAAAAAGAAGCAAGGAAAACACTACTCAATATTCATAACTCTATTAAGCTCATGTGATTTAAATAATTGCTTCGGTGCCTCTGATTCATCTCTGCTTGCTCCATTGTGCTCTGCTTATCCCGTAGGCTCTCAGTCATCCCTCTAATGAAGCAGCTAGGTCATGTGATTGGTAAAACCAGTGTTTATCAGATTTGCCTAGTAGATACCTTTGAAAATACAGTTCAATTATCAACAATAAAAAATAATATTTTGACCATAATAGGCCATTTTTAAAGATACAAGTGTTATAAAAATGCAAAGATTAACTTCACACGCAGTCCATTAGAATCAAATTTTCATCTTGCCATATTTATTACATGTATTTAAAATTTTTTTAAATTTGTTATTCTACATTGCCTATCCCATGTCTCAAATATAATTATCGACTCTCATAAAGTAGAATATGTATTCTATTCCATGCTATATTCATTTTATAATCCCACAAAAACTATTATTTTTTACATGGTCGTAAGCTGTACATAAATCACAAATCAGGCATGTTGTATTTGGAGCATGCATGTTTTCCTTTCCTCAGTAGTTTTTATTTTCCCTCGATATAGGACTAGATGCTGCCTCTTTTATTATCCTCTAAGAAATAAATTTGATGGTTTTAAACTTTTTGGCATCACAAAGAGTATCTGGAATGCCAATAAAGGGAAGAGAATTTTTATTTCATTCTCAGTGATGTCTTAAGCACACGGAATAGCGTACTCGGTGAATATCTGTATAATAAATAAACGAATTATTTGTCAGTGTCTTGAGCATCCTTACGGTGTCTTTGCATGTACATTTGCAGGATTTCCTTCAGGTACATGACTAGAATTGAAACTGTTAAGTAGTGATGCAAGGAGGATTATCATTTTTCCCGAAAGCTAGTCCCCAGCGCTCCACAAAGAATACTGCAGCTTATTCTCGATGGTGTTTGACACTTGCCCGTTCCCTAGCTATACACAACACTTGGTTTTATTAGATGTGAGTGTTTGCCTCCGTGTTAGATGAGATGTTTGTCTCACTGTTGTAACTATCTACCCTGTCACTAATTTTTCTTTCCTAATCTCTAGCAATGTTTTCTGTTTCCTCCAATGCTCACTAAGCTTTAGTTCTTTACTGCTGCGACTTCTTGTGTCTTGACCCAGCTGAGCCATTTGACTCCATTTTAATCCTATCAAAATCCTACAGCAGACACTTATGTCGCAGAAACACTAACCAGCGACCCACAACGTTCATGACAGTTTAAAGTCTATATGCTATGCAATGTTAGCCATCAAGTGCCCCAGTGTTCTGTTAAAATATTAACACAGAACTATTCACTCAAGAGCTCTTAAAAATTATTTCCTACTTGACACTTTGTCTGCAGTAATTGTAATTAAATGGGGACTGCGAGTGCCTTGCCTCTGAAAATTGGCCATCTTATTCATTTGTCACACTTGAGGCGTAAATCTGCCTTCTAGTTTTGATAATTGTGAAGTTAATCTTGTGGGCCTCATTGTTAGAGTTCAAGTTGACTATATATCACAGCGCTGTTGAGTTTTAAAAAAGGTTTAAATCCATTGGCTGGGAGATCTGTTTTGGTGGAGAATGAATTCATTATGCTAATAGTCATATTATACATCCTTGGCAAGATGAGAGACATAAAGCACTTCTATTTTCATAACAACTTTACCCCCATATGACAAAGGTTAATTTAGCACTGGCTTTATATGAATGTGTTACATGGTATGTGTTAAAAGCTAGGGACAGACGGTAGACAGAATAGATACTTAGAAGAATAATAGAAAGCAATTATAGGACTGTAGAAACCAACTAACTGTGGTGGGAAGAGCTGAACGTGGACACATAGATGGATTTTCACTTACCTATGGGTTGGGTTAAGGTAACCTAGCTGAGTGTTATGTGAACTATCGGATGCCAGTTTATGCCTGGGTTAATGAGTTATTTTCCTTATTGCTGTGGCAAAAGTAATTTAAGGAAGAGTCTCTTCCAGCTCGCAATTTGGGGGTACTGCCCATCATGGAAGTTGAGGCAGCAAGAATGTGAGTCAGTTGGTCACCGCCTCTTCTGGTGGGAAGTGGAGAAGGTGAATCCTGGCGCTCAGGTTTCCCTCTCCTTTGGCCCCAGCCTACGGGATGCTACTGCCCATACTGAGGGGGTCTGGGCTTCCTACCTCAAGTAACCCAATCAAAAAAAAAAAACATTCCCTACGTGCATCCCAGTGGTACATCCCCAGAGTTATTCTGAATCCACTGATGTTGGCCATGATTATAGCAATCTCAATACTCTAAAAGAATTAGAATACATTATGCTTTTTAACATGGACTGATTTCGGTCAAAACAGGGCCAAGAAGCAGCATTCAAATGTGTAGTCACTGAGGAAAACTTTAAAAAGGCCAGAAGAAAATGCACTCGATTTTGAGAATGTAATAGCCAAAAGAAATTGCATTCAAATACAAGAGCTAAAGAAACAGTGCATGGGTAAATAAAACCCAAAATAATCATGAGTGCTTTTGAGTGTTTTACTTTTCTTTACCAAAGACAATTTCATAAGAATTGCTAATGGATAAAATCTGAACATTACATAAACTTTACCAGTCTTTTCCTCAACCGTTCTTCCTGGTTGAGCTATCAAGCAGAGTTAATGCACCCGTGATGTATCAAAGAGGAGAGATTACAGTTTACTGATAACATACTGTCAATTAACTGTGTTGGGGAAATACAGTTGTGACAGAGGTGAGGGTCTAAGAAAGGGTAGAAGTTAGTAAGTGATGGCAGATGATTAAGACGGTGATAATTTAGGCTTTTAGTCACAGCCTCCACCACAGCAACTCAACATGGAGGGTGGGGGAGAAGCAAATAATTCAGAGGGCGTGGAGAGAGCCGAAGAAAGTATGGCGAAAGAGCAGAAAGATTACGCAACCCGAGAACGTTATTTACAGCCTGGCTAAATAAATGAATGGACATCTTAGTTATTTGATTTTTTAAAGGAGGCCAAATGCTGCAGGGTGAAGAGATCGAAGAGATGATACTGCAGGCAATTAGATGAATTCTTGAGGGAGAATTAAGATTTCTTATCAACAAAAATTTCCTGGGAGAATGATGTGTCAGAAGGTGGAAAACTTCCAGCGTACTTGTAAGAACTCCCTGAAGATATATGAAAGTTGCTAAGACGTTAATAGAAAGTATGCCATGTAAGGGAGATTTCCATGCAGAAGAAATGCGAGAATGGAGTTCTGTATCTCCATCTGCAGCTCCATATCAACAGGACGGGTCAGGACTCTCTGGTATATATGGAAGTAGTGACTATGATCCGGTTTGGAATCTCTTCTGTGAAGAAGGACATATTATGTCGACTTTCTATGTCTTCTTTTCTTGATTCCCTTTAAATGTGTATGGACTACCTTTTTAGTTAACTGTCACCCTCCACTATAAAACAATACATGTTCCCACCACATGCCAGGGTTCATTGTTGCTGGAGAATCAGGGTTCTCTTTTGGGGGTTCCTGGCCTAGTTGATAAAAGAATTTAAAAACAGTCTCAGACAGAAGCTCCAGGGCCAGTTTAGGAGTGTTTGAAAGAAAAACAGCAGGGCAGGCAAGGTATTAAATCCAGAGAGATGCCTGGGAGAAGGGAGACAGACAAGACAAGCTTTGAAAAGCCTTGCCTTTTGAGTTCAGGTTAACAATGGCAACCTCCAAGCAGCTGGAGATGATGGTTTTCAGAGAAACAGCGAGAAAGTCCAGTGTATCAGGGAAAGAACTATGAATTGGGACCCAAAGAAGAGGCAGAAAGGGAAAACCTGTATAGTCTAGAGTTAGGAAAGCAAGCAAGATCAGCAAAGTGGACCCTTAAACAACCATTCATGGAGATGTTCCTGGGACTGTGGGTACATACTCTTATTAAGGGATGGTTAATCCTCCCAGCTTCCTTAGAAAATCTGCAGGCAAATAAGCTTTTCTGAAGGATGGTCTCCTGGCTAGAGGACCGAAAAGTGCTGGTAGAAGAGACAAAAGTGTGTATGCAATGTTCTGATGTTTGGGGGATAGATCTGAATATTATGTTTCCAGTCAAGGTCAGAAATAGAATTCATCTCATTCTTCTCACTAAGAGGAAGTAGCCTTCCTCTAATGAGCCTCAAAAGAGCCCTGATAAGTCTTCTCTTTCATATAAACAATGGGAGCTATGCTCCAACATGGAAGGAGTACTCCCTTAATGGCTCCCAAGCATGCCAGTGCCTGTCTCGCTGCCCAGTAAAGTCGCTGCACTGGACATGGTAGGCATGGTTAGCCCATTACCTTACATCACATTTAAAGTAGAATATATGTCTTTTAAGTTTTAATAGGACAAGAGTACTGATGAAAAATTTTGTATTATCTCAAGTCAGCATTAGAATTACATTAAAGGAGGGGGGTTTGTTCTCATGGCTAATCGGGGTATGGCATATTGTAACAGTACTTACACTAGCAATTCTGATAGCTATGAAATATATCAGACTTGATCCTACTACTTCATTTATACTGTTGACATTAAGTTAAATATTATCTTTTGGTATTTTAGATTAGGTGTGTGTTTTCCTGATAAAAGCATGAGTTTGATTACCTTACAAATGATCTTTTGAGGGTGACTATGTAGTAGACATTCTCACGGAATCATGGAGAGCTGTAGAGTTCTGTTGTTTGCATTTTTATCCTGAGTAAAGGGGGAATTCCCTGCCTGTTAAGTCCTCAGAAAGTTTGGGGTGTTACTGTTACTGTTGTTATGTAGCCCAGTGGGTCAAATCCAGGGCCTTGCACAGCACGGGCAAATGCTCTAATGACTAAACTCTTGCTCTAACCCCTAGCATACTTTAAATGAAGAACTTTTTACTTTCCTGGTCCCCACCCAAAGCAGAATCCCTTCTTATACTTAGCAGTGAAACCAGGTCTTCTCTCAGACATAAAATTCAGCTGACAATTAGACCATTCATAGAATGGTCTCTCCTCATTGTTCATTCAAGTACCTGAATTGAATTCTTCCCACTTCCCTGGGTTCTGCACCAGCACGGCTCTGCCTTCGTTGTGTAATTATTTATATATTGGAGACATAGTCACACACACACACACACACACACACACACACACACACACACACACACACATTTACTGTGATGTTCAGAAACAGAAGCACCTGGGAAAGGCAATCTATCCTCTTTTCCTCAAAAATCCCAAGAGTACTCAATACCATGCTGAGGAAAAGATGAGTAAACCAGCTGCAGTAGTGAGCAACCCTCTTACCACGTCCCCTGCCCCATTCAGTTCCCTTTGGTGGTCCCCGACAGCGCTCTGTCTAAGCTAAAGGAATCTTGGATTTGTGCTCTCTTTACATAAAATGTTATTACTTATTTTTTTCTTAGGCAAGGTGGCATTAGGGTCCCAGCTAACTTTGTCTTTCCCAGCTCTAGTGCTTGTCTATTTGTAGCTTCTTTCACGGCTTCTGCTTCATCTCTGCCGTCTCCCTTCCCCCAGCAGAGGATGAGAGAAAACGGCAATATTTACACTGAGTTGGAGAGCCTGGGTACTTGAGCCCCGAGGCTCGATCTGGCCTAGTGGTTGTGGTCAGCTGCTCCCAAGTTTGTCAACAAGCAGTCAGAAAGCAAGCATGTCTGAAGTATGGCTTCCACAGTGGTGCCCGCTTCTTGCTGCTCCAGGCTGTGTGTCCCGCTCTTTGGAAACTTCTTCATGGGGGGTAGCAAGCTCTTGGAACCACTGGCCTTTCCCTCAGCTGAATTAAGTATCTTCCTGGGAAGATTAGATTATTTTCAACAAATTTTATTTTAGTATAAACCCACCCAGAATGAGTGAGCACTAACGAAGTTTTCAGCAGTGACGTCACTACAGAGGCCATGTCACGGTACAGGAGATGACATTCTGACAGAGTTCAGCATCACTTATTTATTTACAAGAGGGAATTGTGGGAATTTCCGTGCTTAGCTGAAAGTGAAAGACTTTTCTTCTTTTCTTAAAACCATTTCTCTTCCTGGTTCTGCTAGGAGAAATGAGAGCCCGGGAAGGCTCTGCTCCTCTGTGTTCTCTACCTGGGCCATTAGAGGCAAGTGATGCTTGCAGCCTCTGGAACACTACTTCATGTATTCAGTGATGAATAGAAGATAGATACGCAAGTGTCCTTGCCTAAAACGATGGGATTCTATTTTCAAATGCATAGCTTCTCAGCGCTAGCTTTGCTGGACGTGTTTGGGAGTCAGGAGGAACAGCCTCGCTTATGTAAAGAACAGGCCCTAGATGAAAATGAGTTCTTTTAAGTCAATAGTGTTGACTTTACTCAGGGTGACTTTTATGTCCTAGGTTTAAGTAGGACGTTCATCAGCTGGGGCTTAGGTAAGACTTCTCTTGTCAAGATTAGTCATTTATTTTTATCAATTAGTCATTGTAAGTAGTCACAGCCATGCCAAACCTCCACAGTTATCAGATTATGTCTGGAGAAGGATCTAAGGTACCTAAGTGCAAGAGAATAAGCTACCCACAAGCCATCCATGGTATGGACTATGGTAGGGGAAAACCCATTTTGAACTAAGTTTTGATAAGCTGCAAACTGTTCTTATCCTGCAGGTACACACTATCATCCTGCTTGTCCTCACTAGTTTCATACCTGTGAGCTGTGGGTTCCCTAGAGTGTGCCCTAGGGGTCTTACATGGAGAACACTTGCCAGGCTCTTGTGCCAATGTTCTTGAGACAGAAATAGCTGCAGAATCTGGTGAAAAATAAGACCCTACTGGAGTTTAATTTTACAACACTATTATCTCTTCCTGTTCATATTCTATAAAGGTCCCATTTCCAAATTAATAAACACATCTTGAGGAACACTCAATTCACTCATGAAAATTCTTTTTTAACAATGGTTATGTCAACTAACATTTTTAGTGGAATTAAGATAGCAGTAGTTAATACTCCACATGCAAATAGCCAAATTTGAAGTCTAGACTCTACATTAAGGTAATTCTCATATAAGAGATTGTTCCTAAGATGGATAATGAAACTCAATTTCTCTGTCTTCCATGGAACGCTGTAAGTTATTTTTAGCATTAAAACGAACTTATAGAAACTTTAGTAGTACAAAGAAAAAGTCACTCTAGGTATTCCCTTCTAGAAAAGACTGTACCAATTTGTATGCACTGTTCCTGTTAGTCAATTAATATAACAATGTATGTGCCAATAGTTTTTCTCTATGTAAACAAGAAAGTACTCTGTGTATTAATGCTTTAAGAATTTTCTTAGATAACTTTGTATTGCAGCATACACGGTGGCTTTATTCTTTGGTAGTGTTCTTCTTTGTGAACCTCTCATGCTGTCCAACAATTCATGTTGATTAAATGTCCAACTTATTTTTTTAGGATAGAATCTTAGGCCAGATGAATATGATCATTGTTGTGCTCTGATTTTCCACACATCACATCTAATCAAACCTTTGACATGCTCTTATTTGGAGACTACAAGGTTTTTCTGCTAGTTTGCAGAGGGTCAAATTAGCAAATATTTTGGACCTGAAGTGTCATAAAGCTTCTGCCCCAGCTATTCAAGTCCACCATCACAGTATAAAAGCAGCCATTAGGCAATATGTAAATTGATGGCCATAGTTAAGTTTTTATAAAATATTCAAAAATTGACCACAGGCCTGATTAAAGGGGCAGGAGTTTGCAATCAGAACAACACCCAAGAGCAACTGTTTTGTTGATGAGCTTGTGTAGACACGGTGCCCGTTCATGGCAATGGTTGTATCTTCTATTGTCCTCCATGTTTGTCCACATCGATACATACCTGTTGAACCACGGAATTAATTCACTGTTTTACCATTTGCTGTCTCTAAATATGAGCCTGGTTGCTTTGTATCTGAAGATACTTATTTTAATTTTTAGCTAATCCTGCCTCATTCTTATGTGCAGCTAAAATGGTATACAGATTGTAAAGTTATGATGTTACTATTAATAATTATTTTTTATCGAGCAATGTAAGAGCAATTCTGTAACAAAGTCAAGGTTATGCTTACATTTAAAAATCTTGCTTTCTTGCAACTAGTCTGCTGTAAAATCTCACAGAATGCCAAGACTATATTGCCGGTTCCATGCAAAGATTATGATGTGTCCAATTTATCTTTTGTTCATAAAAATTGGTAATAACTGCTAAAATTGCTATCTTATTTAAAACATTATTTTATAAATTTATATATATATGGGAGTGTGTTATGTTGTAGAAATAAGAGTTAAGAAATAATATTTCTGGTGGTCAGTATTTGTTGTTCCTACACCTCTTACAACTATGACATATTGACAATATATCTATATATATATGTTATGTCCTTCAGGAAAATGATACATTGTAGGCTTGGTTTCTTCTAACAGAATAAGAAACAGGGTAAAGCCCTTGAAACATCTGTCAATCACAATGAAAGCAAAACAGAGAGGCCGAGTAGATGCATGTTCTCATTCTTGACAGAGGAGAGAGATTTCTAGCTCTTATCCCTAATGCCCTTATATGACAACTTTAGCATTGAATGTCAAGTGTCCCTTGGCCATTAACCTTACACTGATGCCAGGAAAGCTCTCTCCTGCTTCTAGCGTCCAAGCATGTCACTTTCTGAGTTATAGAAAAGTATTCCAACAACCAGGGGACTGTGTGAAGAGTGCTCCTTATAGCCTATGGAACCTGACCATCTTCTGGGCACTGGTATTGTGGGCATCTCAAGAGCCACATTTCACTTCTGCAGTTTTATAAAGATCACATACCTTTGGAAGCATCCAAAGTATAAGTCTAACTGTGGATAGAGCGCCCAAACACCATACTGGTCTCCCAAATTCTATTGGACTCTGCAGGTGTCACTGCATTGTTTTGTATCTTGCCCTACTTCTCACGGCCACAATTCAAAACCAGGTTAACTCTAAATCACAGCCTTTTACCATTATGTCGTAGGGCACCATGTCAAGTGGTTGATGCTAGAGTAGGTACCATATTAAAATACAGTCACTCACCTGCTATCCCCTAAAGCTATCCAGGAGAATAAGCATTATATTGTATGGACAGTTCCCTCCCTGTGAAAAGCTACACCTTATCAATGGGAGCTATTAGGTTACTCACTCATATGGGCTTCCAGGCACGTTAACAGAACTATCTACTTAATTTACTAAGTAAGGTGCTAAAAACATCTCATTTTATTAGTAGTACTATAAAATAGAAGGTGAACTATGCAAAAATCTATCTTTACCATAGCCCAAGAGAGAAATATATCTCGTTTTCTCTTTTTAGAGCCTCCAGTTCAGGGAAAACAGCTCTCAACGGAGGATGGAAAGTGAGAAGTTCAGGGAATATATCATGGGTTTGCATGCGAGGCCCAACTCCTGCCTGCCAGCTTTATCTTAACTGCCTCCTGACCGGCTCTGTATCTTTCTCAGGCTAAAAAGGGAGGTAGGAAAAGTCCCGGAGCCTTTCTTTCTATGTAATTGGCATGACGGATGGTGGGCTCTTGCAGGGCTCCAGATAGCGGTCGGTTTTTAAGGAAGGGAAGGAGCTATGGGAGCAATTGTTTCTGGTCTCTCTTCTTATCAAGTTCAGAACAATCTTTCATTGACTATATTCTTGCCACAAGAGCACAGTCAATATTAAATTCCACCCAGAGAAAAATCTGACACAGAAACAGCTGTGCTCAATATACAACCAGTTTCTACTGGCAAACTGCAGGAAGTGGAAAAGTTTTCATTCTTTGTGTGTGTGTGTGTGTGTGTGTGTGTGTTTATTCTTGATACTGACAGCGGAGAGCTGCCGTTTGTGAAGAAGGGAAGCCTGGTTTTAAACAGATCTGACTAATACCTGCAGTTGAAGTATTCAGCCCTCCAGAACCTTAGCAAACCAAATTCAGTCTCCTGGAAACACATACACATATATCAAAGCAAATATTTTCAACTTGTTGTCATTGCAGCTTTTTCCCACTCAGGATGGAAGTTGAATTAGGATCTTTTTAGGCTGCACTGTGGTTGACATGAAGCTCAGGGTGGGGCAATACCGCATGCCATTTGGGGTCATACGGATTAATGTACTAATATTTTAAAGCTGGGGCCACTGGTGGCGATGTGGGTTCTTGAAAAACAGAAAATATCCATTCAACAGTTGTGTCACAGAAACACAATGACTAAATTAATACTCTGAGAATAACCATGTTCTTTACTGTTTTATTCGGGTGCTGGAGGCAGTTTAATTTATCAGTCACTGGTCAGAGAACTTAAAAAGAATCCTCAAAATTTACCTGAGAAAGACAACGATGTACCCCCGTGCAGGTGTCTGTCCTTGGAAAAAAGTAAACAAAAATTGGAGAGTACAGAGATTATTACAGACAGGCACCATTGCAGCAAGAAAGACTGGGTTTCCCCCAAGAATCCAAATAAATATTAAACAGTGGCCTAGGCCTTGGGGGAGAGATTTCTGTTTTCAGCCTAAGGAAGCAGGGTTTCATGCTTCCCCGTTTGTACTTGTGAATATGTGACCCACACAAAGCTGTGTGCTTGACTAAAGGTAAAATTTGAGATCTGTGCCCTACGGTGTTAACAGTGATGGCAGATTCATTCTAATGGAAATTGTAAACTGTGAAGGTTACCACCCTCACAGTTCTTGAAATATTCTTCCTCATTAAGGTTTTGTTTCAGCAAGAGGCCATATGTTATGTTTCTGTTGTGCAGGACTGCCTTGTTCTCTGTTTCTGTTCCTTTCTCTCCTCCCTCTGTCTCTTCTCTCTGTCATCAGAATCTGCTAATGCTTGATGCTCAATGGATATTTAACACCTTTCTCTTGAATGTATGTGTCGTGTTCAAAGTCATTTTCGCACACACTGAAGAGGACAGACTGAGCCCCGCTGAACACCACTGGCAAATCTCTCTAGGTCACCTCAACTCTGTAATCTGTACTCTTTGGTTACAGTTGTTCAACCAGTTACTAATCTAACTAATTGTAACCTGTTGAACAACTGAACCCAAAGGGTGCAAAGTTGGAAACATTTCATTGAGAAGTCAGCTGGGGACAAAGGAAGCTCGGCCAATCTCCTTCAGTTTGGAGAGGGGAGGACCTCTTCTCAAGCCTGAGCCACGCCCCGCGGTGCCTCTGAATGACCCTTCAGGGGTGATACTGTGTAAGTCTGCATGTGTTATCTGTTTTTCTTGCAAGGGTTATATGAAGTGTAAGTTACTTCCTCTAGAGAGAGTGCTTCTAGGCATGTGTTTAAAATTGTATGAAAATCACCAAGATTATGAGACTAAAGGTTTGGTAAAAAAATAAGACATAGTCATCTTGCTGGTACTTTTGCCTCAAGGCTGAAGTGGACTTTTCCAAAGGTTGCATGCGATGTGATGTGAAATAGTTCTTTGTGATCTTGGGAGTTAATGCAACCAAGTGTATTTATGGTAAGGAACAGCAGGCTTTTGTGTGATTTTTTTTTCTCGTGCTTTCTACCAGAATATGTTTCTTCAAGATGTGGCTAAATTAGTAGAGTGCCTAATTAGCATCCATGTAGTCCTAAGTTTGGTCCCTGTACAGAAACTAGGCATTGTGGTACATGCTGTAATCCTAATACTCAAGAGGTAGAAGCAGGAGGATCAGTGGTTCAGGGTTGTCCTCAGCTTTGTACTTACTTTGAGGTCAGCTTGGAATACACAAGAACCCTTTCAGAAAAACAGAACAAAACAAAACATCTAAACACAAAATTTACCTTGGTCTTGGGATTGATCAAACCATATTTGTAAAACTTTATGCTAAAACTAGTGTGTCTTGTTTCAGTATTTTTGCCTAGAAAGGTGGGGACCTTTCCTACCTGATGGTCTAGTGACAAAAAAAAAAAAAATTAGATCCCTGAATGACTCTAAGTGACAAACAAGATTGCGTTTCCTTTTCCTATATTCGTGGCTCCTAGGAGGCTCGCTGTTCACAGGGATTGTCTGTATGATGGGTTTTAAGTGAGCATGGCTTTCATTTCCTTCAGCCCTACTGCACTCGTACAGAGATTATTCAGTTTGTAAGTCCATACTAAGTGAACTGTCACTAGCTGAAGTTCCTGGGGTTATATGAATGAATCTGTTCCCCACCTTTTCACATCCCCCACTACAGCACCAGCCAAAGTACTGAGGGAAAGGGCATCATAACACCTGAGGGCTAATGATGGTACATAATCCCAAAGAAAGGCAAAGAAGCAAAGACCAGGCTGGGGGTCATTCCACGCTATGTTAAGGACTTGTGTTCATCATGAAACCAGGAAGAATTCCAAGCAGTTTTGTGACTAAGTTGGGTGCTAGATACTGAACGGATAATAAGCACACAGGAAACAAAGTGGATTCCTTTAGCTGAAAATATATACTGGGCAGGGGGAGGTCTACTCTCGGGGTTCAGGCAGAACACATGGCTGGAGTTAGGCTGTAGTGTTGAGACTAGGAGACGGAAGGGTGACACCAGCAGACTAAAGGGTCCTCTGAGTGTCGCAGAGGGAAGTGGACAGGTCACGGAATGGGAAGTCTTTGGCGATTGGTGGGTTTGGAGGTTGGTGCTGTGGGTTTTGTTGAAGGTAGGGAGGAAAATCCACTTCTGAAGAACTTGCTGGTAGGGAAATCTAGGTGCCAACTGAGCAAAACAAATATAAAACTGCAGATAAATGTGCACCTCTATGCATCTGTGAGCTTTCTCTCTTTATCATGGACGGTGAATTTATGACATCTACATGGAATTTTTTTTCCTTTATCATTTTAGTATGTAATAAATATAAATCAGGAAGATATGGCCATTTTTATATAATCCTAAAAAGTGGCATTGTTATCTACTTTTGAATCAATACTACAGTGATGAAACAATTTTTATTAAACTTTGTTGGCATTATTTCTTAAAAGGAAATGAAAATTAGAAATTGCCTGGAGGCCCAAATTAGTGATCTTGCCAAAATGAGGTACTGTCACAAAAATGTTTCCTTAGGCTGCCAACTATTGGAGATACACGTTAACTTACATTAACTGTTCACAACTGATTCATTTCACTTTAACAGAAACCATGTGATCATTCACCACTGACTTCTGAGTATTATACTTTTCCTTCTATTAACTTTATAGATATTGCCAGTGTGGCAAGGAGATAGAGTTTTGTGATGCTTAAGCAGTGTTGTTATGTGGAGCATGGCCATTGGTCACCAGAGATCTCTGCAGAGCTTAGAATTTTAACCCACCATCAGACTCGGTCTGTCTACTCATGCTGGGGGCACCTGCATTAGGCTGTCAGATCAATACTCTGCAAGTCCTGTGCAGCTATTTAGAATTCTCTCAGGAGGTAGGCTGTCTAAATTGGGTAAACTTGTAGATGGTAATTGTAATGAGATAGATACCTTTTGTTAATTGGCATCAGTATAGCCTTGGGAAGATTTTGTGTAAAAACAAAATGCTTTGGGATCAAGTTTGGAAGGTGGTAGAGATAAAAAATTTCCCTTGTTCTATCAGAAACATTGCAAAAGTCTGGCAATAGACCAGGTTCCACTGACTCATGCATTAAGTCATCCCTCCCACTGAATCTCCCTCTTTTTGTTGAGCTCAGTACAGACACCACAGCCAGAAAAATTACCACTCTTGAGAAAAGGGTTACCACCCTTGAACACTCAAATTCACCTGTGTTTTGAAGCAAGCATCTGGTTCCATACCATGCATATCAAGTTTCATCCTGACCTACCTTTTCTTAATTTTTTTTCTTGCCTTTTCATTTCCTGGTTTTCTTCTTCTTCTTCTAGTCTCTTCTCTTTCCTCTCACTCTCAATCTCTTCTCTTTTCTCTTCCAGACAAGGATTGTTATACAGCCCAGGATGGACTTAAACTCAAAATCCCCCTGCCTCAGTTCACGAGTGCTGGCATCTCAGGCAAACACTGTTGGAGGAAGGCTGCTTATTGGTTGCCTGCTGCCCAGACTTCCAAAATAATCACACAGAGCTGTATTAATTAAATCACTGCTTGGCCCATTCGCTCTAGCTTCTTATTGACTAACTCTTACATATGAATTTAACCCATCTCCATTAATCTGTGTATTGCCACATGGCTGTGGCTTACCAGCTAAAGTTCCCAGCAGTGTCTGTCTCTGGCAGAGGCTGCAAGGCTTCTCTCTGACTCCACCTTCCTTCTTCCAGCATTCAGCTTAGTTTACCCTGCCTACCTAAGTTCTGCCTTGCTATAGGTCCTAAGCAGTTCTTTATTCATTAATGGCAATCACAGCATACGGAGGGAAATCCCACATCAAAACACCATCATGCTTGACTTCCGTGCCAACATACTAGTATCTACAAATAAGAAAATGTATGTACTTTTAAAAAGGAACCTAGGTTCAGAAAGTTCTGGGTCCTTTGGCATTTTTGTACATAATACTAGAAGGCAATGCCAGGAGAGTTCATCTTTTCATTTGAGTTTTACATATTTGATCTATTAGCAGTAACTTTCAGCTACGAAGCCATACTTTATTGTTATGATTGATGTGATAAATCTTTAATTAACATGAACTTCTGATTCTTACCCCTTCCTTACATTCTCATTATATGTTCCAAATACTCTAATGCTATTTATTAACCTATGAGAGACTTATATTCTCTAGGCTATAGATTAGTTGGGAAATGACAGAAATGAATATGTTAAGAAATTCAGTATCTCCCTGGAGCTGTGTTGGTGCATGGCTCTAACCCCAGCACTCAGGAGGTAGCGCAGGTGGATCTCTGAGTTTGAGATCAATCTGGTCTACAGAGTGAGTGCCAGGACAACCAGGGCTACACCGAGAAACCCTATCTTCAAAAACCAAAAGTAAATAAATACATAGTAAAAGAAACAAAAGAAAAAGACAAAAATCTCAGGATCTCAAACAGTCAAAGCCCTTGACATTGAAACCTTTTACATTTTCTTGAGCTGAGGGAAGGGAAGGTGGGTTAACGAAGATGTTCCAAGTTCACCATGGATCCAGCAAGCTAATTGAGCTCTTGAAGGGCTGTTAGATCCAAGTGCCAAGCAAATCTACTACTCTCAGAGAAAATTAGTAAGCTGTCAACATGGTTCCACCATTTCCGGAGATAAAGAAATCATATTCCTTAGTCTTAGAAACGTGTTCAGTCATGCTTGTCTGTGGTAATGAAGGCGATTTTGGAGATGAATGCTTGGTGACAGCAATGTTGGTCTTCAGGAGTAAGATGACCCAGGGCTTCCATCATGGCTATGAGAACACAACTGCATTTGTTGTGTCCTAAGGACACTTTCTTCGGGACTCTAAAGAAAATCCCACTTTTTATGCTCTGTTAACATAAATAAATACAAAATCAAAAACATCTCTAGGCACCAGATGTGGAATGCCTCCTTTTTCATTCATTTGGTGTTTTCAGGCAATGGGAACTCAGTTTGGGATAGAGTTCACTGTGCCAGGACATGAGTGTGAGCACACTGGATGTGTTCTGTCTCTGTCTTGCTTTAACTCTTCTTAGTTGTAGCAGTCTTAAGAGGGCCCATGGCAGAGAGTATTCCACAACACAGGAAGAATTCCATACCCACCTTATATAAAATCCAGGGGCGCATATGGTCACTGTGTGGTCTCCTTTAATGTAGATAACACATTTCCCGTCTCTCCAGTGCATACTCAGGTATGCCCAGCCAACCAAGCACTCCCTCAGTGTTGGAAAAACTTGGCCGACTTTCTCCTTCCTTCCCTTGCCTCCATACCGAGCTGCTCTGCTATCGTCTCCACATCAGAGAACACTTAGTTTCTCTAAGAAGTTCGTAGAGAAAATTAAAAGCCTTGTCTGCTGGGCTAAACGCTCTCTGTGCCTGTTTTTCTTTTTAATTTTTGTCATATGTGACTCTATTTTTCTATTTAAGTGGCTCTGACTTCTCACTAGACTGAGGCTCCTCCAGAGAAGGGCAGCTGTAGTTAATCTTCATGGCCATTGTTCTAAAGCTGACAGCCATATGCTTTCAACATTTGCCATTACGTAGAATCAGTAAGCACAGATAAGAAGGTGTGTTGTAACTTAGTGGATCTTCCAGTTTCTTCCTCTGAGAAATTCAGCTGGGTTTGTCATTCTCGCTTCTAGCCCAGATCAGGCGATTGGGCCTCAGATCTGCGTCTGTGTGTATACTACCATTGCCCCTCCCGTATATGATCTTCACTAGCAGAGATCACAGCAGCAACTTCTTAAGATCTAGAAAATCACTTCTGACAATCTTACTTCCAGGTTCCAGTGAGTCAACGTATTAATCATGCAACAAGGAAAAGCACATGGTCACTACCTGTCTTTTGATATTAAAATGAACGTTTTCATGTGTTCACCTCTGTTTTGGACATGCATCCATTCCGCAGATCTTGAAGGAAGGGCTGGGAAAAGGCAGTGTTTTCTGAGCACTTTGGAAGGATTCAAAAATGTGTGGAGTCCAATTATCCTAGTTGAAGAACTCACAGAATAGTAAGGAAATCAAACATGTGCAAGGCCAGCAAAAACATATTACGAAGGGATAAAGATATTTTAAAAAGATGGCACTGATGCTCTATCCACAACTTTTAATGATTTCTCACCAAATCCACGTGTTATGGGTAACACACGCTACAATTATTGTTAAGATGTTCGTGTTTTCTTTTTTACTCTTCTCTCATATAAGCATCCTGACTGCAGTTTCTCCTCCCTCTTCTCCTCCCAGCTCCCCGCCCCACAAGATGTGCATATTTATTTATTTAGGTATTTCGAGACAGGGTTTCTCTGTGTAACCCTGGCTTTCCTTGAACTTACTCTGTAAATCGAACTCACGCAAATCCGCCTGCCTCTGCCTCCTGAGTGCTTGGATTAAAGGCGTGCGCCACCACTGCCTGGCTAAGATGTGCATTTTTAATGAGGCCTGTCATGACCACTATTTACCAGTGCGATGTGCCGCTCTCTGTGGCCACCATTTTCTTCTGTCTGCTCACAACTTTCAGTCAGTTTAAGCCATGATGCTGAGCTTTTTTCTCAGATGCTACAGTATACCACTGTATCACACTGTGGCTTATGATGAGTCTCCCTCCGCCAGACTGTGAGCTTCATGTAGGCCAGGAGATATTACTCAGGGACTTATTCTTAGAACCAGCATCTGACGGTGGTGGCCTATTGATGGACAATTGTTGAGTGAACGCATTAAACTAAGGAGCTCTCAAGAGTCTGGACAGATGGCCTGGATTGAAACCTGTCTCAAGTGCCCTTGGCTACAGCATCTCAGATAGTTAGTTCACTTTAAGCTCTTTCTGGCACATGGAAGCCTGCTTCCAAGAGTCTTTGGGGGATGAAAAGATATAATGCATGGAATCCTCACACCTGTACGCAAAATGCATGTTTATTCCTTTAACCCTGCCACTTTGCTATTTCTAGCTTAAAAAGAAAAAGAGACGGCTAAGAGCCTTACTACATAGCATCTCCTAAAATAATGAGTGCTTCTACAGTCTGAGCATAAGTGAGCTGCAAAGACTCCGCAAAATGGAAGTTGAAGTCAGATTCACAGGAATAAAAGGAACTGGACACAGTTTTTAAACATGTCCCTGAATAATGCTTCTGCCCTGAGAAATTTCTGCCGCTTGATTCTCTCAGGTGACAGATCCAGGAAAAAAGTCTATACATATTTATATGTACATATGCAAATATGTAAATCTATGCACGGAGTCGCTGGAGCACAAACCAGAGTGAGTTAACCACTGCCTGGGTATAGTCTATGGGGCAATTAAAGAAACCACTGATAGAACATCCCCATTGTCTCAGTGTGTGGGTGCACCCCTCACGGTCCTGAGTTCCTTGCTTATGCTCTCTCTCTTTCTGCTCCTGATTTGGACCTTGGGATTTCAGTCCGGTGCTCCAATGTGGGTCTTTGTTTCTGTCTCCTTTCATTGGCTGATGAAGGTTAATATTCAGGAAGATGCCTATATGTTTTCCTTTGGGTTCACCTTCTTATTTAGCTTCTCTAGGATCGTGAATTATAGGCTCAATGTCCTTTATTTATGGCTAGAAACCAAATATGAGTGAATACATCCCATGTTCCTCTTTTTGGGTCTGGCTTACCTCACTCAGGATAGTGTTTTCTATTTCCATCCATTTGCATGCAAAATTCAAGAAGTCATTGTTTTTTACTGCTGAGTAGTATTCTAATATGTATATATTCCATACTTTCTTCATCCATTCTTCCATTGAAGGGCATCTAGGTTGTTTTCAGGTTCTGGCTATTACAAACAATGCTGCTATGAACATAGTTGAGCATATACTTTTGTTGTATGATAGGGCATCTCTTGGGTATATTCCCAAGAGTGGTATTGCTGGGTCTAGGTTGATCCCGAATTTCCTGAGAAACTGCCACACTGCTTTCCAAAGTGGTTGCACGAGTTTGCATTCCCACCAGCAATGGATGAGTGTACCCCTTTCTCCACAACCTCTCCAGGGGAACTCACCAAGGCCAGCTGGCCTGGGTCTGAAAAAGCATGGGATAAAACCGGACTACTGAGAACTCAAGAACAATGGCACTGGGGTTTTTGATCCTACTGCAGGTACTGGCTTTGGGGGAGCCTAAGCAGTTTGGTTGCTCACCTTACTAGACCTGGATGGAGGTGGGTGGTCCTTGGACTTCCCACAGGGCAGAGAACCCTGATTGCTCTTTGGGCTGACGAGGGAGGGGGAGTTGATTGGGGGAGGGGGAGGGAAATGGGAGGCGGTGGCGGGGAGGAGGCAAAAATCTTTAATAAATAAATTAATTAATTAAAAAAAGAAACCACTGAGTCGTTTTGACAAACATCGCATCTTCCAAGAGCTATGTGAAGGGACAACATAGCAGTAAAAGATAGTTCCTGTCTTGGGGGATCAATTCTGTTGTCTTCTGAGGAGAGTTGCTGGCCAGTGAGTGCCTATTGGGTAGGATAATTATTAGAAAACGCCGTATAGTCCTGTAGTTGTGTTTGAGAACTCACTGGAGCCTGGATGTTTGGTTCTCACACACTCACGCATACACACACACACACTATATGTTTAAGAATGAGGCATGGATTTGAGCTAACCACTGGGTTTTGAACGAAGTGATGGCCCAGAAAGTTAGATACCTTGAGTATTTCCATATAGGTGGTATGGGAGTAAATATCAAGCAGTATAACTCCAGGGCCGAAACTAAGAAGTTTGATTTAATTTAAAATGTGCATAAGGAACTGGTGCCATGTGTAAGATGCTTGTTTGCATGCTATGCAACCACGAGGAACTAAGTTCAGATCTTTAACGCCCATACATAAAACTTGTTTGTCTGTAACCCCAGTGCTGGAAAGTGGAAGGGCAGAGACAAGCACATCCTGGAGGGACTTGCTCGCCGTCTGGTCTAGCCCAAATGGTGAGCTCCAGGTTCAGTGAGAGATCTCAAAAGTGAAACTGGAGAAGCAATTGTGAAAGCCATCCCAACATTAGCCTCTGCCGCCCATTCTTGCCTACACGTACACAAGCACATACACTACAAGCTCACACAAAAGGAAGTGATATACCTGTGAGCATCCCCGTTACCTCCAAGACTCAGAGCTGGTTCTCCTCTCGGTAGTTATGGAGTAGATTGCTGAACACACCTTGGAAAAACTCATTTACAGGGGCTAAGGAGGGGCTCAGTAGATAGAGCCCTTGCCATACAAGCCTGACAACCTAAGTTTGCATCTCTCAAGATATGGTAGTGCAAGTATCTGTAATCCTAGGACTCCTTCTGTGAGGAGTGGCCGGAGACAGATGAATCAAAAATCGCCTAGAAATACTGGGGCAAACATAGCAACAAATGGGAGAGACCCTCTGTATTCGTTAGTTTTCATATAACACCATGGTCAGAGCATTTTAGAGAAGAAAATGTTTATTTGGGTTTATCGTTCAAAAGCGTTGGAGTCGGAGAATGGAGGCACAGGTAACAGACATGGCGATTGGGGAAGAAGCTAAGGGTTGAGATCTTGAACTGCCAGTTCAAAGAAGAGAAAGAAGAGAAAGCACATTGGGAATGGGGTGCAGCTTCTCCCCGTAAGGCTACACCTCGTAAACCTACCCAAACAGTGCCCCTAGCTGGGGAGTGAAGCACCATTAATCGACTCTGAAATGAAAACAGGGAGGATATAGATATGACCTTGTTTGGGGGAAATGTAGTGATATTTCCCTTGTATTTTAATAAATAAAACTTGGCCTGAGGATCAGACAAGCAAAATAGCCAGCGACTTGTTCTTACCTCTCTACCTCAGTCCCAATTGGCTATCCTGCCTCCAGGAAACCTCAGAATTAGACTGAGCCTGACAGCTGTCTCTTTCCCATTTTATAATCCTCTCTAGGGCTAGGATTAAAGGCATGGGCCACTACCATCTGATTTCTATGGCACACTGGTGTGTCTGCTGGGATTAAAGGTGTGTGTTTTTGTTTGTTGCCTGGTCTATAAGGTTGGTCAATGTGGCTGTTTTACTTTTCCGATCCTCACGCAACTTTTATTTGTTAAAATACAAGTGAAATGCCACTACAGGGAAGTAAGTATCTAAACATTTTGAGCCTATGGAAGACATTCTGGTTCAAAGTACCACACTCTGTCTCAAGGTGGAAGATGAGGACTGACCCCAGAGTTTTCCTGTGACTTCCATATGTGCACTGTGGCTTCCATGTACACATTCTCCCTCTCTTTCTCCCTCCCTCCCTCCCTTCCTCCCTCCCTCCCTCTCTCTCTGTCTTCTTCTCTTTCTCTCTGTCTCTCTCACACACATGCACTAAATAATTACAAAATATAAAATAATATTTAGTAAAGGTCCTTCAGAAGCAAGCTTCAGTGTATCACTTGCTTTAGTCAATTAACAAATCTCTTTTGAAATCCTTCCACACAAATGGTGTTAGGCAAATACTGCGCCGCACATCTGAGGGGCAGGTAGTTAAGCCAGAAAACTGTGTGGTCTCTGGAGTTAAGTCCAACTGAGGTAGTTAACTGAGAACCCTCTAGACTTGGCACAGCCGTTCACACGTGTAAATTGCTGGTGGCTCAGGAGTCTAAGGCATGGGCAACTCCTTGAGACTTGGTTTCTAAATAACATAAAAAGGGTGCTGGCTGCCGCTGTAGATCCATGGTAGAACACTCTCGTGTGAACCTGAGGAGAGGGAGTTTCCTTCCCCAAGCTGCCCTGCCTAGCTAACCTTTCCTCCAGGAACAAAGGATGTGGTCCCAAGTAGAGCAGACTAAAGCAGTGTGGCTTTCAAGTCAGGAAGGAACACTCATGAAGCTCCATCCCAGGTATAGCAACTTCCGGGCTTCAAAGGTAGGACAGTGCTAAAAGACACTCAGAGGAAAAGAAGCATTCTGGTGTCCCCAGCTCCACTGGCCAGACCATCCAGTTATTGTTTGTGCTGTTCAAATTCCTGGCTCCTCTGCAGGGGCTTCTGGAGCCTCACTTCTGGTGTACAACAGAGCCTCAGCACTTAGCTCCATCCATCCAACTGATTTGGCCAGTCACTTCCACATGTACAGGGCTGAGCATCCCAGGAAATAAACCCTTTGTCTATCCTGTACCACTTTATCTGCATCAGGGCAGTGAGCCCTCTCTCCGGGTGCCTATCCCACCTCCTCCATGCTCTGGAAATGCCTCCCTTTGATGTGCCTCAGCCATAACCCTCTCTCTGTGACATGGGTTAGAGTACCACAGTCATGACTCCATGGGCTAGTTCATGGGAGTCCCTGATCTTGTCATCTGGCCTTGGCGATTTAGGGCATCAGATTGACACCCCGCGCCCCCCCCCCCCCCCAGTACTTGCAGCCTTCTAGACATGGCCCTCATATACCCATTGGTTGACTGCTTCCAACTAATCCAGGAAACATTAGATTAACAGTTTGTGACTTGGAGGAACCCAAGTTTATAGGAATGCAGAGTCTGCTTGGGTACGGTGCCCCAGAAATCCTTGCAAGGCAGAGGAGGTATCGCATGCCTGTAATTCAGTCACGTGGAGGCAGAGAGAGGAGAAGTGGTAGTCTGAGGCTAGCCTGAGCCGTATAACCAAGTTCTAGGGTAGGCTGGGTCACACAGTAAAACATTTTCTCTAACAGATGACATGTGGACAGACAAAGAAACCAGCAACGGTAGAACCCTGGTCCATCCTAGCCTTTGCCTTGCTTCTGCAGCCGCTCCCAATGTATTCCATGAATCTCTAACTGGACTCCATGAGTGCTGGTGAGAGGAGCAGATACTGTTGTACACCCAGTATCAGAAGCCCTAAGGCTGTCTCAAGGCATCTTATAAGGTTATAGCATATTTCTATAATCCAGATAAGGTTGGAGCATCTTTTCCTTGTTTCTTTAAATTTTTGTGTCATGTGCTGTTCCTACCATGTAATTTACCTTTAATTATAAGTTGTTTTGCTTCATTTACTAAGTTGTCCCAAGGATGAATGTCTTGTCTTCCCAACAAGATTAAACTAAAATGTCTCTAAGATGAGGGGCTCACTGTGCAGCTCCAGGAGAGATTGTGAAAACCACAGATACTGACTTCCCATGAACAGTTCTCATCCTTTTCCCGGCAGAGTAGTCTGGTCTCTGTGTATCTAGCTCCCTCCTCTAACTGCATCTTCCACACAAGGACACACACAGAGTCACTGGGAATTTGAAAACTGAGCATCAAGACTTATGGTAAGAGAAGCTTTTAAGTCAAAGATTTGAATCTTAAAAATTTTGAAAGAAACCGCTGAATGCCCAAGATATTTGGAAATAGACGTCAGTTTATTGGGCTGGGTAAGCTATATAACCACACTCAGTGCTGGAGAAATGTCTGCCTAGTTTGATGAATATATCCGCTTGTTCTTTGGAGTTGTTTATCTTTCTTGAGTATGTATTCAAACACTACCTGCCACTGAGTTGTTCAGGCTTGTATCAGTCTTTGCATCATCACCTTTGTGACTATCTTCCTTACTTGCCCCAGTAACTGAGCCACCGTTTCTAGATAGGCATTCTTCTACATGGACCTACTTATTTACTTAGTCTATGTATGTAGAATATGCACATGCATCACAGCAGACATGTGGAGTCCAGATGTTAATTTGAAGAAGCAGATTCTTTTCTTCTATCATGGGGTTAGAACTCACATTGTTAGACATGGCTTCAAACATCTTTAACTGCTGAGCCATCTCGCCAGTCCATAACCCCCCCCCCTTTTTTTTACCTAAGTGCTTTACATTTTAATCCATATATTATTCGAAACTTATTGAATGTGAGCTTCTTTGTGGTGGAATATTAGTTGAAGATGTTTTACATTTGTCAGTGCTGTAGGATATTTGTTTAAGGATGCGAAGATGTGCTGCATTCTTTTATGTTGCGTTTGTTTAACTCTGTGAAGCCGTGTTACTTCGCCTGACTCAAACACCTGATGGTCCAATAAAGTGCTGAACGGCCAATAGCAAGGCAGGGAGAAGAACAGGTGAGACTAGCAGGCTGAGAGAATAAATAGGAGGAGGAAGCTGGGAAGAGAGGATCAAGGAGCAGGAAAAAAGGGGGAAGAGGACATCAGAGGCCAGTCACCCGGCTACACAGCAAGCCACAGAGCAAGTAAAGAAAGGTATACAGAATAGAGAAAGCTACAAGTCCAGAGGCAAAAGGTAGATGGGATAATTTAAGAAAATCTGGCAAAAGCAAGCCAAGATAAGGCTGGGCATTCATCAGTAAGAATAATACTCTGGGCGGTTATTGGGGAACTTTGTGGTGGGTCCCCCCAAACAGTGAAGAGTTAGAAAAAAAAAAGAAGCAAAAACAGTTCTTTCCCGTTACCTGTTCACTGATCAATCTACCAGAACCTCTTTACCATTGCAAGGAGTTTAGAAAACTAAAGAACAATTTCTAGCTATATTTTAAATAGTTATCTTTATATAGAAAACTAAGTTTAGCTCTCATCTATCATCAAAAACACTTCTATTTGCTGTAGATGGAGACAATGATAGAGATTATCATGTTGTTACAGGTGTATCAGATGGGGCTGGACACTACACAGTCATGCATTCTCTTCATTTATTTATTATGTATACAACATTCCTTCCATGTGTGCTTGCAGGCCAGAAGAGGGCACCAGATCTCATTAAAGATAGCTGTGGGCCACCATGTGGTTGCTGGGAATTGAACTCAGGACCTCTGGAAGAGCAGTCAGTGCTCTTAACCTCTGAACCATCTCTCCAGCCCTCTCTTCATTTTCAAAGGCTATGAATCTCTATCATTGTCTCCATCTACGGCAAATAGAAGTGTTTTTGATGATGGATGAGAGCTAAACTTAGTTGTGTATATAAAGATAACTATTTAAAATATAGCTAGAAAATGTTCTGGTTTAGGAAAATGACTGTGGTGGCTTCTCTTCTTGTGTCTATGACTTCTCTAGTCATAGGTAGTGGGTAGGTTTACAGTGCTAGGCATGCATTTCCTGTTAATCAGGGCTCAAGTCCAATTAGGCAGAGATAAAAGTGACTGTTGTTGCTATCTGATGTGGGTATCTGGCTGGGTCTGTCAATGCTGTAGTGTCATAGGAGCCCCGACTGGGTAGGACTATCAATTTCTCCCCTCTCAGCAGTTTGCATAAAACCTTCTCGTACCCGTTCTCTGGGCAGAGGCTTCCAGATTTGTCCCAGCTTGACTCCTTAAAGTCCTGAGTCCAAAATGTGTGGACTTCAACAATGGCATTTTACCTTCACACCCTTGGAGGCAACTGAGGACAGTGGCAATAGCCTCTCTTATTTAGGGGTCTCTCGGTCTCTTCTGACTAACAACTCAAAAGGAAGTTTCCCATGGCTAGGACTGGAGTTTTTGTAAGATGATCTATGGCACCTGATAGAGCATTATCATCTCAAGTGGCACCACCACCACCACCACCATCATCATCATCATCATCACCATCATCATCATCACCATCATCATCATTTATGCCCTGGCACTCCTTGAGCATGTATGGGCAGCCTGTTTATGACAGGTCTCAAGTTGTTCCTATCCTGGGCTATCCTAGATGCTTGTGTTATTGCCATACCCAAGGTTCCACAGTCTTCCTTTATGCTGTCTATCCAGCGTTTTGGGGGCCTTCCTCTAAGCCTTCTCCAATGCACTCTCCAAGCACTGCTGTCTTTGGGTATCTGCCGTCATTTATTCTCAGAACATGGCTGAAATACCTCCAGCACCACTGCCATATCCTGTAGTTCCCAAGTGGCCATAACCTAGTTTTAATTGTTTATATATGTATATACACATCCTTATTATAGATGTATTTTAAATAAACATAAGATAATGTTTCCCTACAGCTTTCTCAGGCATTCTTAATGTTCTTTATTCTTCCTCCCTCTCTTTCTACATGGATTGGCCTCTCTCCCCCATTTCATTTTTCAGTAGTTAATATTTAACATTTCGAACCACTGAACCCAGTTATTTTTCTAAAATGATATTTTATTTTTAATTAACTATGTAAGTGGGCATCTGTGTGTATATGTGCACCTGTGAGTGCAGGTGCCTGCGGACTATAGAAAAGGGCATTGGCTACCCTAGATCTAGAGTTAGTTCCAGGTGGCCGTAGGCTGCCAGATGTGGAGGCTGGCAACAGAACTCTTGGGTCTCCAGCCAGAACAGTATGTGCTTTTAATTCGTGAGTGGCATCTCCATCCTGAGTCCGAATATCTTTGAAGTTCACAGTGAATCTATAGAAGAGTTCTTTTTCATCTGTTCTGTTAAACTTTGTAGAGATTCACAATGTCCCTTTTAGAGTGGTTCAGTTTGGTCTGGAAGCAAACAAATGGCTTAATATTTTATCTGCTGTCTTGCTTTGTTTCTGTCGGTTTAATTCTTGGAATCAAATTCGATATGTAATTCAAGTAGGTAAGCAGCATTCAAAACATGGTGAAAGACGTTGCAGCTCTAGAGAGTTTCATAGAAACTGGAAGATAACTAGAGTTGTTTGGGGAAAAGACTACATGTTGGAGTGGTAGCACACTGCATTGTGGGTTCATTTTGCTTGGGTAAATCTTAGGAAGCAGAGACTCCATAAATGGCACTTTAATGTGAGTGATTCTTTAATTAAAATTTTGGAAGTGTTTTAAATATTAAAATTAGAGCTAACTGGATGGCTCTGAGGCCCATTAATTCTCTTATTCGCAGTTTATAATATTTCTTGAGATACCCTGTCTCCTTAGCTACCATTTTCTTGTAAGAATATCTGTAACAGAGTTACAAGACTCCTAAGACACTGAGTTGGGTCAGTAGGAAAAACACTGGACACACACACACAAACACACTTGTGCACATGTGCACGGATGCACACACACACACTGTGAATATAAATAAATAATTACAATTTAAAAACTTAAAACAAAAACACAAAACCAGATCTACTCTATGATGCTTTTAAAATTGCTTCCTGAACTATTGTAGGATTTTCATTTAATCTAACATGGGATTTGAGAGTTTAGCAAAACTTTATAGCTCCCTGGTCATTTGTTCTAGACCTGGCTATTATCCTATTCACTCCAAAACTTTCAGTTTTTGCCTCTGGATAAACAGAATGATAAACAAATGCCACCTGACCACTTGCAAGGGAAAAGGACTAGCCTTTGTGTTACCCTGATTTGCAGTACCTTTAATGCCTGGTTGGTACATTACTGGTACATGACTATCCATTATCTTATCATTTGTTATTTTATTTATTCAAGAGGTGTTATTGAGCAGCTGCTCTGTCTAGGAATTGCTTATTGACCTCTGTTCTAAAGTTGTGACCACTTCTTTTAAAATAATATATTATTTAATATGGTGCTTCTCTTGTGTTGTCTTCCATTCCCCTTGGGTTTTGGCAGACTAGCGTGACGATGATGAGATTATACTGTAGAATCAGAAGGCTGGTGGTCGACCTCAGTTCCAGCATTCTAATCATGTGACCTTATGCAGGTTTAATGCGCTACCTTGTGTCACATGTAGTCTTTTATGGGGCCAATGATGATATCTTAATTTCTGCAAACTAATGGGGTAACACACAAATACTGTACTGTATTGTGCTCAACAGACAGAAAAGCTTGCAGTAGATGATGCTTGCTATTGTTAATAAGCCCAGAGCTAGTCTAGTTGAGTGTCCGAATCTTTTTAAAATAACGTACATTGCAAATACCTATTAAGAGTGCTCAGGGTAAACTTGGAGAATGAAAGACATACCACCAACTGGCCTGTGCATCGAAAACAAAAGCCCTGAAATTTGGTCTGACAATGGTGGTTAGAGCATATGCTCAGAACGCCTTCTAGAATGTGTTTGTTGCTCTGTGTGAACTGTGATGAATGTCACTAATGCCTTCTCTCTTTCTCTTTTAGGTAAGTACATCCTCAGTTTTGAAGGTTTTGCTGATGGGTAAGTCTTGTGGCTGGAGCGTTACGCGTTGATTGACGTACTTGGAGAATTGGACCAGACATAAGACTTGCAGCTAGACAAGAGGCTCTTGCTAGATTGGCAGCATTTTCACATGCTTCCTATCTCTGTTTCCAACCGCATAGAAAAAAAATATAGCCACTTTTAAAAGATGGATAAACTACGTTTTTCACTCATTTGGTAGAAGACGGAGCTTTGTTAACGATTGCAAAGTTTCTCTTTGCTGCTTTAAATCACCAAAGGGTCATAAAGCATCTCTTAAGTGACCATGCTTCTCTTTGCTTACACAAAAGCTATTTTTCTGTTTAAGGAATGAACACGCCGTGGTTATATTCTTTTAATGAATCATAATTTTGTAACAAATAGAAAAGGGGCAGGTAACCCTATTAGGCTCCTTGCGCAAGATATGGAGGAGGAAATTCCTGCTTTAAGTGGATGTTGACCTAGTTAATAGGTCTGTAGCTTGCTGAAATCTATCACCATAGAAGACTAAACAAGATGAAATGACCTTAAATCACAAGGGATTTAGTATAGATCTGTCAGACGTAAGAGATGATTAAGCTATGAAACCATTTGCAAAGCGAAGTTATGAAATATGTCACTGGTGAACTTTAAAACTACAAAAGATGTTAAGAAATTAAGATTTATCCTGTCTCCAGGCAAACTATTGAACTGGATGCTTGGCTTCAAAGATGAGGTCTCAATTTGCTTTTTCAGTTTAAAAATCTCATCGATTACTCTGTGCACAGTCCGTACTCCATGTGATAATCCGAGTCTTCTTGAATTAGATGCTGGAAAGGAGATAGATATGTAAAGATATCAGATATTTCTCTTGTAAGAGAGAAAAAAACGGAATGAGAAAAATGTAGGGGGAGAAGGTAGGTGTGAGTGAAACTTGTCACTCACACCTTCAACCTGAAGGAAAGAAATAGAATGGAAACATCCTAGATCATGTTAGGAAAATCCGGGTGAATCCTCAAGCCCATATTGGCCACCATAGGAGTTGCGTGTTTTTCTACAAGTAACCAGTATCCTATATAGGCTCAGTCAACACGGATTGGTAGACTGTGTTAGTCTGGCCTAAGATGAAATGCTGCTGTAGACTTTAAAAGCAGTGGCTGGGCCCTTTATGGTCAATCATTGTCTCAACATCTGGAGTCTGCAATGTATTTGTAGACTTACTGTATCTTAGCTCTTCTTCTTTCCTGTTGTGTTTCAGTGCCCTTTCCTATCATCAATTTGGACTCAGTAGCTATAGTCACACTTTCTTCTAGAATTGTCTACTTCTTTATATTTTCCTATTGAAAGTTGTGCTTGTATCCCAGTTCTCTAACTGGAGATGTGGCGGGAGGGTCTCACTTAAAAAATTAGTGGCTGTTGCTGAGACACTGCTGTAAACGTCATCAACTGGAAACAAACTTCTTGTGCTGTAGTTATGTATCCTTTCTGACACTGTAGGGTTGAGCCTAGGGCCTGACACGTTCAAATCACACTCTACCGCTGAGCTACATCCTCAGACATGTACCGTTTGTATTTTCAAGAAAGCAGTATGAAAAGGAACTAATTATATCTTTCTTCGCTAAATTATCAGTGTCAAAATCTTTCTGTAAGCGAAAGTTGCCTGTGATGGGCGAGCAAGAGCAGGCAAATCGAGCCTTTTATTCTGACAAGGTCAGGAAGGGTAAGAGTTACTCGAAAAATAAGCTCATTTCATTTGTGTGCGGTTAGTATGTTTACACACAAGCCTATGTTCACAGGGGAACTATGAGGCCTTTCAGCTAAACCTTGCTTATCATCTCATGTGTGTTTGTTCACAGATGTTTTCTGGATTTTTTTTGATCACTTTTTGTCCAGTAGGTCACATTCTGTTAGTTACAGGGTCATTTTGTCGTGGCATTTCTTGACACTTCATTGGTACTTCATATTTCAAATCCTTTTAGTTTTCTCTGTTCCAGTCTTAGACTTAGTACTTCGCTAAGGATCTCTGATTTCTGCTGACAGTATGATAAATGGTATTTGTAGTCAAAATTGGGTGATGTAGGTGTCTTTGTTGCTCTTGAGGAAGTTTTGTTTCTTTGTCCTATTTTTTTCTCCGAACTGAGAAACTGGGTTCTCATTTTCCCAATCTAGTATAAACTTATTTAAATCGTAAAATTTGAAAATGGGTTCACAATGCCTACTCCATGCCTTTGTGAGGGAGAGGAGATGGAGAAGAAAGATTGTAAACCCTTTATGTTGATTTTTGAGCATTATTGTGTCTTGGGTGCCTAAGCCTGTCTTCAATGATGGTTTAGTTCATTTGCCATCCCAGTCACTTCAGAGTGGTTGCGTTGCTCACTTAGTTTTCACAATGACAGAAAAGGAATATTAGCACTCGCTGGTGGTTTTTATTCTTGTTTTCATAGCGTAGATAGTTATGAACTAACCCAAAATATCAATAGCAATTGGGTTTAAGCAAAAGTTCTAAATTATGAGGAAATGAAGGGGTGTGAACACTGGCATGGTAGTATTCTCAAGCATGTATCAACCTATAAATACATTTCAGATACATGCTTAGGTCTCTGGCACTGGGTGTTCAGTTATTTATATTTCTTTTCATTTCTAATAGTGTGCATAAGCAATCTGGCAATTAAATCAATTGTTAATCATTTATCATTATATTTAACTTTATGTTTTTGTCTCAGAAAAGAATTTAAGCTATCCCAATTGGAAAGTTGTTGGAAGCATAAATATAAATCATGATTTCTATTCTCAGTTAAATTTAGTTCTGCATTTCTTTAAGTGCATAGCAAAAAAAAACAGGAACCCAATAGTCTCCATTTCAAGACTACTCAAACTGGTTTTACACTTGATTCTCAGGCTTTCTATCAGGCCGTCTTTGCAAAGCAAGACACAGTGCTTTAAACCAGCGCTGTGTTTAACAGTATTTTGTATGAGCTACTCAAGTGCAGATTAGTCATCATGGATAAATATAAATGTTGCTATATTTAATGCTTATTCAAGTCAAACTTTGAAGCTACCGTTGAATAGACACATTGCATGGAAATTTACACGATTAAGGTCTGCTGACTTGATGTTGGGTAAGAATTTAGTGCACACAGCAGAATGACTTTTCAGTCTTGGTCTGGGATTTTATATCATATCACACTTACTTAACTACTTTGGAAGCTGGATGGGTCTCACTTTGACATTTAATTTCTCCTGTGAAAATTGCCTTTAAGCTGGGATTTCTATTAGAAGAAGAACTAGGGGTTATATTGTAGAATTATGTTAATAAATTCCCTAAGACATGGGTTTGGAGGCAAGATAACAATGTATCTGGTCTGGAGTACATGCAGTAGCAGCTACTGTAGCCAGTGTCAAAAGCAAAGCAATGAAAGAAAACTAGGAAAGGGTTTGTTTTCCTTTCTAGTTTAAAAGTAATGAACATATCAAGATAATTGACTATATTTTAGATAATCAGCTATACTTATGACAGAAAAATCATACTTTAAGTTACTAGTACTATGACTTGTAGACATTCAAGTCAACAAAACTTCTCTAAGGCTAGTAATGTTGGAACTGAACAGTGCCCTTTCTATACCCTAGAATCATATGAATAGTAACTGTGTCATCGTCCTAAGAGGGCCTGACACAGATCATGCAGTACCCACTGTGAGGTAGAAATAAATACCAAATTCTGTCATGCTGCCTTTCGCCATAGCAAGGAAAGTAACTAAAAGGAATAAGCTTGTCACCAAAGCTTCTCAGAGAGTAATTTGACATTTACTAAGAACAACTGGGAATACCGTAAAGACTGACAATATTCAATGCGATAAAGGTGTAAAATAGGAGGACTCGTGTATTTAAGACTCTGCTCAAGGTTGATTTTAGTTAGCACTCTCTGTTGAAATCTATGTCAGGTGTAACAGCTCCCCGCCCAGACATTTGTCATCAGCTGATAGAAATGGTCAAAGATCATTTGGCTAAGATGGTTATTAATACGCTGATAACCACCACAAATGGAGGACAGAAAACATGTACACAGTCATTATCTAAAGAGAACCCGATCGAATCCCACTTACTTCTTCAAGGAAAGAAATGACGGTTTTGGAGGGCGTTTGTATCTGCTGAAGGAATTCTTGGAGGATGGACCTATTTTAGTGCTGACGTGGCTTACATGGGCAGGTCACTTTTAAGTAACCATGGCAACATTTAATCATGCACTCGGGCACTCAGTGCTATGGAGCACTGCTCACTTCCTGAGCACTCGCTCATGGAACACTCTCTGAGCAATCATTTACTGAGCACTCACTTCCTGAGCACTTACTAATTGAACTCTTACAATGTATTTAATATTAAGGACTCAAAGAGACAAAGGCCATTCCTAGTTTTTGTTTTCCAAAGCTAAACAGAGACTATAACAATAAAAATGCAAAGATAATTACTAGGTTGTACAAAATTGTGAGCAAGGCCACCAATGGACACAGAGGATTTAAGGATGTTTGGATGAGTCACATCCATGGAGGTTTTCCATTAGGGCTCATCAGACATCGTACCCATTTCTAATTATTGTAATCAACACCGTTATAATAATATCAGTAACTTTACCTTTTGAAAACTTTGATCAGCAAGAGTCATGGAATCGCCAGCATTCTGAGTTTCAGTTCTGTGTGTACTGTATGAAAAAGTGACTTGGAGGCTGGGCGTGTAGAGTTGGGGTTGGTAGAATGCTTGCCTAGAGTGAGTGGAGTTCTGCTTTCGATCCCCAGAACTTCATAAGCCAGGCAACTCTATAATCTCTAATTCTAGGGAATCTTTAGTGCCCACTAGGCTCTCCAAAGGTTACTGTCAGTGTGTCCTGGCTCTCGGTACATCTCTGCATTTCTCCCCTCTGGTTCAGGTCACTCGCTACAGCTCTTGTGTAATCAATAAGATGATTAATACGAAACATACTGGAAGCTTCCTCTTAGAAAGGCTAGATAGATGGTAAGTAGTGCGTAATTTAAGAGGATCAAGAAAGGAGAGATCACTGGAATATTGATGAGGTACAAATTAAATCGCCAGTGTGAGGCTGGCAATGGTGAGTTTTAATGTGTTCTGTCCAGCATTTGCCTCAATTTCAGTTGCCTGTATTTCAGTTGTAAATTTATGTAAATACAAATATAAACAGCTGATACTGCTGCTTTTAAATAACCTATTTTTGTCAGTTCACAGGTTGAGGTGTTTGGAGTATGCTATTCTTCTTAATTTCCCTTTCCTGCTCTAAAGATGTTTATGTTTTCCTTCTTTTACATTCTTAATAAAATATATGTGTCAGTGTATATATTTAATATAAGTTTAAATGAATTCCCTTTAACTAATTTCCCCTTAGAACAGTTTGAGATTTTTAAACAGAAAAGTGATTCTTTGCAGTGTGCGAGATTTCAAGATTTGTCAGCTTGCAAGATATCTGAAGGTTCATTAGTTTATCAGAGATTCAATATGCTCTTCTGATTTTTATTTATATCATAAACTTGGCTAGACCACCCCCAAATCCACAGAGAGGAAGCATTTAATTAACGTCTGTTGACTGAATAAAAGTTAAAGTGAATGAATGCTCTCTGGCCTTTGAAAATATATATATATATATATATATATATATATATATATATATATATACATACATATGTGTGTGCGCGCGCGAGCGTGTGTGTGTGTGTGTATAAAATGGAGCTCCAAGTCAATACTAAGTAATCTTATTTCTAAGGAAACTCCTCAGGTGCAGAGACAGATTGATTTGCTTATTACAACTTGCAATTAAAAGCCTTTATAATTGATTATATTTGTCTTGTTAGCTATACATACTTTGTACTTTCCACAGAGAACTCATGCCTTCTTTCACAAACCCAAATCTCTCTCTTAATATTAAACATATAAGGCAGTTACACCCCTCTGAATTTAAAATGATAGGTTCCACTCTGATCTCTTAAAATGGTGTGTCAAAGGGGTGTTTCTTGGTAGAAATTTCATAGTGGCTGGTGAAAAGCGCTGCCCCCTTTAAGGATTAGTGTGCACAAGAGAAACATCCTATGGCAGCTGCCAGTGGTTACTGCAGGGACACATGGAGGACCGAGGGGCCGAGAATAGTGACGGTGGTGTGCTCAACCGTAAATGAGACCGCTGTGTCGCTGCCTCCGAGACTCAAGAGCATCCCAGACAAGGGGAGCCAGAGGCTGGGGAAATGTGCAGCAAAAGACATCTTCTGGTCATGGCCTAGCATTGCACTCATGATGGTGCTCTTACCTGCCTGCAGGTGACCCCTTAGCAATTCAACATGGGCAGGGAATGAACACACAAGGCCCTTTTCTGCCTGAGCGACTATTAGCAGTTAAAGGCTGTTGGAGCTGTTACTTTCTGCTGAGATTTTGCACTGATATTTGCCCTGGTTCCAGTAAATGACATCACACCTATGCTCGGCTAAGGAGTTCTAAAGCTGAGGGTCACATACAGAAGCCAAACATGAAAGGAGAGGGGATCTTCTTGGGAAGAAAGGTTTCAGCTTAAGAGGATGAAAGTTTAAAATGGTTAAAGTCACTCTATAAACATATGTATCCTAATTTGCTTTCAGTTGTTGCGATAAACACCACGACCCAAAGTTGGAAAGGAAAGGGTTTATTTCATCTTACATTTCCAGGTCACAATCTATTATTGAGAGAAGCCAGGGCAAGATATCGAGGCAGGAATCTGGAGCAGAAACTATAGAGGAATAAGAGGAATGAGACTTACTGCCTTGTTAATTGATTTACAGTCAGCCAGCTTTCTTACATTGCCCAGATCCCCTAGAGCAGCGATAGCAGTGCCCAAAGTGGTCTGGGCTATTTTATATCTGTCTTCCATCAAGACAACCTCCCACAGACACGGCCACAAGCCAGTCTGATCACCCAATACTTCAATCGAGTTTCCTTAAAATCAGGAGGAAAAACAATAGGCAGGTGCTCAAACTATAACTTTTAGGAATCAAAGAGCAAAGACTGTTTCCACATGGTCCCTAGGAAACATGCATTCAGTGACTTGATCAGAATGAAATGGAGAATTGGTATTTGGACCCAAGTCAGGGGTTCTGAAACTCTTCTGTTTCCTGTTGAAATGTTGCTACAATATTTGGACTGCTTGTCTGTCCACTGTCATTTCATATTCTTCAATTATGTACAAATGACAATGTGTGGATAGTTGTACCTGTTGGGGTCTAGCTGAGGAACAAGGGACTGTGCCTTCAGACAGAGGAACTTGTCTGACTGAAATAGTGGGCTATTGGTGAAGAACTTTCTCTCAGTTCCAGTGTCATGGAAGTTTTTCTACTTGAAGAGCGTTGTCTGATGTAGTCCTTGCTACAGCTTACAGAAGTTATTTAGTCAAATTCAAATTGTGCAATACTAGAAAAGAGTTCAAGTACAGTTGAGGAACTTCACAACAGTTGAAGTTGTGGTTTTCTGAGCTTCATTAAATTACACTATGCATGCAGCCCACTGCCTACGACAGCACAAGCAGCTGTTTTGACTATGTCGCAGGATTGAAATCTCAGGGTAGATTATTGATGCTACCCATTGAAAGTACTGCGAAACAAGAACTCCTCCTTCCGGCCCTTTTAGATCCAATTAACCAAATGGTGCTTTGTAATTCCAGACTCTTACAGGTATAGCCGCTGGAAGAAAGGCCATCAGAATGGATATTCTAGGTTCTGAAGGGTTGAGGAGGTAGCGATTTGAACACCAAGTAAAGTGATATGCCACTTACGGAGACAGCATGCAAACAGAACCTAGCAAGCTATAGATATAGAGAAAGATGAAAAGGTAGTGCAGGGTACTGATACTTTAGGAAAGGGACTGGGTGGGTCCTGCCATGCTGGGCATTGCTCTGCTGCAGGGAAGGAAGGGGAGCTGGCCAGGGAGATATGGGATGAAAAAGATGTATCAGAAATGATACTTGTTTTTGTAGAATTTTGCAAAGGGAAAAGCAGAGAGAAAGCTGTCGGGGCAGTGAAGGGGTCTCACCTGACCTCAGCTGGAGTAGCATATCCTATCGATAGCATGTAGTTCTAGAATTAAAATAGAAATAAAATCAGACACTTTATTGTGACAATGAGAAATACATCTGGTTCTATTTTGAGACATGTTTTAATTTTTAAGTATTATGCATTTGCCTCATCTGAATGATTCTTCTGTGTTTTTAGGGGTTGGGGAATTTATGTACCATCCTAGCAGGTTATTCAGGTCAATAAGATAAGACATTTTAAAGTAATATATTTTACAAAGCAGAGTTTGACGTCGTGTTTCAAAAGCTACGTTAACATTCAATTTTAAAAGACAATTTATTGGAATTATCTCATAAAGACGGTTATTTTGGAGACAGTGTGATTAACCCAGTGGTAGTTTGAAGTAGAGAAGAAACTAGCGAGGGTATTGTCGTGACCCGTGTATCTTTAGTAGTAGCTATGCAGGATGGTTCACATAGCAAACGACGTGGTCGTGTTCCTAACCCAGGAACTTTTATTGTGTTTCCCTTTAAACCTGTGATCCAAGTCCTGTGTAACATGACTGGGGGAAGTGGGAGGATATCACAAGTGTGATTTACTTTTTGACCGCTAGATGGCATCATACCTCCCTTAGAATAAACTTGACTTTCTGACTAGTTCCCATAGCAGGCAGGATGGCAATGAGGCAATCGTTCTTCCCATGGAGTTCTGATTTATTTAAACTATTAGGGTAATAATTAGCAGGATCTCACATTTTTCAAGGATATGAAATTTCTGTTTGTATTTGGGAAGCATTTCTCCTGGCAGTAATTCAGTTTTCCTCTTCAAACCTCTCAGAAGCAAGGGAGCATCCCATACCTGCAGAGAGAGCTGAGTCCAGGCCAGCCAGCCAGCCGTGTTGTAAGGAGATGAAAATGCTATAGTAAAATGGCAGGATTCGCACAGTCTGTGTATGAAAAATGAAACTTGAAAAATAAACTTCATTCTGCCCAGAAGTCATGGCAAAAACATACTTGGGCCACTTGGTTTCTCACTTAGTGGCAGGTCCCTGTAAGAACAGGGATATATA
The DNA here is from genome assembly GCF_037038515.1 of Microtus pennsylvanicus. Taxonomy (NCBI): domain Eukaryota; kingdom Metazoa; phylum Chordata; class Mammalia; order Rodentia; family Cricetidae; genus Microtus; species Microtus pennsylvanicus. Next base: position 42,026,416 of record NC_134584.1, on the reverse strand, counting down.
ACAATTATTTATTTCATCTTCAAACTTTCATGCCTGCTAAGTGAGTAGCATAGGAAGGGCTGTTTTGTTGTAGAGTCTTAGAATTTCAATGCGCTTATTTTGTGGATGGAAAAATATGGATGAAACTATTCCACATCTTTAAGACATTAACACACACACATGAACACACACATGAATACACAGACAAACCAATACACTTGTGACATATTTTTATGATATGAATAAAGCTACTTGTCAATAAATGTATAGGTTCAATTGTCATATTTGGAAATCCAAAATATCACAAGTTTAGAATATCAAATTTGCTTTCTTTTCTCATCTAGAATCTGAAAACAGAATGGTTGGTTTTTACAGTGTGGAGTCGTAAGGTGTTTGGAATGTCATATGCAACTCTCTCCTTTATAGGTGTTGTGGTATGCCAACAAAAAATTAATTTGTAATGCCCCTTGGGCTTTTTGTCTAACTTTCTCTAAGTATCCCCTTCAAGGTCTTGGAGGCAAATATTCAAAACTCAAAAAAATTAAGAGACCATGCAAAAAGAATTATAGATGAAAATATTTCTCAGGATGGTGAATTTAATTTTATATTCATATTTTAATAATATATGAACACTCTCAATCAGAGTAGAGCCAAGTTGAGAAATTTGAGAAGAGTGATATCAGATTATTATCAGCTTCACAGACTAGATTTTTCTTCCTTGGTTCATTGACTCCACAGAATCTTTGTGTTGTGGGCAGTGTAAATTTTTTTCTTTCATTCCTTCTTCTAAGTGGGTCCCTGGGGAATCATTAGATAATGTTTCTTAGTCTTCCATAATAATTATCTCTGAGCCCTAATGTTTTCTGGTTTGGGCTCATCTTCATTCTCCAGTTCAAGGAAGGAGTTCAGAATGATTTCCAGTTGTAAAATGAAATACAAATCTAATTTGCCATTTATTCGCTGTGTGGTCTTGGCAGACTGTATTGGCCCAGCAGGGCATGCAGTTGCAAGCAGAAATGAGACTCTCCCTCAACTGCGGTTCTTGCCTTGTCTTTCAGACTAGAGCTTTTCCAGAATTTAGGGAGAGTCCACAGATGTCAAACATCTCCAAGACAGTGCTGGAGAGATACTGAGAACTCAACTCCTCAGGCCGTTTTAAGATGGCAAGTTAAAAAATAATATACTTAAATATAAATTCATTTAGAACTGGAGGCTTGAATCATTTAGAAAGTGAATTCTGCTTGTGTGTATGAGTATGAATATTCATGTGTAAAAATTCATGTATGTGCTTGCCATGGCGCACATATGGAAGTGTCAGGCTTTGGTCCTCACCTTCTACCTTGTTTGAGAGGCTTTCAGTCATGGAAGCTAATAGGGATTCTTTTGTCTCAGCCTCTCTTCTCCCCTTAAGAACACCGGGATTATAAACCTTGTCATGCTAGGTGTCTGTTTTTTGTGAAGGATCTGGAGATTCAAAATTAGGTCCTCACTGTCACACAGCAGGCATCATTGGCATAGTCCCTCATTTAGAAAGCCCTAAGGAGAAGAGATTCTAACCTCTGCTCAAGGCTGATAAAAATTTTTCTTCTAGTATTAATGACGTCTTGATTTGTTTCTTATAGGAAATTAAATAAAGTAATTAAATAATTAATTAATACCTCTTAATTATTTGGGATCATGTTGGGATGTATTAGCTATTTTTTATTAACCATTGTGTTCCTATCACCTAGTCACTTCCAGACAAGCAGAAATAAATGTAATACTTAAACAAAAGCTCTATTTTCCAAGCTGAAGAGAAGGTCTCCCATTAGGACCAAGTTCAGAACCTACCTCAGGTAGTTCACACTTCTCTATAGCTCCAAATCAAAGGATCCGACATCATGCTGGACTTTGTGGGCACCTGCCAACCCACACGTGTGTGTGTGTGTGTGTGTGTGTGTGTGTGTGTGTGTGTGTGTGTGTGTGTGTGTGCGCGCGCACACTCATGCATGCACACAAGTGAAAAATAAATCTTAAGGGTTCTTTCGTCTTAAGGAACAGACGTTAGTATTCTTTCAGTGACCTACCTGCCTAGGTTATAATTTGAATCTTAGATAATTTCTTCCTGTGATCCTTGAGTTCGGCGAAGTCAGGCTGGGCATTTAGCTCCATCCAGAAGGGGATCTAACTTTCACAAGCACATTGTCCCGTTCACTGGTAACTGAAATAGGTGGGTTGAGCCAGCGGTGTATGTAGGGGGCTGGCATGCTGCTCTTATACACTTCCGCCACAGCTGCTGTGCTCCATAGCCAGAACCCATTCCTTGTGCTTGTCCTTCACAATGAAAATACGTGCTGTGCTAAAACTGCGTGGGTGTACGCTGGGTATATGAGCTCAAAAATCTCATTAGAACAATAATCAGAGAGCAATCTTCATCATTACACTCATTAAACCATAGGAAATGTTGATACTAATACTTGAAAGAAGTTTTTCTATTAATCGCTAGCCTAGAAGTGTGTCCTCATTCATGAAAAATAGAATAAAAATAAGCTGCCACTAATACTGCCCTCCTGAGGTTGATTTAATAATGCCAGTTGGTACTGGTCTAAATATTGATTTCAACTTATACGTATAGGTACAGATATAACTGCATTAGAATAAAATGGATTGTTTGTGCTGCCTTATGCTGCCTTATTATAATTAATATCTCGTGTTTCTCTAGTTCTTGTAATTCCTTTGGCTGCCAAAGAAGCTATGATATTCAGGCATGCCTGCTTTTAGTGGGTGAACTACATTATGGTATTAGCCAGGAAAACAGTTAAAAGAATGATCTGAGGAAGATGCCCTGTAGGTACACAGTGGACACTCAGGAGGACCTTAGTGGGGTCTCCATTGCATGGAGCATGCTAGGCTTTGGACTTGTTTGTATATATTCATCTGATTTAAAGCATTTGTTTGTTTCTATTATCATAGAATGACACAGAAAACATTATCCTTTACTTACATGGGTAGTAAGATTTCATACAGCTCAAGTGTTTCCTTTGTATCAGTTAATACAAAAGGAGAATTAAGTAACTCCTTCCCTCGTATATTGCTTCATTTATTATTGATACTCTGAAGTTGGAGACTGGGTAGGATTTCCATGAATTTACACAGCGAGATTCCAGGCAGAGGAAGAACTGTCATGAAGGCACAACCACAGGAGGCATGGCACGATTTCAGGAAAATGTTAGTGGCCAGTGAGCTCACCCTCGGGCTGAAGAGAGTTAGCGGCCAGGTGGCAATGGAATGCCCTAGAAAGGCCCATTTGGAAAGGTTTCATGGGAGTTTTGGGAATGTAGATGGTCAAAGACCATTAATGCTAGAGGATTACATGGCAGTTGGGTTAATGTCCACCCACATCTGGTGATGGTAGAGGTGCAAGAACTCAGAGCTGGATGCTGGAGGCATTTACTAAGACCTGGTACCCTAGTATAGATTATTTCGTGCCGATAAAGGAGAGAGGCATCTGGGTCACCTCAAGGTTCAGGTTTGAGTGACAGGAAAAGAGGATCAAAGAAAAGAAATAGAAAAACAAATCACAGGAATGTATCATAATTAGGAAGGTGGTGATCAGAGAATCAGAGAAACTGTGATTTTGGTGAGTGTGAGCGAGCCGTGCAAGCGGTTAAGTCTTATTGAAGTCAGAAAAGATCCAGGCAAGTGTGCTATTTAAAGGTGTTGGGATCATAGGTGGCTCTTTAGAGGGCAGATGAGGGTACGCCTGGGAAATCTTTAGAAAGGGTGTACAAGTAGACGTGAAGTCAGTGGAGTGGGACTGAGCTCATGTAGATGGCATTGGGGAGAGGGTAGAGCAGAGCAATGTTCTGATGACTCCGGCAGAGTTTCATGAAGGAGGGGAGACTATGCATGGTTACCCTGTCTTTAGCATCCCTCTGATTAGCAGGTTGGGGTACCCATTGTTTTTAAGTCATTCCTGAGTTCAATGAGAGAAGAGGAGGGTTTTCAGTGACTCCCCCACCCAACATCATTCCAGAACTTATATTTTAATAAAGACCCAGAAATTGGCCCGGTTGAATTAAACTCACATATATTCTATCTGATATCAGAATTTACTCTTCCTTCACCCCATGCCCTTGCTAAAGACAGGAGCACTTCAGGAGAAGGAATGGCTATTTGTCCCTGGGTTGTATCCTGGTGTTCCATCAGGCCTGTCGTTTGTAATCTTTGCTCCTTAGAAGTAATTGTTTTAGTGATGGGCAGGAGGCACAATTCCAGAAAATGAGATGGGAGGGGAGTTTTGTTGGGGGGAACTTAAAGGTGCTCGGGAATATTATGCTGTGCCAACAAAGTATCTCACAGGTAAGCAGCCATCTCACAGGTACATGGGAGGCGCCAGAGGGGTCCTGGCACAACGATGCTGTAGAGCAAAAAGACCCTACGCAGTTCCTTCATGTAACAATTATGTCACTTGAGTCAATCCTGTGCATACTTACCAGTCTCTGGACTTTTTGTTGGCCAGAATTTGATTTTTCCCCCTCATTTTTTTAAAAGCCAACAGAACCACAGTCCTAGAGTTAGAAATCCCAACCATGCAAAATGGCCAAAAATATTAAGTTTTCATTTTAATATAATTCTTGTCTTTGTAAAATTCCCCAAGCCTGTCGTCAAGGAAGAGGCAGGAGAAAGGTTTAATCAGTGAGGCAAAGCCTTCAGAACTGTGATGCAAATCTCAGGTAGGGGTGCTGGAAAAGCTCAGACTAATCCTGACAGCGTCTGTGTTCTGCTGGAAAAATCAAAATTTAAATTGGACACACATTTATATCGGAAGGCAGAATTCACCTTCATTGCCCAAATTCAAGGAATGTCTCCATTTTTATTGTTTATTTTTGGCATTTTCTTTACTTCTACAGATACATTATTCATTTCTCTAGCACCCAGGGTCCTGCCTTGTAGGTGTTTGCAGCACGCACAGAAGCCTGTGCATGCCCTTAGGAGCAGAGTGCTGGCGTTCATCACGTGGAGAAAGGACTGGAATACTGATGAGATTCTTGGAGCACACCCTGGCATCAGGATTGCCCAAAGCATCTGCCATGCCTCTAACACAATCGGGCTAATTATGGGCCATCACTTTCATTCTTTTCAGAATCCAAGAGTCGGAGGGCTGTGGGGGCAAATTCTTAAGCAATTGCACAATCTACCATCACGAGGACCTTTGACAGTTCAGTTGCTGGCTCTTATTAAAATCTGCAGTCCAGCTGTTTTCAAATCCTAGGATGCCCTGTTGTGCATTGCTCTGAATAAAGAAAACAAAACAAAAGCAACAAGCAGCAAAACCATTTAACTACATTGACAGCGTGCTCTGCTTTCTCTTTAGAACTGGTTTTAAATCTGGTAGGTAGAAATCGTTTACTTCTTGGAAAAGTCCAAAAGAGATGGGCTTCTGTGAAGTGAACTGGAGTTGCCAGTGGAGAATCCCACACATTACTTCTTCCGAAATGACATTTCTGAAGATTTCTTGTGTTGCCATACTCTGAAGGGAAAGTTCTGTTAAATTATCTCCAGAGTCTTGAGAGAGGGGGGGATTAGTCTGTGGAGCATTTGCAAGCACTTAGGTTATTTCTGAGCACAGTGGCATGGCTGTAGCAAACACCACAAGCTGTTTTACAAATAGTAAGGACTTATTTTACATACTAAGAGGCTGCCTTCTGGAGGGCTAAAGCGCTGTAGATTTGGCGCCTGGTGGAGGCCTGATTTCTGGTTCATTCATGGTTTCTTTACACAGAGGCAGGAACAGAGGCAATTTCTGGGGTTCTCCTCTAAGGGACCCAGTCCATTCATGCGCTTTCTGTTTTCAACTCTAATGACCCCACAAGCCCTTCCTCAACGCCTTCACGCTAGGATAAGAACTTTAACGAGCATAATTTGAGCCCCGGTGGTCATTTCATTGTTCCTACTATGATTCGCCCTATCTGCTTGGTTCTATACCTAGGCCACATGGAAAGCTAAGTAATAATAAAACATAGCTAGAGGGTCTGACTCATACAATATAATCCTAACTTTTCTTCCTTAGATTGCTTCCTGGGTAGAACGTTTTTAGGTGGGGCTAGGAAAGATGAGATGTTCAGTGTCCCGAGGCAGATGAAGTCTCCAACAACTTGATGTTGCTTAGAATGTCAACATCAACTGTCCTTGGAGCACTGTAACCTCACACTGTGGTGACTACACAACCATAAAGCAAAAATGAATGTTCTTTAGGGTTGGTGACTAGGACATGGCTGCTTTTAAATTCCTTTCTGGAATACCTGAGGAAGCTTCCAGTCTGTGGTATGCCTCTTACTGTTATCCTTGGAGGACTCTGAGAAGACAGAGAGGTGGTATTCTTCTAGTGATACTTCAATTTTATGATTTCTATGTACTATTTGGGTCCAGTTTGGTGGGAGAATGTCACTCTGTATAGAGTGACAGAGGCTATGACAATGAAAAGTATGGTCACCTTATATTGCTGCTTAGGTGTCTGACTTTACAGCCTGGTTCACTTTGGAGATGAACATTATTGTTTGTAAAAGGGTGATCATCTGTTTTGGATGTAGTAGGACATTCTAAGAAGGTCTGTCTTTGGAAAGAATGATGCTAACCACCAACAATGATAGGGACAGAGGTGGTTCATTAAAAGCATATTCAGCTCTTCCAATCTAAAAAGCAGAATTTTTTTTATTAAATGAGATGGCCAGTTTCACCTCTTTTATTTACACACACACACACATACACACACACACACACATACACACACACACACACAACTTTCTTCTCAGCCTTATTTTCAGAGAATTAGAAACTGACCTCTAAACCAAAGATTTTCAATTATTTTATTCTTCAAATTATTTTATCTTTTTTTTTAAGAAAGTAAAAAAAACAAAAATACTAGGTCAGGACTGCAAGTCATGTGGCTTAGCATGTGCGCTTGGCATGGCAAAGCATGCTCTGATCTCCAGAACCACATATAGGCACCTGAAACTTCTTCTTTACAAATACGATCTTGCACTAAACCTTAATTCATGGAAAGTAGGTAAAGTAGAAGCCTTCTTACTGGGTTAATATGGAGAAGTCTGGGTGTAAATATTTGTGATGATTTCATCATCCTCTTTCCATCCTTCCCCCATCAGATGAGTTTTCCTTAAAGGTTTATCAAGGCAATGTACACTTCTGAACCCCCAGTCTGTGGTACCAGCTCAGTGAGTCTGTCTAAGATGGTGAGGACGTCAGCCTAGCCCGCACTCATTCTGGAGTCCCTCTCCCTGTTCTTTCCCCTCTGCCCATTCTGTCAGTCACGATGATGTCCCAAGAACACGCGCAGCCCCCTTCCTTCCTCTCTATTCCTACTACCTCACTTAGGGCTCGGCTTTATTTTACTGTCGACTGTTTTCATGGGCCTCTCCCTGTATTTCTGCTTCCACATCACCGGTTAACAGTTTCTAAGCTTTTGAATCAGTTATGTCGATAGCAAAGCAAAAAAGCAGGTTTAACTTTGTTTAAGTAGGTTTGAGTTTATGTTATATGCATGAAATTTATTAGTATGCAGATTAAGAAATAAGTGTAAGCGGCGCAAAGGCAGATAGCTCAGCAGTTAAGAGTGCTTGCTGCCCTTACAGAGGACTTGAATCTACTTCCCAGCCCCCATGTCAGGGAAGCTCACAACTAGCTGTAATTTCAGGTCTAGGGGATTAATAGCTTTGTTTGCACTCCATCGGCACTCATACCCAGCTGCACATATTCATACAGATATGTAAATAAAAAATAAAATATTTTTGAAGTGTGAAACTAGAAATGAGTGTATGTACATAAATAGATAAATGGAGTACACTCTTCTATATTTTCTTTTAATCCTCTAGGATTGCTTTGATACTCCACAGCACCTGTAGGCTGTACTTTTGTTGTTGTTGTTGTTGTTTTACTTGGTGTATGTGATGTAACTTGAACTCAGGGCCTCACATATGCTAGGCATTCTCTCTGCTACTGAGTTAGACCCTTAATTCCCTTCTTACGGTTTTTTATTGCTGTCAAGAGACACCATGACTATAGCAATTCTTATAAAGGAAAACATTTAATTGGGGTTGGCTTACAGCAGAGGTTAGTCCATTATCATCATGGTGGGAAGCATGGAAGCGTGTAGGAAGACTTGGTGCTAGAGAAGGAGCTGAGAGCTCTCCATCCAGATCAGCAGGCAGCAGGAAAAGAGAGTGTACTGAGCCGCCTGTCTTTGGGATATAAAACCTCAAAATTCACCTCTTCTTCCAACCAGTACACGCCTCCTAATAGTGTAACTCCCTATGAACCTATGGGGACCATTTTCATTCCTACCACCAAAGCCCCTGCTATTGTGAAGATTGTTAAATGATTCATGCTCATCAAAATGGTATATCATTTTATTTGTCAAAATAACTGTATCCCTTCAGAGTATCTTGGCCATCCAGCAAGAACAACATTACAACCAGCTTATGTAGCTTGAAATAGATGTCTACAGTGCTCCTACTACCATATCCCAGTAGGCAAAGGTGATGGCCCTTTAAAAGGGGAAGGAGAGGTAACTGTACATGCAGGGCTCTCCAGTGCATCTTTTCATGGGTAGATGGGGTCTTGGTGAGTGAGAAAGCTTTGGAGGTTTTTCTCACCCTAAAGATTTCTTCTCAACGTTGTGATTGTTCCTAAGGTGATTCAGAATGAAGGAATGGCTTTGAAGGTTGAACACACATTGGTTTCTTTGCTTTGAATTCTCAAATTGAATTCTCCATCCCCTCCAGATTGTGAGTGGGGAGGAGAATGGAGACACTTACTGCATGTATTTTGAATTGGGCTGCAGCTGAGGCACGGAGCAGTACTGGAGGATATGCTATCCCCTTAACCTTTGTCAGGGCTGTCATGCTCACTATCTTCAAATTTCTGCTGTATATTTTGATCCCGTTTCCACAGCCGTTGCTTACGAATGTGTTGCCAATAATGACACTGAAAATGTGGCTTGCATATAAATAGAGCCTGCTCTACATGGATGTCGTCATTTAGAAAGTCCTAGGAGGTTCTGTGGGAGGGTGGGGATGTAGTAAAGCTCTTTATACAAATTAATAGTTAGAAATACCAATACAATTAACTAAACACCCAGCGTGAAAATGATTAATATTTCTTTCATGTGATAAGAAAAATGTCTTAAAATTGATATTCCTACTTGACAACTACCCGTGAAAATAAACAAAGTTGATACCTTCTTATGTTTTTCCATGTAACTTTGTTTCAGTGGCTGAGGGAGATTAGCAGCAAAATACAACAACAAGCATTGGTTCACAATAAATACTTATTTCAGGAAATTCTAAACTTGTTTGTTTTACATCTTAAAATGTATACTCACTTATGAAAAGCATCTCTGGTGTCCATTCATGTATGACAGCTTTGTCTGCATACAGAGGCTTGAGCCAAGTCTTCTGCCCACAATTTACAAACCCTGTTTTGAAAGGAAGAAGGTGGATAAATAGCAGAAGTAAGGTTTGTCTCTGTGGAATCCAGAAGCCCCACTTTTCTTATTGTTTGGATTCTTTTGTTTACACATGACCTGTTACAGAAGCAACAGCCTCTAGTGTCCAAGTACTGTTTGATTCTTCTGGAGTCTGATTTTAAGCCACTGTTTAAGGTGAATTTCATGAAAATACACACGGGAAACTGGAACTAAAACCAAATCAATAGTTTTGAAAAGAAACACATCTTCAAAGTCATTGCAAAGACTGACAGCCAAGCACTCCTCTACCCTGACGTTGTCGCTCAGCCAGTTATTTCTCCTGTCTTTTGCATTTACAGAGAAGAGTTCCAAAGACAGGTTATACTCCTCAGGGTCTTCCCTTAGATCACGTTAACCCCCGCCCCAGGCCCACTAATTCAGTGGTCCGAACTATTCAATTCCTTAGAGAAAAGTAGAGAAAAAGGCTTTTGGCTCCTTTGGAAAAAGCAGGTAAAGATTAGGACAGTGGGCAGTGGACAGTGGGCAGTGGGCAGTGGACAGTGGGCGAGAGTGTACACTGCTTCATTCATAAAGTCTGCCCTGAAGTCATGTGTTGTTATGTCCACTGACGCCCCAATTACTTGAGTGTGTTTATGGGAAAGAAGATAGTAGGCTGCACAGTGCAAGCCGTAATGACTTGTGTGCCAGATCATCAGGACAAGGAGCGAAGGCCTGAGACGGATAAATGTAGTCTGTAGCAGCACATGACGTTCATACAGTTAGCACCTCAGGCAGGCAGAATGTCAGGACGACATCACCCAACCTCAACTTTAACACAAGCCACACCGCTCATGCCCATCTTCCTTCTAGTATAAAATGAACCTCTTACTTCGCTTTTATCTGATTTTTTTTAAACAAACATATAAAGCAGTTAAGAGAGATGCAATAGGCCAAGAAAGTGAGAATGTTGCTCTATATGTAATTAATTCTGGACGGTGTCAGGTTTTGCTTATGTATCTTGGTATGGATAATTAATTGGGTTTAAAACTAAATTACTGATGCACAAGTTTATCTGAAAGAACTTAAGCCAGTTTCTTGCTATAAAAACAGGCAATAAAAAAGGCAACATTGGCCGGGCGATGGTGGCGCATGCCTTTAATCCCAGCACTCGGGAGGCAGAGGCAGGTGGATCTCTGTGAGTTCGAGACCAGCCTGGTCTATAGAGCTAGTTCCAGGACAGGCTCCAAAGCCACAGAGAAACCCTGTCTCGAAAAAGCAAAAAAAAAAAAAAAAAAAAGGCAATGTTATGCTGTTTACACAAGTCTTGTAGACAGAGAAAATATTGGGCATCTACGTTGAATTCTTGACATGCTGCTTGCTTTCTCTTTTATTTTTGTTAATATAAATGACATCACCACTGCCACTGTGTTCAGTCTAAGTCTGACTTGTCCCTTAACTTGGAACAATTAAAGATTTAAGGTCCTCTAATTTTAAAACGTTAAATGCAAAATTCCCCATAGTCTAAAACTTTCTGGACACCAACATAAAGGTTCCACTATCAACCTTGTGACCAATTGTCATCAAATTTTAGGCACATTAAAATATTTATAAAAATTGTGTTCAGGATTTATGCATAAGATATATATATGTATATATATATATAACAAATGATTTTGTGTCAAATACATATTATTGTCACTATTTTAATATTCAGAAGTCTAAAATTCAACACACTTTGCTCAGAACCACTTATATAAGTGATATGCAACCATGAATGAAGTTCCCAAATGTTATTTGATGATTTTCCCTCTGAGGAGAATTCATTTTATTTGTTGATTTTCAATGCCATTTTGTTTGCTAGGAATCTCAATTTTTCAATATGGTCGTGAAAACTTCCCAACAGCAAATAAAGCATGCTAAACCTTAGGAAAAATCTCTGTAGGAACCACAGAAAGAAAAGAAATTTTGAAAAGGTTTCATTGCTGTTAAAGATTGCTTTGGAGGTTGGCCCCTTGTTGTAGAATTTTACTTTACTATATAAAGGTGTCTTCCATTTGTTTATGCTGCAGAATGTTACTTTAACTACGTGAAGGTGTGTTACATTTGTTTATGCTGCATTTGTTTAATTATGTAAAGACGTGGTGCTATTTTATTTTGCCTGCTTAAGGCACCTGATTGGTCTAATAAAAAGCCAAACAGCAAAATAGCTAAGCAGTGGAGGAATAGGCCGGCTGGTGGGCAAAGAGAATAAGTAGCAGGAGAAATCTAGCCTCAACAGGGAGAGTGGAGAAAGAATGAGGGAGAAAGATAGGGAGACACAGGGCCAGCCAGGCAGACACAGAATAGAACACACAAACTAAAAACCCCCAATGCAAGAGGTAGATGGAGAGAAACAAACAGGATAAATTAAGTTTTAAGAGCTAGTGGGACGGGCCTAAGATAAGGCTGAGCATTCATCAATAAAAATAAATCTCCATGTCTTGATTTGGGAGCTGGTTGGTAGCCCAAGAGAAAGCCTGCTAGCTACAGCCCCTTACACTCAATTGCATAGGTAAACTCATGTCTCCTGTACTCTGTATTTAGCCATGATGTAGGCTGGCCAGTAGGGGATACTGTAGGCATTCTCATAGCCGAGTGATAGCCTAAGTTCAAAGAAATGCCAAAGACCATCTTTTTAAATAGCTCCTTGTGAATTCAGGCATGCTACTTAGAACTCAGTCTTAGCGGTAACTTGCTTTGAGCACTTTGAAAGCAACTTTTATGTCATGCATGTGACTGCATCATTGCTAGTCACCTGCACTTCGTTAAATGAAATCCACAGAGCAAAGCTGAAGGGCCCCTCAAATTCAATTTAGCATAGCTGTGCGTGAGAGTGGGGGTGACAGTCTCAATCCTTGAGGTCAAATCCCTGATAGCCTCAAAAAAAAAAATCCACAAAACTTCACATCGCATACCGAGCTTTGCTTGTCATAGAAAAGCAAAAGACGAGCATGTTGAGTGAACCTAAAGATGCTGCCGGGTAGCACTTTGATTTCAGAAAAGAAACGGACTTCAGAGAGACTGGAGAGAAAAGGAAGAGAGAAAACAATTTTCAGGGTCATCTGTCCCTTGTAAGAGAAGGCAAATCCATGGAATTGAAATAGTTTCCATGAACACAAAACTGACAAAGCAAATACTTTTCATTCCGAAGCCTGAGTTGGTAGATACAAACTCTGCTTGCAAACCCAGGGCAGAAAGGTTTTTTTGGGAATAAAGTCTCAGAACCCCCCGCTCCCCCCCCCCCCGAAGTGTGCGCTGTAGGGATAAAATGCAGGCATTATGATGCCAATGATTCTTTTTAAGATAAACAAACAGGACGATAGTGGCACAGGCCTTTAATCCCAGCACTTGAGAGGCAGAGGCAGGTGGATCTCTGTGAGTGTGAGGCCAGCCTGGTCTACACAGCAAGCTCCAGGACAGTCTCCATAGCTACAGGGAAACACTGTCTCAAAAACCACCAAATAAGCAAACAAACAAACAAAAAAAAAAAAACAAGCCAAAAAAGAAAACAATAAAAACAAACAAAAACTCACATTTTTGTTGAGAGACATGGCTGTGTGTATTCACTCCATTGCTGGTATATGGAGCAAGCAGAGCCCAAAAGGGCAGAGCAGGGATTGGACCATTTCATCTGTGCCATGGTAGTGAGCTAACCCTTTGGAGGGACAAGTATGGAAGTTAAAATAAAGTACTTGTTCAATGTGATTGAAAACCCTAGGCATGTGAGTGTATTAATTGGGGTCAGTGGACATGGGTCAGAAAAAAAGACAGAGATAAAGTACTAGGTATTAAAACATGTATTTGACTAGTCTGCCCAGGGGAATCCTGACCTGTGAAGACTCACAGCTTCTCTCAGGAGCATTCTCGAGGCTACATTTTGAGGTCTTGGCAGTGAGAGGAGTGGGCACAAAATGCTGTTTGCACTTGCCCTTTTGGTTTTGTCCTGTTCAGTTAGATTTCAGAAGAAATCCAAGTGTAATTCACCACTTTGTTAACACTCTGGCCCCAAGCTTTCAGCCATGCAAACCTTTTGTGTGCTTCTCATTCTGATTCTTGTGTGATGCAGAATTTAGTTCCCTTCTGCTCACCTTGCTCTTATAGTTCTTGGAAAGAAAGATGTAGATATATGAGCTATTTATTCATTCCCCAGGGACCTGATAGATCTGTTCGTCTACCAAGTGATTCAGTCTCAGCCATTTATCCCATCAAATATTCATTAGAAATCTTCAAAGAAGATAGATAGATAGATAGATAGATAGATAGATAGATAGATAGATAGATAGATAGATAGATAGAATCTTTTATTTTGTGATTGAAAACATTCCTTTCTGGGATGGTGATTGAACTTGAAGGTGGATATCTCTGAAAAATCTAAATTGCCTTGTTTTCCTTAAAATACCCATGCATATGTACATATATGTGAGTTTGCATATAGAGTCAACCATGCAATGTTACAATGTGTTTGGCAATGATATTTTTTACTCATCTACTACTGTAGTCAATTGAGCACCCTCAGACCAAACTGCATATTCTAAAATCCAGCCATCCATTTTAGATTCTTGACAAAACAGAATAGAGTAGAATTTCAAAGCTTAGGATATTAAAATAAATTTAGGATTAATAATATTTTTATAAGAGACTTTAGTAAATAATATACTCAGTTATTCCAGTGGTTTAATCTGTATAGTGAAGAGAATCACACCATTTTTTCTATGATGTTTATAAGTGATTAATTCAAAAAATGACATTTGAAAATCTCGATTGTGACTATGCCTGACATAGTATAATTGCATAGTAAACTATATTTAGCAATTATTTTTAAATATTGTAATTTTAATTAAAAATGTTCATTAAAATTTCACCCTAATCGTAACCGAGCAAATAATTTCAATCCTGTAAACATGCTTATAGTGTTGCTTAGGAGTTTTGAACCCAATGTGAAATTTATGTAATAAATAAATTCAAATATTTTCATAACTGTGATGATTTCTTTTGTACCAATTTGCAAGGAGTATTTAAAATGCTAATTAAAATCAGATTGTTAAAGATCATAACTCCAAATATGAAAAACCCTTCTTTGTATTGCAAAACTAAATTACAACTCTTGCCTGGAGAAAATTTGTATGTGTTTGTGTTTATTTTATAATTTGCTATTCTGATCTTATTAACAACATGCAGGTGAGGCAGGCGAAAGATTCTTCATTTGAGCAATAATCTTTATGAATTTAAATATCCATATAAGCAGTACACTTTGTAGGGATAAACACACAGATAATATGTACTGACAATATACATTAGACATGGAGACTGTAAGCTTTCAAATTAAAGATACACAATGACCCTAATGAGTGAAGAAACATGTGTTATGTTTAAAAGTCCGTCTGAATCTTCCAGTGGTGTAGGTTTGCTGAAACTCGGGGCAGCAAACACTGAAAACCTTCAGGGTAGGACAAATGCATACTCTCTAGCTGTGATTTTAAGTTGTTACCAACTTGTGGGAGCACAGGACTGGCACAGGTTATTTGACTTCCCAAATTTGCAATTGGGTTGAAAATTATGATAAATTTTCTATAGATGGAAGTTTCTGTCCCACCTGGTCCCATAACTGTTCAGCCCCCCCCCCCCACAAAAAAAAACACACAGAGGCTTATATTAATTATAAACTGTTTGGACTGTTAGCTCAGGCTTATTATTAACTAGCTCTTACATCTGAAATTAACCCATAATTCTTGTCTATGTTTAACTAAGTGGCTTGGTACCTTTTCTCAGTGAGGCATTTTCATCTTGCTTCCTCTGTATCTGACTGGTGATTGACTCTCTCTGCCCTTCCTCTTCCCAGAATTCTTCTAGTCTGGCTGCCCATCCTATACTTCCTGCCTGGCTACTGGCCAATCAGTGTTTTATTAAACCAGCAAGTGACAAATATTTACAGTATACAAGAGCATTACCCCACAGCAATTTTCTTTTTGAGTGACTTTTCGGTTTTAGCCATTACAGTAGGAAAGATTGTGATAAAACAGTCATTGGTGATAGAAAACTGTTCTTTATAGGAACACTTCTGAATTAATTATTGTAGTTTAATGCAGTTGTTCATATTTGTTCTTTTTAAAAAGGAAAGCCTTGTAACTGTATTCTTAAGTATATGTGGTAGTGAGAGAAAAAAACGTTGGAGAATTGTCAAAGGCGTTCTTTATTGAATTCTTACTGTGAGTTGTATTTTGTATTGAGTGTTTGCTCTTGGACCCTGGAACATCTGCCAGGCAGATTTTACTCCTACAAGTGGTAGCGGAGTTGAGGACTTTAAGAACCACCGCCAACTCTCTCGTGGCTAGCGACTATATCATAAGTAGATGCGCAGCACCTCCTAACCTGCTAGAGCCTGCATATGATGTATGTGTAAGTCAAGGGTTACCTCTACCCGTCACTGCACAGTCACATCACACGCAGACCTGAGAGATGCTTTCTAACAAACAAGATGCCACTAGAAAGTGGGAGTTCGAAGGCAGGGGGGCAGGGCCTCAGCATTTTGTGACTCCTCCCTACAAAATCTGGCTCTTTCTGAAAGAACAAATGGACCACTTTTCTATCCATGGGAGTATACTCTGTGTGTGTGCGTCTGTATCTGTGTGTCTGTATGTTGTCAAAGCATATGTGACATATGCATTATTTCTATATGAATATATTATATGCATGATATTTTATGTATGTGTGGTATGTATGGGTGCATGTGTTTTGTGTGTCTGTGAGGTGAGCATGAATAAGGTGCATATTTGTATACCTCTGTGGCAATATATTCTTGAGTATGTTTTGTGAGGTGAAGGTATATATAATATGTACCTAGGGTGTGTGCTTATGTATTAGGTATATGTATATATATATTATGTATATATATATACACACACACACATGTGTGTGTGTTCTCTACATGAGGTGAGCATGCATGTGCTTATCTGTGTTTACAATGTCCTGCATGTGGCATTCTGTGTGTATGAGGGTACACTGAGTTTCCAGTTTGAGTTATGTGTGCTGTGTTGTGCTGGGGAATGCAGAAAGAAGAGATAAGTTAGATATGTACCAGTAGACATAACTTAGAGTTCTTTTCACTAGACTGGTTATAACCGAACATGCCGTACTCTTGAACTTTAAAGTCTTGGGTAAAGTCCCACCAGCTCTGAAGCTAGCAATACACATTAGAATGTAGCTAAGCCTGTTTACACATTAACTTCCTCATTTCTGCAGAGGTCTAAGGGTTGACTATGTATTGTGCAGTCTGGAATTACTAGTAACCTTCGAAATGCTAAGCCAACATAAAACCTTGTATATTTTATTAAAAATGATACTGTCCCAGCATTGTGTTTTACAGTGAAGTTCCAGAACAGTAAAATAACATGCAGAGTATCCTGATAGAAAACCTTTATGTGCCTCCATGGAGCTTCAGGAAATTTTGCAATTAATTTTCATTGCTACTGTGTGGCCTATTGTATCAAAAAGGAAAAGGTTTGTGGGGCATCTAATGTGTGGATTTTGCTTATTAAATGATCCCAGTGTTAACTCATGAACAAACAATAGACACTGGGTACGAATGTGGGTCTCTAAAATGAAGCCTTTAGAAGACATGAAGATGTTTCAGATAATTGTTTCGGATAATTATAGGTTAGATAGGAAGGAATGGGTGGGAAAATACAGGATACTTCATTCCTAGAATGGTTGAACATAGAGTTAGCACATATTCCAATAACTCCACTGTCAGGATACATCAACAGAAGTGACAACATCCCCTCCCCAAGCATTATATGCCAATATTTATAGCAGCAATTTTTGTAATAACCAAAAGTAGCAATAATGCATCACATGAAAAATATACATAGAATTGATGTATTCACACAACGAACATTAATAGCATTGATGAGAAGTTCTGCGCTAATGCCTGCTGTTGTCACATAGATAAACTTTGGAAGCCATACGTAAGTAAGAGGAGCCAGAATACCATTTTCATGATTCGCTTTATATGAAGTGTTTAGAATAAGTACATCTACAGTCAGAAGCAAGGGGTTATATGTGGCTGAGTGAGGGATGGATGCTGAAAGCCAAAAGGATAAAAGATTTCTCTACATGGTAAAATGTTCTATACAGTGGGGATGTATTCACAACTCTGACTATCACAAGGTCGTTGAGGTGGACCCTTAAAATGGCTGGATCGGGTAACGTTTGAATGCTCTATGTAAAGGCACCCAAACAAGACACAGAACAATCTTCCTAAGTAACGAGCCCTCCCTTTTATTGAATCAATAGCTCTCAGAAGAGCTGGTCATGACCTCCCTGACAGAATCATCATATGCAGAGAGGAGAGATGGCTTTTTACCACAAAGCATTCCAGACCACAAAATCAGCCTGTAAGGCGATGCTTAGTCAAGGGCAAAGGAACAAATTCAGAGGCTCTCTTCCCCTCCCACCTTTTCTTTCTCCATGTCTACGTCTACTCCTTTTATTTTTAAATCCTTTCTATATATAGAGAGACACTGCAATGACTTAATTGAGTTATGGCTACTACGTTTTCAGAGTATCTGGTTTCTGTATTTCTGTGATTTTGAAGTATTTCCTGATATGAGAACAGGGGTTTGAAGTTAGAGAAGATCCCCTGAGTTTAATTGCTGCAGGGAAAACTTTTCCATCAGAATACTCTCGTTCCATCCTATTCCTGTGCCTTGGCAGTGTGTCTCCCACCTACTCAGTGGTGTGACCTGCCTCTGCTCCCAATCTCTGCTATCTCCGTCTCGTCAAACAGACACACACATTCATTCATTGCAGTTCCTGGTGCCTTCCCAGGGACGAGCTGGGATGGGATGTATTCCCCTGTGACATCCTCATATAGAGTTGCTGACTGGGAAAACATCTTCCTGTGTCATTTAACTGAAGACTTGCCAGTCCAGTATGCAGTTATAAGAACCTGCTCTCGAGATGTATTTTTCTAGTTTTGACTTTGAAATGTTGGGTGAATTGTTTCAGTTTTAGAAATTAATATTTCTGTAAAATGTCTTAGTGAAATGAATGCTTCTGGAATGTTCCCCTTCAATTCTAATTGCTATCATTAAATTCAGTTCATCTGTTTTGAATAAGTGGTGAAGGTATATTTTTGTGTAATCCTATCTAACTCACTTAATTGACAGGATAGATTCACTGGCTTGCCAGGTAAGATAACATATCTGCCATATGTCAGTCTTGTGTTAAGTGCATTTGTGTATCTCATAGTTTCCAAAGTATAACTTAAAGAAAGAAAGCAGTAAAGTCTGAATAGATCTGAATTTCTTCATGAAAATGGACATTTCCTGAGCTCCAATTCATTAAAGTATTGAGATGTGGGCAATAAATGAGGAGAAAAATTATAATTGCTCTTTGGAGGGAAAGTGTACAAAATAACGCACTCTTTACATTTCTAATATGGGAAAACTTAAAAGACTGCTTTCAAATGCACACTTGTTAATTAGCCTAGCGTTGGATGATGTCTGTATTTTAGACAATTATTAGTGGTTGTATGAGAGTTTTATATATTTCTCCAGATAGTTAATGTATCCTCCATGTTTATCATGATGTATTCAGAACACTCAACCCAAGCATGTCCCTCAAGCAAAGGCCCTGAAATATTCTTTGTGTGTCTGTGGCATATCAGAGGAGAGGATGTCCATAAGAAAAATAGAACCAAAGCATTTTCTGAGGCTCACTTCATGGTGGCCTCATGTAAAACACGAGTTTATAATGAATGGATGGCAAGAGGCAGGGACTAAATTATACCCCCTCTGTGTTTTTATATGCTTCACAGATTAACTTTCCAGAACAGCAGATTCAAAGAAAGAGATCATGTGGCAAGAGGCTTATTTAGAAACTGTTCGTGGGATCACCGTCTATGGAGGGAAACAAGAAGCAATAAAGCAAAACTGAAGAGTTCAGGAAAATAGCATGCTCTCCAAGTGCTGCCTCCAAACCCTTAGTATACCTGTCAGGACATTCTGAAGCCGGGTACCTCTCGGAATGTCCTGTGCATGTATGCATGAGGGGGCTGCACCTGGATGCCCTACTGTTAATTTGGCACTTGGTACTTAGGCAAGCTTGCCTTGTTTAGCTGAAGTAACTTGCTAAGAGAGTTGAGAGCACTTCCTGAACACAGAAATGAGCTGTGTTCTTGAGGGGAAGTCAGTGTAACATCATTCACCCCCCCCCCCAGCGTGCGCTTTCTCTCTCTCTCTCTCTCTCTCTCTCTCTCTCTCTCTCCCTCCCTCCCTCCCTCCCTCCCTCCCTCTCTCCCTCCCTATCACTTTCCAAGTGTGTCTTGAAACACTAACCTGTAAATTATCATGAAAAATAAAGAAAATAATTATTCTAACCTCAACATAAATTTATTAGTACTCTCAACAAAAATAATTGTGTTCTACTGAAAGCTGAGCAATACCTGTCTGGTCACCTTAGTATTCCCAAGAAAGACAAAGTTTTTGTCTCTCTCTGTCATAAGAATTCCCACAACCACTCTCAAAGGTCAGAAGAAGGCCATGATAAAATTAGTCTCCTTTCTTTAGGTGATAATTGAGAAAAATGATTTTTGATTGAATATTAAAATATGATATTAAGGGCAATTACCAATATTAAAACTTGATAACAAATGCACTATTACTCTGATTTTTCTCACCATTCATCCATTGTTTTCATTAAGTAAATCAATTATTGATCAGCATATGAAATGGTGCTTTATAAAAAATTCAGCATACTCATTTGGAATGGGCTTGCGGTTGACTATTTTATTTTGTTTTTGCTTACTTTTTCCTTATTAGCAAGTTCATAGCCTTTGAGACGCTCATAAAACTTCACTGTAGAGAAGGTTTGAATGGATAGATGCAATGAACACTGCAAACTGGTAGCAGGATGAATTCATTATTAAATGCTGGCTTATCAAAGCATTGCCATAAAGCAGACGGTGTGATTTTTTATGTGTTTAAAATGTTATATGTACACACATGCATCATGCAAATATACTTGTTTATCTAGAGCAGTTTTAGAAGGCCATCAAACAGTTCCTAAGAACAGATCTGGACCTAGATGCTGAGTCTGTTGAGAGTTCTGCATATTTCTGCAGGTGGCATAAACCTTACTGACTGCCTCCATAGACTCAGTCTTTGCAGGTATCCCAAAGCATCTTCAGCCACTGACTTCTGATTTCTGCCTCCTTGTTCTGTGAGATATTAGACTCACTTATTCCAGATAACCTGGACCAACCCACACAGCAGAGAAATTAGAAGAGAATAAATGGTTTGTAAGTAAAAGAACAGAAGTGCCTTTCTTCACTTAGCAGCCATCATTTCCTATTGGCTTGTGTACCAATTTCGTCAACCACATCTAGTGGGCAAGCTTCAGTAAAAGCCTCTTCCTGCTTCTTCAGTCTGCCTTACTAGGGCTTCAGGAAATGTTACCCTGCTTCACAAATGGTCTATTCATCCCTGTCTTTTGGTTTCTTATCCCAATTCTCCAATCTCCTCTCTGGCTGGCCATTGCCCTCTCCAATAGTTTCCAAACCAACTTCCCGAGGTAATTTGTCTCACTTTTCTAATCTAACTTCCCACTGCCCATCATTCCGTTTCCTTCTGCTGGCTCCCGTTACTTCCCCAACCAATTTCAGTTGCTTATCTTTATCTTCATTCACCGCCGCTTATGTGGGCTTATCACCCCAGATTCCTTCTGCTGCTCCCTCTTCTGCACGCAGTCACATTTCCTAAGAATAACAAGGCTTTGGAGGGACACACTGCTACTGCCTTGAAGAACTTTAATCTGCTCCTTAGATCTTCTCACGCAAGAAAGTAATCGCTCTGAAGTTCCAAAACCACCAAGGTGACTGTCAGGAAAGTCCAGAGATTGATACACAACTTTCTGGAATGGCTTTTAGTTTATCACATCCCAACCAGCATTCACTTATACATAATTTAAATAAGATCCTTAAATGGCTGTCCTGTGACCAAGTTGTTTCTTCTGTAGTAACAAGAATCTAACAAATCATAGAAACAGCATTTAAATATCAATGCTCATTTCTTAACCGAAGACTCTAACTTCACACTTGTTATAGAAGTCTAACTAAGTTCTTATTCCTTAAATGGCTGTTTCAGGAGAAAATGCCAGTGCATAAGACACACTTTTAGGAAAGTGTTCTTCTAGCTGAACTGTTTTCCTGGTAAGTCTTTCCCTTGTTGGCATAAGACAAAGCTGGAAGCATAAAAACCATTGTAATAATCTCTGCCTCTCTGATACAAATGAACACTGGCATAACTTCCTTAATGAAACCTTTTATGTTCAGAAAAATATGTCTAAGTTGCTTTAATAACTCCTCTTGTGGCAGAGGTTTCTGAGGTCCATGCTGGTGGCTTGATCCTTTTCTGACAATGCCAGTGTGGGCTCCTGTGTTGGTTATGATTACCACGTTAAAGCACTGATATTAAAGACACCTTCTGAAACCTTAAAATAAATCAATAGTTAAGCATCCTCTTTATATTTTAATAAGAGAAAAAGCTCATATTCATAGCATTTTGGCTACTAACCACACGACTTGAGGACTATATATAATTATGATGTAATGGAAGCGCAATGGCCATGTTTAATAGCGTGACTTGGATGAAACTTTGTTCTCTAGCTTAGGATTTTGTCGAGCGAGTGAGATGTCACCAAGTAGTATTTTTAGAATGTTCACATTGCTCACACATGAGCACTTTGGGAATTGCTCAGTGAGTAGGATCTCTTCAGCACTTTGTTCCTTGAAATCTTTGAAATCAAATCTCTCTTGGAATTTTTTTTTCCTTTCCCATGTGGGTGGGATGGGTTATCACAAACACAGTTGAGCTTCATTTTTCTTTTCCTTCTCAGTGAAAATGTACTATTTTATTTTGAAAGTGAAATACTGTAGTGTGTGTATTTTCCTCTTTGAGAGGTTATGG
Organism: Microtus pennsylvanicus; assembly: GCF_037038515.1. NCBI lineage: Eukaryota > Metazoa > Chordata > Mammalia > Rodentia > Cricetidae > Microtus > Microtus pennsylvanicus. Next base: position 42,003,970 of record NC_134584.1, on the reverse strand, counting down.
AATCCTCTGAGGGGCTAATATGATCTAGCACTAGAGATAGGGTGTGTGTGTGTGTGTGTATGTGTGTGTATGTGTGTGTATACACATATATATGTACACAAGTTCACACAAGGAATTTCATTTGCTGCTATAGTGACACATAGCCCTGGATTCATGAGCACATTTTAATTTTTACTTCATTTTGTATTGATGCCTTCTATAAAATTATATAAAAATAAAATCATAAGAAAAGTTTACATGTTTTGTTTGCTAATTATTTTTTTAAAAATGTATTTATAAATTAATTTTGGTTCAAATGTTTACATAAATAACATTGGACCACTTAGTGGGAAAAAATTTGTATAATTTTATGGTATAATCATTCTTCTGTATACTTTTTCTAATATATTTTTAGGTAGATATATCAATACATTTTTCAGCAGAATGCCAATGTTTAGCTTTCTTCAGTCTTGTTTCTTGCTGTCTTTTGCATGTGTAAATCATATGATTGAAGACACAGCTTAAGATACTTGTTAATATCTTAAAATGTGTTGTAACATGCACGTATTGTGTGTATTGTGGATATATTTTAGTGGCTATAGGTATTTCTGAAACCACTAATTTCCTTATGTAAGAAAAGTTTGTGAAGCTCCAGTGTCAAAAACAAAATGTATATATAGATTATATATAAAATAGAAATAATATCACAAATCATACAGCATGTCTACATTGTTATAATAAATAGTTATCCTTTACTACCTAAGGATAGAAGCTTGACTAATACCCTACTTCTTTTTTCTATTTTATTCCTCTTCTGATTTTAACATGGTTTTTCAGATTGTGTGCATTTATAGAGTTATATAGCTGAACAAATATCTTACATTTTGTGAAATATGTTTCCTGCAGTTTTTTTCACTTTGAGTGAGAAATGTAAAAAGCCAATTGAAGAACATTACTACCTTATATGTATTTCTTTATATCAAGAACATGAAATCTAATCATTTATATTAAGATTTCTAAAAGCATTTCTGGGTAACCATGTAGATATAACCAACAAACATGTGATAAATTTTATTCAAGTGAAATACAAGAAAATAGTTGTACAAATTATGTTTTATGTAATTATTGTTTGGCAGTGGTACTTATTCTGACTTTGTTCCTGGGTGATTTTAAGACTCAATCCCTCAAAATTTTCAAATCTCACATTTTTTTAAATTATGGATTATATCTATTTTGTCACTTAATTATGATACAATAAGTATTTATTCTGTCTCCCAGGGTGACTTGAGTGGTTGACAAAAGACTGGGTTTGTTTTGTGGCATCTGAAGCTTTATACAATTCAGAGAGCCTTTGCAAAAACAAATAATACATTGGTGAGAGGAGAATATTTATTTATAATATAAAGAAATCATAGCAGTTTTGAGATATAACATTCTCATAGAATGTGGCTTATTAGAATGAGATCCTATTTCTGTCCTTCTTTCTCTAGTAAAACACACATATGCATACATAAACTAAAGTTGACATATTCTACCTGATCAAAATATCTGTGAAATTAATTTTAACATTTTATTAGTTCTTTGAGAATTGTTACATGGATTTTGATCATATTCACCTCCTTCCCACAGCTCTTCCTATATCTGCCCTCCTCCACCAACCCAATATGGTATCCTTTTTTGTTAATATATCAAGACCAACTTGTGCTGCTCAAATATTCCTGAATATGTGGTCTCCCCCTGATGTATGTTCAAAGGCAGCTACACTTAGATAACAATGCCTTAATGTCTTTGAGGAGCTAGCAATAGCCCATAGTTCCTTGGCTAGGGATGTAATCAAATTCCCACTCCCTTATCGTAGGGTCTGGTCTGGCTTGGTCTTGCACGGGTCTTGTGTGCGGCAACCATGGTGAGTTCATTTGTGCAGTTGTCCAGTTGCATCCAGAAGCTACTGCTTCCTTGTAGTCATAACATGCCCTCGACTCATACACCCTTTCTGCCCTTTCTTCTGCAATGATCCCTAAGCCTGGGGAGAAGGAGGTGCAGCATATATGTTCCATTTAGGAGTGAGCTTTACCCAGTCTCTAATTCTCTGCACATTGGCCAGCGTTACTCACCATCTACTGCAAAGAGAAATTTCTTTTTTAAGGATTGAGAGTTGCCTTATTCTGTGGTATAATGATAGGTTATTAAAATTTGGCTTAATAGACATCCATTAAACAAAATAATAGTAGTATGTTCTCCCCTAGGGCATGTTATCTTTCTAACCATCGGCTCTTTGCCTGATGATGGTGCGAGGTATGGGTTTCATCTTGTGGAGAGGACTCCAATCCAGTAAGAAAGTAGTAATAGTTGATGACTCCTATGACAGTTGTGTTATTTGTTGCACCAGTTGGCAAGTCTTTCCATGTCTTGCAGCTCATAGGATCACAACTGGGTAAGACTCTTGATGACTTTTCTCTCCCAGTAGTGTGCATCATTCTGGAAGGACCTATGAAAGCTAGCCTGTAGGGATAAAGTTTTCAGGGCAGCACCAGAGTGATTTCTGCATATTCTATGACTCAAGTATGTGATGTCTTCAGTAACAGGGTCTTTCTGTCATGTTCTGGAGGGTAACCAAGCAATCTATAATGACTGGGGGCATGTAGGGACCTCACTAGTAAGGAACTCCAGTTCCTAGCACTGGGTCTTTTATTTCTTAGTCTTTGGTGTCTAAAAGGAACATTGTTTTGTTTCTCGATAACTATATTTTAACTCTTTATGTACATGAATGTATACATTTTAGGAAGTTTCTGCAGTAGATTTCTATGTGACTTTTTTTAGAAGGCCATTTAATGTTATTTATCCCTCCCCATATTCCTCCATTCCCCTGCACTCTCCCCCTCACCCTAGTTTAACCCTTCTTGTTTCATTTTCCCCTTTTGATCTAATTTTAAAAGTTCATTAGTTTCTCTGAAATATATCAATTTTTGATGTTTTTGTTCTATAATTTTGATATTTATTCTCCAGTTGCATCTTATTTGAACATGTTAGCCTTTCTCTGTGCTGAAATAACAAGACAATGCGGTCTTCCCCTTAGTATTATTGATTATATTCTAATATTCTATTACTAGTAGTTTAGACAAGTTAAATTAAGTTATTGAATCTGTTATTGGTGATTTCATGTACGTTCTTAACATTGTGACCAAAAGTGAAAAAATGATTCATCAAATGTCTTTCATATTTGAGTTGCATGATTTGAGAGAATTTTCAAAGATGTGTTCACATTCAGACCTTTTGGATTTACATCTTTTTTTTTTTTTGGTGTTTGGTTTTTTTCAAGAAAGGATTTCTCTGTAGCTTTGATGTCTGTCCTGGAGCTAGCTGTTGTAGAACAGGCTGGCCTTGAACTCACAGAGATCCACCTGACTCTGCCTCCTGAGTGCTGGGATTAAAGGTGTGCGCCATCACTGCCCAGCTACATCTTATTTCTACTCTACACTACAAAGGTTTTGTGGTGCCTGGAGCCCTGAGTACACTGATAGTGCATCGTAATCTCTTTCGCTGGACCTTTGGATTACCTGCTCTTGGTCATCAGGAGTGTTTACCAGTACTATTTTTCTACCAGGACTGTTATCAAAAAGTTTAGGATCTGTGAAAAGAACAAAAACCTGAGAATGGGTTCCTCCAAGAGAAAGCAACTGTACCTTTACCTCACCTTCCAATTAGCCAGTCTCAAAAGATCTACTGTGGCCACCCTCATGACCCATAGGAAACATGATGGAAACCAAGCAAGCGTGTAGACTTTGCTCTTAAAGTTCTGTAGCTAAAATACCATAGTCTTTCAGGATTTCAAAAACACCTGAACATGTCAGCCTAGCTCAGAACCATTCCCAGTGGGTGGAAAAGAGTTTACCCAGGAGATTTGTAACCTTGTAACCTCCCTTTCTGTTTTGACAATAAATAAACCTCTGTGGTAGACACGGAAATTTATAGATCACAGAGACTGATTGCCTAATCAAACATACCTCTGGGTAGAAAAGATTTAGTTCAACCTTTTGCTAGAGTTCAGCATCATTTCTCAGAGGTGATTTCCCAGTTTTGGATGTGTTCCCCCTTTTGATGGCCAACATTTCAGTTTGAAGCTTACTTTGGAAGCTTCATTGAGTGATAATGATCTTTTGGAGTGGAGGTGATCGGACTTCAGTATGCATTAAGTGTTCATTTGTTTGCTTGTGTTTTGTCTTGCAAAACATAAATACTTCTTGCATGTAAACAATATGAGGGAAAAAAGGAAAATAATGGAATAAGACAGGTTAAATGGAATGTGGGGTTGAGATTGGAGGACCAGGTAGAGAAGTATGTGGACTGACAGCTAACACTAAAGACATTGAAAACCTACTACTGTAGACACTTCCTGAAATATACACACATGCATATACAGATGGAGTTACTCTATAACAGGGGTACAATGCCTCACCCAGATACTATAGACTATCAAATAAATAGGCTCCATGCTATGTATGGGATGCCTCTTTCTGAGTAGTTGGCAGTGGGGTGCCATAGGTCACAAGAGTATAAAATATTGCCGTTGCTCTTGGCTACTCACCATAACTTTATGAAATGCTCTGTTGCTGAGACACCATGCTTGAATCATGGAACTTAGAAAAACCAAGCTGGTATTGACCTGGAAGTTTCATTTGTGCTGTCTAGCTTTCAGATTTCTGAAACAATGCTGTTTCTATGCTACCAGGGGTTAAGGGAATCAGCAGTCTTTCCATCTGTGAACCCTGTGAGCTGCAATAGCAACTATGCCTACTGGAGCAATAGTGGCATGAACATTATGGGAATAACCAACCACTTGTAGATTGAATTGAAGATGAAAGTCACTCCTGAAACTGTTAACTGTCTCCAAAACCTGCCTAAATAATAGAAAGAATTAATGCTATTGTTTTGCTAAGTGGATATGGAAGTAAACTGCCCCTTAAGTTCTTATCTTTATACTCAGAGATTAGGGCATCTTTCAGCCCTCACCAGAGAAGCCTCTGGGTTTTTTGTTTTTGTTTTTTCTTTCCAGTAGATCATAACTTATACAGTGAGACATCACTGGTCAATGTATAGAGAATAAGAGACTATGTATGAGGCACTCAGCTCAAAATAGGACATCTACATCCCACTCCTCCCTGTAAGATTCAGAGTTCAGCATAAAAACGCATGCGAAAGACTGGGAGAGCTGGAGACAGCGGACATCTGCAGTGAAAGAGCGTTTGCCAAACCGGACAATGCTGTTGCATGCACATGCGGGCTCACAGCAGTGACTGCATGGGACCCTTCCGTGCTGGGTCCTCCTCTAGCTGAGTAACTACTGGAAGGTAATGGCCACTGGCTGACTGCAAGTGGGTTTTCTTTAGGTACGTGGTCCTGAAGAGGCTATGTGGGCTCTAGCTGATGCTTTTTAATGTTCCGATACAGGCAACGTTAAGGGACCTCAGTGAGTTTATAAGCAAATCACATGAAATTGAGAGGGAAATGCAGTTAGAGGAAACGGGAAGTATTGCAGAGGATAGATTTGACCAAAATAGCTCATATACATATATGGAATTCTCAGATAATAAACATAATTTAAAAATCTACCAAGGATGAAAATATATAATTTCCAAGCAATAGTGAGGGCCCTTCATCTAATATTTTTTATCATGTGACTTTTATGTTATGCTGACCAAGGATTTAAAAGTCATTCATTTAGCTAAAAAACAATGTTGCTGTGAGGTAGAGAATACCATTTAGACATGGGTTCAAGCAAATAAAGTTTTTATTAGCTGACTTATGACTACACTGGATGTTTGGGATTTGAGTTCAGTCCTGAGCCTTTCTCAGGTATGTTTTTAAGCCCCAAAACTACATCCTGGTTCAAAATACCTCAGTTAGAGAGAAAGTTAACACAAAGCAGATCTACAGTAGCCAAAAAGCAAGGTTAGAACATTAGGCTTCCCCAGAGCCATGGCTTAGATGGAATGGGTCTTTGTTCTCCCTTTGGTAGCGATGCTGCCTGCCTGCTAGGTTTTACTATCTGAATGGTACTTTCTTCCAAGGATCGGGCCTGAAGGCCCACTAAAGTCCAGAAGCCTTTTACAAGATGACAGCATCTCTCTGTAGCCTTCCTCTAACATGATGCAATGACAATTACCAATATATTGTTTATAAATAAATATATTCTACCAAAAAAAACCTTTGGTTTATTTTGAAGAACCAGATGGTAATTGTGATAATGCAGTGAAAACCCAAAGCAGTGAGAACATGATGCTTTTAATAATTTAGTCTTTTGAGGATAGTGCTCACTAAACTGAGACTTCCACTGCTTCAATGATTAACACACACACCACATTTATGTGAAATAAAATTTCAATTCGTTTTAATAAGAGGATATTTTACTTGGAAAGCTGAAATAAATGATAACAAGAACCTATGACTAAGATTCAGTGTAAACAAGCGTGTTATTCAAGTTCTCCTTCAACATAGAAACTTCTAGTGAGCAACCAGAATGACTATGGTAACATAATTCTGGGGGAAAAAAATCTGCAAAGCAAAATATAGAGGGACTAATTTCGTTACTGTTGCAGCCCACACTCTGTGACACCAGGCTTGTTCCTGTCGTTCTGGGTAAAGAGACTGTAGGTGTGTCTGATAGAGCCATTCCTAAAAGGCAACAATTGATTCAGAATGTGAGACTGAGAGAAATTCTAGAATTTTGACCTTCTGATCAGTGCAACTGCAGATCAATAATCCATTACTTAGACGAGTGCAATGTCAAGGAGGTCCCATGCTGGCTGACAACACACCACTTTACCCCAAATAAGCCAACCACGAACGGTCAATATAGAAAGTTTTATTCCAGTCTGACAGTTGGCAGATTTGGGTAGCATGTTACATCCAGTCCTACTTAGATGTAAGCCGGCCTCCTCTGTACCACATGGTCCCTTGGCTCTGTCAGCTCCCTGCAAAGGCAGGGCAGAGGGACAAGCCTTTCCTGTGCAGTTAAGCCAACACCCGCTCACTAGATTATACGTCACACACTACTATGTGCACTTAGCGATTTACCATCCACAGATTGCAGGCATGGACTCTGTTGATCAATGTCGACCAGACCTGTTCTGTGACTCTAGATATTATCAGTGAATTATATATAGTGTTTTAAGAACAAATCATGGTTGAGCAGACATAAACAAGAAAAACTCAGGTCCAGTCTTTAAAACAGTCATACTTTTCTGAGATAGTTTATTTTCTGCAGAGTCTGTGGGTATTTTGATGGCACCCAAAGACTTTTTTGATGATATTAAATAAAATACAATTAAAATTGTAAGCGTATGCTCAGTTATACTGTTCATACCAATAGGCTTCATTGAGCATGGTCTTCTCCCATCATTCCATTGCTCACTGTTGGTGATATTGTCTTTACCAGTCTTTCAGACATTCCACTGAAGTAACTTTGGAAAACACCACATGGCTCTTTCCTGAGCTCTTTACATATAGATTCTGAAATATAAAGGTAGCATGTGCTCCATTTCCCAGTCTTTTTCTTTCTTTCTGTAAGATCACTGTACCGTTTAAATGGCCTTCAGTGAGTCCATTTATTGGTTAAGCCATGATGAATTTTAATCAGTTTATTAATGTCTAAACTTCATACTCCTCCAACTAGACCTCATTGTTCAGTTGTTAATTTCCCTAGTATTACTACTCAGAAGCCAAGTTGTTAGGTTAAAATAATGTATATGCATACATTCCCTCCCACATTTTCCAACATTAATAATGTATTAATATTTCCTTTCTAAACTTACTCCAATTGTGGCATTATATTACTACTTAAAAATCTTTGGTTATGTGGTTTAATAAATGAATACATAATAATTTTTATATCTTGAATTTATTATATTTCAATTTGCTAATCATTGTAGGGAGATGGCAAGTCTCTAACTCTAGGCTTGATCTAGTTTTATTTTGATCTGATCATCTCTTTCTCATTTTGTTTAAAAGGTTTTGTTTTTTAAAGTTTTGTGTATGTTTATCTATGTGACTGTGAGTGTATGTACATGTGAGAGTAGCTACTCACAGGGGCCAGAAGAGGGCAGCACATTCTCTGGCATTACCAGCAGTTGTGAGCTACTTGACTGAGTGTCTGGAACCATGCTCAGTTTAGAAGAGCAACAAGGGTTCTCCAATGCTGAGCCATCTCTCCACCTTCTCTTTTTTGTTTTATTGTAACAGCTCATCTTAAAAATTGTGGTTTTCCTAAAATATTTCATTAAAGTTCTTAATATCCTGTTGCATTTTTGTCATTAAAATAAGGTTAGTTTTCAGAAAACCAGGAGAGAATTCGATGCCCTTACCACACCAAGCTCTAGTTTCAGAAAAATGTTCAGCCTCTAGTGGTTTAATGGTTGCTTGCAGAAGGACAGGATGTTGGAGATTCTGAAGGACACAAAGTCAAAAGCTGACATGTGATGGATACATTCATCATCTTGCTATTGATAATTTTCTCACTGGTATACATCTGTCAAAACCTGTCAAGTTGCACACCTTAAAATATGTATTTTATCTCAATTATGTTTCAATAATACTATTATTTTTTAAAAAGTGGCACCAAGTATGTAATAAACAGCTTTCAACGAAAAGTAAAAATTGAGTTTGATGAGAATATTTTTTGTATTATTTTGGCTAGATTTCTCCTGTCATGGTTACAATAGCTTTCTAAAATAAACTGGAAAACTGAAGAAAGTCATTCTAACCTTTCAGATTATAAACAGAACCAGAAAAATATCTAGTTCTGAACCAGGCTCCCCTTCCAAGCCCCCAAATAAATATGACTTCTCAGTGACCTCATGTAGGAAAATCTGTCTCTTATTCACTGAAAATGAAGGACCAGGGAGGCTGCACAAGAGGAGAAGGAAGAAATAAACACAGAACCATTGCATCTCTCAGATATGCCTTTAAATAATGATGATGACCTCAAGATAACATTTTTCTTAATCATTCATTTAATGCAGGGGTGATAGTGATTTCCACTGGCAGTATAAACTAGAGTCTCTCTTTCTCTCTCTCTTTCTCTCTCTCTCTCTCTCTCTCTCTCTCTCTCTCTCTCTCACCCCCCCCACACACCCCTACACACCATAAGCAGAATTTATAGAGTAAAATTGGAGAATGCAGAAGAAGGATGTGCTTGTTGGCAGCATTGCCAAGTGATAGGCACAGGCTGTGAGTTTGCCAGACCCAAGACGGGGTCCACAGTAACCATGCTGTTTCCACCACAGGGACTGCCCCCCCGCCCCAGGACTGCGGTGTGTTCAGTTTCTAAAGCACAGAGAATTTCTGTCATCTCACAAAAGAGTTGGTTGATAAATTGATAGATTGACTTCATGCAGACGAAGGGTAGCAGGAACAACTCTGGCCTTAGAGTCTGAAAGTTAGAATTAAAACCCCAGTTTGGATATTTACCAAAATCAATTAGTACTTCAGAACTTTAGTTTTGTTAGATGTTTTGCCAATTGTTGACAAAAAAAAATGTGTACTTTCTAAAATTGTGGTAAAAATCAAACATCTTATGCCTGTGAAAATTTTGTTCAAAACATAATAGGTTCAGAGAGCCAGTGGAGTGGTATAAAGCTTGCCTAGAATATGGAAGACTCTGGGATAATCCTAGCACTACAAAGATAAATAGAATAATAGAACAATGGCAATGGGTTTTTGATCCTACTGCACGTACTGGCTTTGGGGGAGCCTAGGCAGTTAGGATGCTCACCTTAGGAGACCTGGATAGAGGTGGGTGGTCCTTGGGCTTCCCACAGGTCAGGGAACCCTGATTGCTCTTCGAGCTGATGAGGGAGGGGGACTTGATCGGGGGAGGGGGAGGGAAATGGGAGGCAGTGGCGGGGAGGAGGCAGAAATCTTTAATAAATAAATTAATTAATTAAAAAAAAGAATAATAGACACCACAAGCACTGGACATTGCTTTGATGGTATTGACTCTCCAGTGGGCTCGCTAATTGGTTATTTGTTACCTGTGGTGTGTTTTCTTCCATATGTGTTGAACTGGGTTAGATTATGGTTAGTGGCCCCTAACCCAGCCACTATCCAAGTATTTGCTGTAGTAGGACTAAAAGATTTTCTGTAAGCTTGAGTAATTAATGATTTAAAACAATAGAAACAGATACCAACAAAGCTTGTACATCAAACATAGTGACTTTGAAATAATAACTAAAGAATATATATATATATCACACTTCTTTAGTTATTATATATATATATATATATATATATATATATATATATATATATATATGAGAGAGAGAGAGAGAGAGAGAGATCTATACCCCACCCTAAATATGTTTAATACAGAGAACAAAAGGAGGGATAATGAAGGGAATGAAAACAGGCATACTGATGTGTGCTAGGCAAGCAGGTGTTATGAAATAAAGCTAGATTTTATTGTGTTTGTTTTGTCTGTGTGGATTGGGACTTGCCTGTGTCCTGAGCTTCTGCATAGCTCTGCCTGTGCCCTGCCTGCTGATTGTTCTACCGGGATGTCTGGAAGGCACCTGGCACTCAGCATATTAAGATTGAAATTCATTATCTGCTCCCCAGGTGTTTAACCAGAAGCCTGGAGTCACCCTTGACACCTCTCTCCTCCAGTCTCAGCTGCCCCACATAGAGCAGCCTAGGGTGCTGTTGGCTCCACTGTCCTCATACTGCTCTGTTCTGCATTTCTATAGTCCCTGCCTGAGCCCAGTGATGGGATCCCCAGGGTCTTGTGTCCTTTTCCCCACAAACTGCCACTACCGACAGCCTTGCTTATGGACTGCTAATTAGTTTCCCAGAATACTTTTTTCTCTCTAGGAATTTAACTTCACAGTATATTCACTTAAATCAGCCAGAATATATGCTTAAAAGCTGATTATCACAGAGTTGTTTAAAACAGAGAAAAAGAAATGGACGCTACACATCCTGAAAGAGATCATCAGTTATACCAGTAGGCTGTAGCATCCTTGAAATGGTACTAAATTCTGTTTAGCATTTTTTTTTTGTTGGTGGTGTTTGGCTTTTGTTTGTATAGTTGTTTCATTTGTTTATCCAGACAGAGTTTCTCTGTGTATGCCTGGCTCTCCTACAGCTCACTTTGTAAACCAGGCTGGCCTCTGTCTCACAGCCATCAGCCTGCTTTGCTCTCTGCTGGCATTAAAGGCATGCACCAGCACTGCCTGGCTGTATTTAGCATTTTTGAATATTATTTAAAGCTGGACAAAGTAGCCCATCCCTGTGTTCCTAGCATTCCAGAGGCTCAGTTTGTTGGTTCACCACAGGGTAAAGGTCAGCTAGGACCACTCCATAAGATCCAGGCTAGCCTGGACTACAGCATATAACCTTGGCTATAAATAAATTTATACACAGAAAATGACTCATTGAACTGTATAAGTCACCGATAATATTGATATTTTTCTTTTCAAACTTATGGTGAACCTCCTGCCTCAACCTCCAAGTGCTAGGATTTCAGGCGTGATTCAAAACCCCTGGTTTACCAACATGATTTTCAAAGTGAAATTATTGAACAATGTGCACAGACAGACCTTTTAGGGATATCTTAGACTAATAGCACCTCTGGCAGCAGTCCAGTGAGCCAGAAGAGCCATGCCCCTTTAGTGCTTGGAAATTAATATTGTAAATTCACTGGTATTCTAAGTAAAGGGATAGGGGAATGAGAACTTCTGGGTATCCCATATTTATCTTCTTATTATTTTTTTCTTCAAGAATTTTTTTGGTGTGTGTATGTGTAAAATCTCTGACACAGAATGTTGTAAAATATCCTTAGCCCACTGTGGTGGTCTCCCACTGTCCATACTGTGCCTTCCTCTTATATTTCTACAAAAAAAATCAATGCAGAAATTTGTTTTTAAACATCAAGAACAATAATGTCGGGACAAGGGTGAAGGGGAACCAATGCCCTGCTGCTCACACGTTCATTTCTACATCTGCTTTTCAGTTAAAGCTGCTGGATGGAGTTATTCTCAGACAGCTGTGTTTGCTCATTCAGTGACCTTTAGGAAGCATTGATAGCAAATTCTGTCATGTTAAGATGTGTTTTTATTTTATCTGCATGTCTGTAACCTCAGTACTGGGAGAGTGGAAGGATGGAGGCAGGAGGATTTTTGGGACTTGCTAACCTGGCAGGTTTTCCAGTTCAGTGAGAGATCCTGGTCCTCACTGACCCCCTCAAATAAGGAGCATAAACTAGATGGTTCACACTGTGTGTGACTCCAGCTCCACAGCATCCAGCATTCACTTCTGGCCTCTGTGAGCACCTGCATGCATATGTAAACACCCATGCACAGACACAAATGCATGATTAAACATAAAAATACATTTATAAAATTAAAATAAATATATCTTAAAATATACACCTTTAAAAAGCAGGTAATGATGGAGAGAGACACCTGATAGTATTACCCCTGGCCTCCCATGAACACCAACAAATACACATGCATATGTGCCTGCACACACATGAACACACATACCCACTCAATAAGTGAACAAATGAAAATTAAAAATTAAAGATAAGACAAAAATAAAAGACTATACAGGAAGATGAACAGGGAAGTCTAAAATGCTAGATAAACAGTACTGATGCATTATTTTATGGTGGTGACTTCCATGTATAAAAAACACGCATCCTTGGAATGCACAGTGCAGCAACACACCAAAATGCTCCCCTCTGAACAATATCTATGGCCTTCAACATGAACATTGATTTTTCTATTAAATTTTACGACTTTCAATTTAAGTAATGATTTTCTATTCCAACATGTGTATGGAATGAAAACAAGTTGTTGGTTTCTTGGTAACAAAACTTTTAAAAACAATAATAATAAACAAGCTGGTCTCCACAATCTCCGACAACTCAGGTGACAGGAAGAGAAGACTGAAGAGCAGAGATTCTGGGGGGCGAGATCAGCCTGGGTTGAGATCCACCCTCTGGTCCTTGTTCCTCGAATCAGGACTCAGCCCCTGTCTATGTAGTGGGCTCCTCTTCTGCATACTGCATGATCGATGACGTCAATGTGAGATAAAACTGCATGGTGCAGGGAATGTAAGAGGCAGAGTGATAGATACAAAATTACAGAATTCAAACACAAAAGCTACTTTAACATAACTTTTCATTATTCTGGTAGCTATTATAACTAGAAACATGTGGGAGTGTTTTGTTATATTTTACTCTCTAGCCGACAAAGTGTCCTCACAGATAGGAAACTAACAGATGGATGGGTCTGCTTTTTTTTTTTTTCAAATGCAGGATAGTGTGAAACCAACTTGCATTCAGTGGAAACTGGAATTTGAAGTCGGAGATTTGCTGATTGCTGGCTGGTATCTCTGTTTTCTGCAACTACAAAGGGCTTTCTCTCTAGGCAGCAACACGAGGCAAAGAGACTCCCAGTCAGCAGGGCAATCACAGGAAGAAACAGAGGGGGCAGTGCGGTGTGCTCAGCTGTGACGCTCAGTAAGCCAAGGGAATTAAGTGCAGTTTTCATTGACGATCTTTGGCCCTCTGATGGGTTGGCTGGGGAATGACGCCATCAGAAATCAAAGAGCACCCAGACATGCTGCCTAGCACAGGCACAGGCATGCCCGGTGTGAGCAGCTGCTGGACTTCTGTGTGTGTGCGTGTCTGGCATCGGATGCTGCTCCTATTATAAAAGTTGTGACCTTGCCACTCATGGAACAGATGGCATTGCCTGATTAAAGTCAGGCCATATTTAGAACATTTTTGTAAAGGCTTTCTCATTCAGGGAACCATTTCTGCCTACGGGTGTGGTTTCTTTTCAACGAGCAGAACTGGGCACCTTCCACCAGGACTTTTCTGTCCCCCCGTTTTCAGGACAGTAGGTGTTATATTTTCACAAGGAAAATTGTCACACTCTTTTAAAAACAAGAGAGAGAGAGAGAGAGAGAGAGAGAGAGAGAGAGAGAGAACTCTAAAGAGTGTAAATACACAGAATAATTCATTAACGATGAATAGTTTTTTCTAGCAGAACAATGACCTTGGGTGAGCAGATGTCTGCTAAAGAAGATGCTATGAATGTCAGCCTGCACGTGAGAAAGGAATGGGAGGCAGCGGGAGGACGGCTGAGAGAATGGCACTTCAAATTGAACACATCTCTTTAAAGTCATCTAAAATAAAAATGGTCTGATTATCATATGCTTATACACCTCTCTCTGTGTTGGTGTGTGGATTGATGTATGTACATTGCATTGTGTATTCTTGTGTGGATGCATGTGTGTGTGCATGTGTGTGCATTCACATCTTCACACTCTGAGATGCATTTGTCCTACTTTCTTTTCAGTTGACATGATAAAATCCTCAGTACCCAAAACAAGTTGGCAAGAGGAAGACTTTATTTTGTCTCACATTCCCGGTTCATTGAGGAAGTTCAGGATGGACATATAAGGCAGGAATCACAACTCAGGACTGCTGGCTATTACAAATTTTGGGGAATCTCTCACAGCCTAGGAATTACTACAGAAAAAAATTGAGAATACTGGTTGAAGGCTAGTTCAGTCTCTTGAAAGACTAATGTTTAGCTAGCTTCCTTGTTCAGTCCTGGACTAGCTGCCTAGGGACTACTATCCGCAGTTGTCTAGGTCCATTCCGTATCAGCTAAAAATTATAGCCATCACCACAGACATGTCCACAGTCCACAGACATGTCCACAGTCGATTTGCTCCATGTGGTTCTTCTGCAGAGACTTTCCTCTCAGGTAGCTGAGTAGCAACAAGTTGACAATTAGAGCTAACTAGAACAATATTATTTACAAATGAGTGATACAAAATACTGAATTAATTTTGAACAAGATGCCAAATAAGACATTTCTACTAGATCTTAAATTTTGAACAGAGGCATTAGAGTCTAGTTATAAATATATAGCTCAATTTATTTACATGCAAACTTAATTGCTTCATTTAATTACTTCCTTGTCATTGAATCACATGTGGTTGGATTTAGGAAAGGGCAAATTAAGGCAGAGTTTGGAGGACGTTCACAATTCAGAGTTGAACAGACTGATTTCTGTCCGTACTCTGCCACTTAAGAGTGATATGTCCTCAGGCAAATACTTTTTCTTTTCAAACTCCTTCCTTTTCTTTATTTCTCCCTCCCTTTCTCTCATATAATATATCCTGATTGTAGTTTCACCTCCCTCTAATCCTCCCTTTTCCTCCCAATCTCAACTCCCCTCCAGATCCAGTCCCTTTCTTCCTTTCTTTAGAAAAGAACAAGCTTCAAAGCAATAACAACCAACCATGACAAAAGTAAAATATAGTAAGATGATGCAAAGACTGTCGTGTTGAAGTTGGACACAGGAACCCAACAGAAGGAAAATAGTTCCAAAGGACAAAAAAAAAAACAAAACAAAAAACGGAATTCGGAACACACAGAAAGGACTCCCACATCAGTAAAACTTCAGCTCCTTCTCCTGTACCATGTCAGACTGCATGTCTGTGTGTGTTCTTCCATGCTTCTTGCCATGATGACAATGTATTAAATCTCTGAACTGTAAGCCAGTTCCAATTAAATGCTTTCCTTATAAAATACAGGGCGGGGGGGGGGGACTGATCCTGCCTCAACTTGATACACCAGACTTGTTGATTCCCCATAAGAGGCCTTATCTTTTCTGGGGAGTGGATGTGAGGTTTGGAAGGAGGAAGTTAGGGTAGAAGTGGGAGGAGGGGAAGGAGGGGGAAAAGTGGTCAGCATGTAAAATTTTTAAAAATTAAATAAAAAAATTTTAAAAAGAGCTGCTGACATCACGTGTCTCTTCACAGTAGTAGAATGCTAAGACACCCCATAAAATTTATAATTTATTAGGAAAAAATTAATTGTATATTTTTTCAGGGTGGATATAGAGGCAGGTGAAGCTACTAAAGAGGTAACAGATATGCGTGTTCTAATGGTGACTTCATTGCTTCCCTCATCCCAGAATGTACCTGAATTTTTATCAATTTCAGCTCCTATCTTAGGTGTACCAGGTGGGCTTTATGTTCAGAGAGTAACCAGATGCTTCTGGATATCTCATCTGGTGGATGATTAAAACTCCTATGGCTTCATATAAAAATCTGGTGCTTCAAAAACTATAACACAATCAAGTGCATCACCAGACCGTGAATCATATTTCTACTGATGGATTCTTTAATATTACCTGCTAAGCAAAAAGGCATACAGGGCATAATTAACTCATAATGCAACTAGAAACTAGTAGAAAGTTTATTGCTTACATAAATTCCAGGGAATAGATAGGAACAAAATATTTATGGAAGTGTTATGGTTTATTTTGATGGACACATTGACTTGATTCAGAAATGCTTTAGGGCCAGATTAAGACAAATCTTTGACAGTGTCTGTGAGGATGCTCTCAGCGAGGATCAACTGAGCTAATGAAGAAATGAAGAGTAGCCAGCAACATGGTCACACTAGGACTCAATAAAAGAGAGAGAGTAACAACCAGATGTGCTCAGATGTAAGAAGCTTTGGACAGCTACCAGGAGCCACTCCATGCCATACCTTCAATGCTGTCATAGACTATACCCTCAAACCAGGATCCAAAATAAACCCTTTGTTCTTTGCTGATTTGTAGATATCTGGGCCACA
The DNA here is from genome assembly GCF_037038515.1 of Microtus pennsylvanicus. NCBI lineage: Eukaryota > Metazoa > Chordata > Mammalia > Rodentia > Cricetidae > Microtus > Microtus pennsylvanicus. The sequence goes on along the minus strand of NC_134584.1, from coordinate 41,987,331 downwards.
GCAACAAGGAATGCCACTCATAACTCGTACAATAGTAAGCTCTGGCTATGTCTCCACCTTGAAAAGAGAGCATCAAACTTTTAGAGTTCATTGAAGAAGAATCCTCCTTTACTGCCACCTCATTTCCTGTTTTAATCAAAGACTTGGTGACTTTTGTGATAAGTATAGATTGTTCTAAGGAGTTTATTCCTAGACTAAATCTATACCTTCAGTCTTGACACCATTTCTTTTAGCTGGCGAGATTACAGCTTGCCTTAGATGAGTTCAAGCCATTTGCCCTAGACTACTGGAAGTAGAGAGGTGGAGTCTCAGTTGGTCCATAAATGAGTTCTTACTGTCTGATTTGGGCTATAGAGAAAATTGTTCCCTAGGGGAAAGGGAACAGTGGAAAATTAATTGTGTACAAAGCACAAAACTTCCTGCTAGGTCTATCGAGTCACTTTTCAAAAGAAATAGAAGTTAACGTTTGAGGATTGTGACAAGACAATACTTTAAAATATTTACCAGAAATAATTTGTAATATAGAGACTAAATATTTTATTAGCATTTGAAACACAGGAAGCAGGAAAGGCATATACATTCCCAGGGTTTTGAGATGCCTCTGTTTGTCAATCTGTCTTAGCATTTTAGCTCATTGCTCATTAAAGCTATTACCTTAATTTATTTAATCAAAATATTGACTCTATTCTCACACTGCGAGTAACTTATGACATGACTTGGAGCTTAATATTTTTTTAATCACTGGAAGGAAAACAAAATAATTCTCTTTTCACCATTAAAATGATAGTGCTTCCTGAGGTGTTTATTTTACCTTTCCAGGTTCTTATTTTGTTTTGTTGTGTTTTGCTTTTACGGGGGAAAAAAGCTTTGTTTCTATGTTCTTATTTTTTTGTCATTGTTGGGGGGGGGACTTTAAGCTTGCCATTAGTCTGTATCAGAGACTCTCAAAATTAAAAAGAGACATTTATTTATTCTATAATGCCATGAATATTAAACAAAGAATTGATTATCACACGTTTTGTTAACAAGGCCATGTAGACGGTAATTTATTGAAATTTAATCGACATATAGAAATTGTATTCATCCAATATGTACAGCCTTATGCTTGTGTGTGTGTGTGTGAGTGTGTGTGTATAAAATCATCATGATAACTCTAGACAGCTTTTGATTTATACTACCTAACTCTGCCATTGACTTCAGTTGAGATATTTGAGGAATAGAGATCTCTTTCACTGAATGCTGCAGAGCATCTGTTACTTTATGGGTTTGATTGTTGGATGTAAGTGCAAAGCATTCTGGCTGGTCACCACCTGAGAATGCCTTCCCTGCTGGTAGAAGTCAATACGTGTAGGACACATATTGGGTGCACATACTCTTGGACAGTCCTCTTATGTGCAGGAGCTCACGATGTGTTGTTTATTCTAAGTACAGTGGATTCAGGCTGTAGAAATGGTTTGAACTCTCCAAGATGCTCCTTACGGAAATAGAATGTGTTAATACTACTATTGCTGCTGTTATCATTTATAGTCTTTTGTAATTTTCTTTAGTCGAGTGGGATTGACACAGGACAGGTGACTTTCATTTCCTCTCAAGTTACTCTTTGGATTTGTAATCCCTCATCAGCATGCTGCTAAACTACTATTACTCAGTGAACATGTTCTGTGTGTTGAGAGATGCTGTCATTAAATGAATTGTATTTATCTACTTTAAAAAACAAACAAAAATGGAAAAAAATCTGAACCAAAAACATCCCCTCAATATCTAAGAGATCCTGTGTCATCAGCAACCATTAGTTTGTGATACAGGGAGGATTCTATGAATAATACAGCAATCTACTGCCTGTTCTCCAAAAATATAGTATATTGTGTTTTATAATTAACAAATGAACAAATTTTTATTAGTACTGATAGCTATTTTAAAATCTTTTTTAGAAAGTCAACCTGTGATCAAGATTTATGGTTATTATTACTTACAAGTCTTAACATTAAGATATGTAATAATCCATCATCCTGATCTCTCCTATTTGACATTCTTTCCATTGCATAAATTTATTGACCAGAGGGAAATTGACAAATTGAGGTCCAAAGGTATGTGATAATCCTTCGTGTATGTATGTGTGCATATGTGTGTTTCCTTATGCATGCATATATGTATGTGTGTGTGCATGCATTCATGTGTGTGTGCACGAGTGCACATGCTACTCTTGGTGTGTGGAGGTCGGAGGGCAATGCCTGGTGTTAGTCCTCACCTCCTACATCCTTTAAGTCAGGGTTTCTCTTTTTGTCATTTACTACTGCATTTACCATGCTGTCTGGCAAGCTTCTGGGGAGTCCCCTAGTTCTGCCTGGGGTCACAGATACACATGATACTATGGTTGGTTTATATGTGTTCTAGAGATTTGCCAGAGCCTTTTAGTTACTGAGTCATCTCCCAGATATCTTTATTTTATTTTTTGGTTTTTAGAGACAGGATTTCTCTGTAGTTTTAGAGTCTGTCTTTGAACTAGAACCAGGTTTACCTCGAACTCACAGAGATCCACCTGCCTCTACTTCCTGAGTGTTGGGATTAAAGGCATGCACCACCACTGCCTGGCCAGATATTCTTTCTTTCTCCCTCTACCTACCTTCCTTTTTCTCCTCCTCCTCCTCCTCCTCCTCCTCCTTCTCCTTCTTTTTCTTCTCTCTCTCTCTCTCTCTCTCTCTCTCTCTCTCTCTCTCTCTCTCTCTCCCCTCCCATCTCTCTATTATCTGAAAAAATGACGGTTGCTGCATTAAATCTTGCAGATACCATAGGAGTTTGAATTTTTAGTGCTGAATTGTAAAAGCACTATACATGTAGAGACTTGAAACCTTCTTTTTCTTCCCTTTCATCTTACAGTTCCTTAGATCAAAGACCTAGAAATGGCAGGGCTGGGTTATCTGCTCCCTTAGCATCAGACTGAAAGGCATTGGCCAAATAAGCTCTGAAACCCATGACTCTATGCCAAAGTCATCTCTGTCACTTAAGGACTTACTTGTTTTTGCAGTTGTATGGTGGTGTTTCCTGTTTCCTTCTTAGCTGCTGCCCTTACACCCTTTTCCTCTTACAGGCCACTCTCAAGCCCTTCCCACCGCCATTGCTCACGCCATCTACGCAATAGGGAATGCCTTCTCTCATCAGTCTCCTTTCGCAGAATCCCTTCTCTGTGTACAGCCTCAGAAAACGTTCTGCTTTCCCAGAACTCAAGTAACACCCTATCTTTACTCTTCTTTCCATGTCCCAATCCAGTCATTAATTGGCATTGGCTAAAGATAATAGAGGACATCTTAATCTTTTCTACTAGCTGTGGGATCCTTTATTTTTAACTATCTTATTCTTTGACAGTTTTACATATATGTATAACATATTCTGTTCACACTAATTTCTTCTCCCCCTCCTCCCAGAAGGCCCCCCTGCTGCTTTCATGTCTTGTTTTTGTCTTTGTGACCCACTGAGTTTTACCAGGGCCATCCCTGTAGGGATCGGTGTATAGCTATCCTATTTCCCAATAACTTCTTGGGAAGAATTGGGCTCCTTCACTCCCTTCCCCAAAAATGACCAAATGTTTACAGGTTCAGTTTGTGTCCATCCTACGCAAGCAATCACAGCTATTGTTGAACACTAGCAATACATCTTCATAATGCTAGGTACGGTGTTGCCCAGCACTCCTTCCTATGTACAGACTCATCCATTCTTTCTTTTCTTTCCCCTTATTCCACCTTCCCTACCTTTCCCCTGCTCAATCTCAAGAAAATCATGCTCTTAATACCATGGTCATGTAGCTCAACACCCCCTTAGGAAGTACTTCTAATGATAAAAGTCATTAGCCTGAAATAGCTCATCAATTCATTTCCCAATCAATAGGGGATCTGTGAATCCACCATTGCTCCAAAGTTCCGTCTAAGTGCAATGGCTTTTTCTAGATATAACTAAATTCCTGTTGTTAGCATATCACCTCCGTCTTCCTGTCTAATTTTTTATTTTCTATCTTTATGATTGCTCCTCAAGATGAAACCCCTTCTGGCCTTTTACCTAATATATTTCATTCGTGTGGAGAGACCTGAGAGACATCATTGACTTGTTAAGTTTTTCATGGCAAAACTTAATATTGGAATATGAAATAAGCATATTAATTGTATAACTAGCCTTAAGTTCAGAAATATTAAAAAAGGTTGTTTTTAAATTATCAAAGGACAGAGCGTCCTCCCTCAGACCCTAATCAAGCTTAGTTTCTGCTGTTCCAGCATTTTCCGTGAGGCTCTTTCCCCTCCTGTGGCTTTTGCCCTCTCTGCCCAGTACTAAAGCACTTTGCTTCACACATGCGCCACACTTTCTCCTCCTGACCCAGCTCCTACTATTGCTGCCAGCAACAACCTTAATCATGGTGACAATTTCTTCAGAGTCACTGCCTCCCCTCTTTGGTGAGACAACGGGCTCGGCCATCTGCTTCACATCTCCTATGTTTCTGTAGCCCTGTCTCCTAGATTGAAGCTTGAAACTGTCACAGTCTTATCTTTCTGACTCAATTCGTTGTTTGCTTACCTCTTCCACTGTCTAAAGCACCTCAGTTTTATTTGCAGAACTTCAAGAACGAACAAACTGGTAGAACACGAAATCTCTGAACGTTTAAAACCTCAGCACCTTATTGTCTTTTAAGCTTTATTAGAAAAAGGGATGGACAGAAGTTCAAAGAACAAAGCTCTGCAGTTTTGTATGGTATTTGTTGTCTTAACATGCTCTTATTTAACAACATATTACAAATTTGTGTTTAAGTTTACAACTTTGTCTCATTATATGCTAACACAAAATAGTAGTGACAAGAATGCTAAGATTAGCAGCATTTCTGAGTATTTATAGTGTGGTATATGCTACTCTGAAAACATTATATGTATTACATCATTTTATGTTCACAAGTATTATAAAGGTTATGATTTGTCCCTATTTCTCCTCCCTCTCCCTCATCCCCTCTCTATTTTTCTATCTGATGGGTGTGTGAACTTATTTACCACAATAATTATAGGACAGACATACCCTGAAAAGATTTATCTTAACATCTTCCATCTAAAACACTGCCTCTTTTCTTAGTTTCTCATCCCTTTTTAAGATCTCTTCCTGAAATGAACTAATTCTTTTTTTTTTATCAGCAAAGTAATTTTATTTACCCCCTACCCCACAGTTACATTTAGTACATATGGAAAAGAGTGGAGTGTTTCTTATTTTATTTTTTTTATTTTAATTTATTTATTTATTAAGGATTTCTGCCTCCTCCCCACAACCGCCTCCCATTTCCCTCCCCCTCCCCCGATCAAGTCACCCTCCCTCATCTGCTCAAGAGCAATCAGGGTTCCCTGGCCTGTGGGAAGCCCAAGGACCGCCCACCTTTATCCAGGTCTCCTAAGGTGAGCATCCAAACTGATTCTTATGCTTGCCTTTCTTTAAACCTTTCTATCCAGCAGAATCCTTCTTTTAATCCCATGCCTGAGCCTCTCTTTTTGCTTCTGAGATCTTTAATCTATTCCTTTCCTTACCAATAAACTTCTGTCCCTGTAACATTGGTCTTGATTCTTTCTTTCTTGAGCAAAAGTACTCATTAAACATAAATAACAGCAAAGTGTACTTTACTTAAATATATGAGACCACAGCCTCTTCACTTTTCCCACAGCCTTTTAAACTTCCAGAAAAAAATGAGGGGACTGTGACTCTGTGAAGTTCCAGAAGTGAGGGAGGAGGGTCTACGCAGTGGTAGAGATATGGATGGTCCCGTGTAGCTTTACTGTGCAACAAACAAGCATCCAGTCTGACGGACACGTAGACATTCATGGCCTCTGCTCTCGGAAACAACCATTGAAACACTTCAGCACATAGCTGCTGTCATTGTCAAGAGTTTGTTTTTCTTTGAAGTTGGCAATCAGACGCATGTTTCTTCATTTTTTTTCTGGTACTTTATCATAAATCCAATGATAAAGACTCAGCATCCTGTTGTCTGATTCCCATCTCTATCAGTTTCTGCTGTGACATTAGAATTCTTAAAGTAAAAGGAAGGCCAATATCTGATAAGATTTATTACTATTGATTTTTCTTATCACTTAACTACATGGTGAGTAGCCATCCCAATTTCTTACTTTTAATAAGGCAATTCTGAAGTGTGAAGGGTTGCAGGTTTAGGCCATTGCTCCTCAGCTCTGAAGTCCCTTGATCAGATTATACCTATTTGTTTTTCATGAAAGGTTTCTTTTCAAACTTTCCTTCCACTGTTATATACCGTGGTTTAGCAACATACATCCTTTTTCTTTGCTGATTGCTTAGTCAAAGATGAAAATGAAGTAATACAAATTGAACACTTGAGTACCAGGAACTCTATAAATTAAGAGACAGCCTTAGTAGGACAATGTTTGTGTTCCCTTTTGCTTTGCAGCTTAGATATTCTGTGACTCTTAACTTCTTTGGAAACCCTGAGCTGGACCATTGGAGGGAAGAGAATAAAGGGAATATAGTCCCTTAGAATTAATCAATGAGAAACTACTAGGAATTGCCGGGGTGCCTGTGAATATCCAGTCATTATTTTGCTGCTTTCCTAAGCTGAAGCATCACTGATGCACATGACAGGTTTGGTTTCTAATCATATTAAAAGCTTTCAACTGGTGAACTCCTGGGAAGAGTCATAATTCAGAGAGCCTGATGTCACCATGGTGACAATGATGAGCTCATTGGATCCCTACCCCATGGATCCCAGAGTCACCACAGGCAAGGTGAAGAACATTTTTAATTTTGAACATTAGCATATGAAGCAAACAATAATGCAAAATAATGCTAAATCATCATTCTTTGAGGAACTCTTACTAGTCCTCCAAGCTCTGGTATTGGCTGTTGAGTGAAGAGCTACCAAGGGCAGGGCTATGAAACGATAGAATACATTTTGCAGACTTGAGTGGCAAATGTATTAAGATGGGAATCAGGATGAAAATGTGTGTGAATCCCAAATTGAAGGCATGAAATAAAGCAATAGAGGTGCAAGAGGTTGCCCTAGCTTCACCTAAGAGAGAAGTTTGCTGAGCATGGTGGCAAATGCTTGTGATCTCAGCACTCAGGAGGTTGAGACAGGAACATCCTGAAATTGAAGCCAGTCTGGGTACCATAACAGGATCTTGTCTCAAAAACAAACACGCAGAAATAGAAAAGAAATCTGGCAGCGCTCTCCTGGCTTCATTGGCTGCTAATGAGAAATCATGAAGTACTCAAGGTCTTCCTGCCATTCCTCCTGGATGGGTAGTTGGTCAAATTCTTTGCCTCCCCTAATGTTTTCCTGGGCTCAATCCTGAAAATCAAAAGTAGTTCTCTAATTCCCCATCTCTAGTGATTATAGAACCTGCTTAAAGAAAACAGGCGACAGCGGAACTGAGTAGGGTGGTCCCCGACTATTAAACAGTATGCATGCTAAGGTTATTTCCAAGGAAGCCCCAATTTCCCTAAGCCCCATGCATGGAGAGATGAGGTAGCCCTCAGATGCCTCTAATGTGCACAAAGACCATTGTCTTCCTTTCTTTTCTTCGCCTTCCTTGACTTCACTGACCTTGACTTCGGCTCCACTTTTGTTACCTCCATCAGCGAACTCTGGATCTTCTCGGCAGCCTTGATTGTCCCCCATCAAGGTTGGAATCTTAATCTCAAATTATCCCACACACTCAAGATTGCATCCTCTTCTTTCATCCCCTTTCATCACATGAAAGCCCAAGCTGTTTGGTACTGCAGCTACTCTCTCCTTGAACCACCTATTACTCTGGGGCATGCAAAGAGGGAAATTGTAAAGCAGAGTTTATCTCCCCTGTAATCTCCCCCGTTTTACCCTCGTATTTTCTGGGAAAAGCAAAACCACAGATGTTGGTGGCATGGTGAGTGGATGATCTTCAGACTCAACTGGAGGGAGTCTCTGTTCCCAGAAACTCTTGGTTGCTTTATATCCGGTCTCATAAGCACTTCTCCATTAAGAGCCTTTCCCAGATCTGGGCCTTAACTCTCACCTTTCCACCTTGTCAGCTAACTTACCCTTCCCTCGCCACTTTCCTTTGGCCATCTTCCCTATGTCCTTGGCTTTTAGTATTGGTACTTAAATATCCATAAAGCACCTATAAGAAAGGAAAGAAAAATCAAACATAAAGCAACATTTTACTGGCCCTGCTTTTTCTCCTCACCTACAGCGTTCCTCTGCCTCCTAGTCAAACGATTTTTCTCTCTGACCCCAAATTTGGAATTGTCTTCCAGCAGGATACTGACATTTTTAGGCTAAACCCAGAGGACTCATTTTCATCTCGTTTTGCTCTTTTTCTGCATTTGAAGAGCATTGGCCTCTCTTTGTTCTTTAAAGCAGACACCCTACCTACCCACCCCTACCCTGATTTAGCAGACACCCGCCCTACCCACCCCCATTGGAGCACTAGGCTCTCAGCTTGGTTTGTCAGTTCTTGATCCTTTGAAGTTATGGAGCTTGGGCACACCTCTGAAATGACAGCGACCTGGGCTTTGTTCTGCCCTTTCTATTCTGCTTCTATATCCCAGGGTGCTCAAGTGTGGCCATGCATTAAAGGCACCCACGAAGCCTGGGAAAACTCAGCCATCCTCTCCCAGTGCTTGAGCATCTGAGTCTGGATTTCTAGGGAGTGAGGTCATGCTCTTCTGTGGTTCACAAAGTCTGTGATGTCCAGGAGCTGTGATGTGCATCCTGGAGAACGAGTCTGTCATTGTTTGCAGGACTGCAGATGGAAATCTGGCTTTAGCATGTGCCAGGCAAGCCTTTACCTCTAAACTGGTTCTTAATCATGTCCGTGCCTTTGCATCCAATTCCGTGGCTGCCAGCCTCTAATCTCCATCATCTAAACCCCCAAACCCCAAGCTTGCATCTGCATTCTCTCTCATATATATATATATATATATATATATATATATATATATGTCAACAAATGTGGTAATTCTTTGAAATTTAGCTCTCATGTTTATCTCCCATAAGTAATCCGCGTTGAAGCCATAGCAGTTTCGCTTGTAATGTTGGGCAACAGTTCCCCCTGTGCGCACAGGCCCTGCTTCAAGCGAGGCCACCAACTTCCACTTACAGAACATGACCTGTATCTCCTAACTGTTGCAACCCTCCTGGCTTTGCTTGCTTCTGTTCATTTATTTCTCACGCAGCACAGCTTGGCACACACTTGACATACAAGGCTCCTCGGGATCAGACCCCTGCCTGTTCTTTCTCCCCCGTGCCCCAGACCCTCCCTGAGTTCTGTACATAGTTTGTGTAATAATTATATGACTTTTTCATGTTTCTTCCTCCTTTTACCTAGAACACTCACCTTTTTTGGTCTTCTTTAGCTTGGTCTTCTGCTTTCCATTCCAGCTCAAATGCTATTTTCTAGAAGTATTTTTACCTAAATCTGCAGTATAGACTCATAAGAGCTACCTGTATGTTCCCTCTCATAAAAGTCCATTTATTTCTTATTTATTTATTCATTTATTTTTATGTTGGCATACAAAACAGTTTGTTTGGTTATGGCTTTTCAAATCCATGCATCACTATACTTGTTGTCCAGCCCACTACCTCACTGTTCTTGCCCATGCTCATTGAGCCTCCTAGCTGGTTCCAGTTTAACACCCAGAGCTATCATACACACACCCCCCCCACACCACATGTACATGCACGTGCACACACACACACACACACACACACACACACACTACATCTATTTCCATATTCGTATGTGTGTGTGTGTGTGTGTGTGTGTGTGTGTGTATATATATATATATATATATATATATATATATATATATATTCCCCTTGTGAGATAACACATTCATTTGTCCTTTTGGATCCGGCTCATTTTATTTAATTATCTATAACTACATCCATTTTTCTGTATATGCATGATTTCAATTTTCTTTAGGGATGAAAGGAAGTTCATCTATCTATCATCTATCTTTTCTGATATCATTTATCCTTTTTTGATATCAATTTTTCTGTTGATGGACCCTTAGGTTTGAATATTCACATATCTTCGTGGTATATTAATTTAGAGTCCTTTGTATACATATCCATAGCCTTTGGATATATATGATGTATATACTTTCTTATAGCATGTAAAAGCATGTCATATACATACTTACTTTTTGGCCAACTAATTATATGTTCATTGAGTATAGAATTTTTTACTTATTGAATAATTCATATCATTTATAACAAAAATTTATTGAAATGATACAATGAAACTTTCATAACTCTTAAGAAAAAAATAAGCTCAGAAAGTAATAATTGAGAAAGGCTTAAAGTGTAGTTGTGAGCAGATTAGAAGCCTTAAGTAGAATGACTGATACAAAAAGAAATGTTGACATGTGAACAGCATCCCATTGATGCGATGGGATTTAGGTCTTGAAGGACGGTGCACACACACCCTTTCCTGCAATGAACATAGGTCTTGAGATGCACAAAATAAGAATCAAAGCAGAATTGGAATCTCCATTAAAACTACTTTATACTGAAAATACAAAATAGCGTCAGGATGCCTGGTAACAATTCTCTGTGAAATTCTTAGTGTATTTGGTAACTTTAGCATTACATCCATCTTCAAGCAAGAGACATGAAAAGACAAGGGACAATGGTTTATCACAGTCTTTAGGGAGCATTGCTGGGAGACTGGCACTGCAAAGAGATTTATGATCACTTGGAAATAGACTTTTGAAGTAGCATTGATGCTCAAATTCAATGCGAGTTGCCAATTTGCAAAATTGGGACATTAGATTTATCACACAGTTATAATTTCTAATGGGCTGAGGAGTCATAGATTTGAGCACATTGATACTTGGCTCAGTTTCAAAATGGAAAATGCCAATGCACCAACATACCATGCCAAATTAATTAATTACAAAACTTCAAAACTAGAAAGAACTGGTTTGCCTCTTTGTGTATGGTGAACTAAGAACTCAATCAGGGTAAAAGGCTGCCTTCTTGAAATCACAAGAGAAGGGAGAAGCTATATCATTAGAATTTCAAATATTAAAGGATATCATTTTTTTAAAAGAAATCATGTTTGTAGTCATGTTTAGTGTATATAAGAAACCAAAGGCCCTTGCTGCTTGGTAGAGCATCTGCACAGATGGTGGGTACCTATGGGAATATCCCTCTGTAATTTAAATCCCTTCATGGCTAGTCTGATGCTTTCCCTGATGACTTACTAAAGTATACTAAAACTACCTATTTTATTACTATAACATGTTCTCCCTTCTAAATTCATTTCTGTTTAGCCAGCTAGTCCAGACTGTAAGAAAGGAGGTACAGAAAATTGTAAGCTTGTTAACAACATTGCATTCAAAAGGAGCTCAGTAAAATCAGAAGCTTCAGATTGCCCGAGGAGGTCACTGAGACTGAAATTTGAACTCTGCAGTTGGAGAGTTCTTCATCCAGTGTAACACTTAGAAAGACTGGTTACATCCAAGAAGCGTGGACAAACTTTGTGTTGAGTGTGCCGGCTAAGTATATATCCACTGACTATCTTGAATACTGAAGGGTCATCAGATTATCTTTAATAAAATATGTTTCCTTTGAGGTTTTTCAGCCATGAATGTATCTTGGTGAATTCAGTCTAGGTGCCTGAGATTAATTTACCCAAAGCTCATCAAAATGTCAGGGGGATGTACTGAATGTTCAGGGAACCTGAAAGTTTATGAATCTAGTTCAGGCTTTTTATATCTGGCCTGAGAGTTATATTGTACCAGGACTGTCTTTTTGATGATAAATTCTAGGAAGGCTTAGAGTTGATTAATGACTTATCTAGTCATATACTGATACAATCTGTATAGCAATGCTAACAATATCCAGATACCAAAAAGCCACGCTTGGAATAGCATCATCTCAGTGTCACCTAAGTCCCTTCCACGTGACTAACAACAACTGGTACCTTTCAAATATTCACCCATTGTGAGGAAATCATGCAGAATCACATGAGATGCTGTGGTTTTAACTTTAAATTACACAGTCATCTGTTTACATAAGCACAAATTATAACATTGCTTCCATTTTTAGCAGGTGAAAGTGGAGTGGCTGGAGAGATGGTTCAGTGCTTGAGAGCAGACATTCCTCTTGCAGAGACCCAGAGTGCCATTCCCAGCACCTAGGTCAAGCAGCTCACAACCACATACAATTCCATCTTCAGGAAGTCTAATGCCTTTGCAGGCACCTGCTCTCACAAGCATGTGCTGCCAGCACAAAATTATATATACAAATAAATATTTTTTTTTTGCAAGGGGGAACTGAAATTGCATGTCTTTGCAGGCCTTGCTGTGGTGGCTGCACCATGCAGTCTAAGGTATGGTTGAGCAATAAGAGAAGCAACGCTGAGCACCCCGCAATGCTGAGATCTATTTTTAAACCCTTTCCCCATGCTTGTAAGAACTCTTTTAGTTTGGGTTTATTTAAAAAAACCAAGACAAAACAAAATCCCAAGTCCTCTTATAACACAAAGAGCAAGTACTATAATTGGCATAAAAACGTGGTTCTAGTTTGTCTCTGAAAATAAGATGCTTACCCTAGCATAATTCATCATCTTCCTAAATCTACACATTTGCATTATAAAATGGCCTGTTCCTGTGGGGCTCGGCTCAGCGCAGAGTGTTCTTTGAACTCGATGTGTTCTCCATGCTCAGGTCGGTTCCACCAGGGTGGAATGTAAGTAAGTAATGGGCCCAAACTGACCTGGATTAGAGAATTGCCTGGAAAAAAATTTAAGCTGTACAAAGGTGCAACAAAACATGAATGGAAACTAGTTTTATTTTTCTCTTTTAATAATGAGTTCCAATTCTACTGATTCATACACCAAAGATTAAGGTACTTATGGTTATGTGGCATTAAGGACATAATTTAGTGGTTGTCTGAATATAATCTAATTTTGGTTGGCAGGTATCGAACCAGTTAGTCTTACAGATATCTTCATTCCTCACCTCCTTTTGTTTCTCTCACATCAGTGAAACTCTAAAATAGACCAACCTGTGTTGATTAAAAGGAGTTTATTGACAGAGAATTCTGCAGCAAACTGAAAATTTTCCAAGTTAGTATCTTTATGTTGATGCTCAATTGGTTCAGAGGAAGAAGACACTCTTCACTAGACTTTCAGAGTTTCATTGTTGCGGCTGGCCATCATTTTCTTTTCTCCCTCCTCATTCTCTCCTGGGCCCATAGGCTCATATGTTTAAATGCTTAGGACCCAGTTGATGGAACTGTTTGGGAAGAATCAGAAGCTGCGGCCTTGCTGGAGGAGTTGTGCCACTGGAGGTTGGCTTTAAAGTTTTCAGAGCCCATCCCATCCCCTTAGTGCTCTGCTTTGTGGCTGTAGTTTGCATGTCAACTCTCAGATCCTGCCCCAGTGCCATAACTACCTGCCTGCTATAATGTGCCCCACCATCGCGGTCATAGACTCACCCTCTGACGCTCTAAGCAAGCCCCCAATAAATTCTTTCTTCTAAGTTGCCTGGGTAGTAGTGTCGCTTCACAGCAATAGAAAAGTAACAAAGACACTCCCCTAAATTGATATTACCATATATGAATAATGGCTGACTATGGCTCACCAGAATTGTGGAATGTAAAGGAGGGATGACTGTAATGCCCAAAACCAAGTTATCTAAAACCAAACCCCTTCCAGTGGATGAGCCATCTTAGGCCAGACTTTGCTATGCTGTTTCTCAAGCCACATATTCTGTCCAGTCTCATCATACTGCCTGTCTTCTTCTTCTTCTTTTCTTTTCAAAACAGAATTTCTCTGTATAGCTTTGGAGCCAGCTTTTCCTGGACCTCACTCTTATAGACCAGGTTGGCCTCGAACTCACAGAGATCTGCCTGCCTCTGCCTCCTGAGTGTTAGAATTAAAGGCAAGCACCACCACTGCCCAGCCAGACTGCCTGTCTTAGTTAGGGTTACTATTGCTATGAAGGGACACCATGACCACTGCAACTCTTATAAAGGAAACATTTAATTGGAGTGGCTTGCTTACATTTTCAGAGGTTCAGTCCATTATCACCATAGTGTGGAGCATGGCAGATATAGGACTGGGGAGGTAGATGAGAGTCCCACATCTTGCAGGCAACAAGAAATGGGCTGTGACACCGAGCAAACCATAAGAAAAGAGACCTCAAAGCCTGCCCTCACAGTGACACACTTCCTCCAGCAAGGCCATAACCTCACAAAGGTGCCACTACCTTTGGGGGCCGTTTCTTTTCATCACTACCCTGCCCTACTAGCTTTCTTTCTGGAATCGGGAGCTATCTTGCCTCCTCCATTGCTCTGAGTTTGTCTTTCCCATCTGCCTTGCTGCTTGGTGTCCCAGTTGGTCTCGTAGAGGCTGCCTATTCTCCAGTATCACCTGGATGGGCCTGCTCATGGCATGCTGCTGCTTTGCTCAAAGCTTGCAAACTTCCACTCTTCCTGAAAATGCAGTTGAATGAAGAGCCTTTGAACGGCTGCAGCTCTGACTTAGCTCGTGCAGTACCTAAGCCGGTCCAGCCACAGCCTGTTCCTTTTCTCTCAGTCATCCATTTCTAGTGCTTTGTCGGGGCCTTCCTGCTTCCTCTCACTTCAGCCAGACTCTGCTCGCCCCTGATATTTTTTGCATACTGCTCGCTTTGCTATGTTCATCTCCCCCAACCACTGTAGTAGGTCCTGGGATATAAAACTAGGTAGCCAATGTTTGTTGAGTGAGTGAGTGATAATTCCCCGCCTTCCTTTTGGATAGAAGCAAAGTTGGCAAAATCCCAAGTTTTGAAGTTTCAAGCTTTTCCATATTTATATATAAATAGAATAATTCATATTGATTATTGAGCTATATAAAAACATTGTGAGCACACATTTTTTTTAAAAAAATTGTTCAAAATTTTTTATTCTAAAGGAAAATCCACTGTCAATCAAGGAATCAGAATGCATATTGAATTAATTATTTCTGGGTCATTAATGAAGTTGACAGTGCTGCTGGCCTCAGAGCACTAAATATAGCTGATACGAAACCAAAGGTCCTTCATGATCCTTGAATTTCTATAGAAGTATTCAGGCTTATGGGGAGAAGTTTTAATGAGACATTGTGCTGTTCGGGAGAGAAGAAATCATAGTTTCTGACCTCAGGGGCATTGATAAAATAATGGAACAAAAGCTCTAGGGAAATTAGTTTTTCGGAAGTAGAACCCAGTGCCTCATTGCACATTCTAAATAGCATCAGAGTGGGAATGACAGCCTGGCTGATTGGGTTTAGTGATGCGGATAGATTTGGTTGTTATATTATCTGAATTCAACAGAAAACCCCCAGATACGATTGAGGTTTACAGAGGTATAAAGATTATTGGGCCAAAATGTATTCTAGAGCTT
The DNA here is from genome assembly GCF_037038515.1 of Microtus pennsylvanicus. NCBI lineage: Eukaryota > Metazoa > Chordata > Mammalia > Rodentia > Cricetidae > Microtus > Microtus pennsylvanicus. The sequence continues at coordinate 41,971,931 of NC_134584.1, read as the reverse complement.
CTTTCAAGTTAGAGTGGCAGGGAGGTCAAAGGAAGTCAAGATAATTTCGCAATTGCAGTTTCAATTAATGAAACTTCATTTAGCTTTTGCTGCCTGTCCTGATTCATGGCAACTGCAGGCATTTATGAAGCAGTTCGTCTATAACAGTCATTGAGTATTCTTGGGAAGATATACAGCTGGGAGCTGACAGTGAACCTGCCCACATGAAGCTTATGTTGGAGGGAGATACATATATTCAGACATGTGAATGTAGCGTGCTTAGAGTGCTAGGAGCAAAAAAGAGGGATACTACCAGAGGGAAGAGCACGAGTTCTGGAGTAAAACCAGTGTTGTCTGGGGTCCCCCACCCCCTCTCCCCAGCCCCAGACTCATATGTTGAAGTCTCACCCTCAGTGTGGTTTTATTGAGTTGTAGAATCTTCAGGAAGTGATTTGATTGTAGAGGAAGAAAGTCATCAATGGTATTATTGTCTTTATAAAACAGGCACAGGAGGCCTTGTGGTGGGTCCAATGAGAAGGCAGCTCATAGGCTCCTATGTTTGGTTGCTTGGTGCCCAGTTGTTTGTAATGTTTATGAAGGATCAGGAGGTGTGGCCTTGTTGGAGGAGGTATGTCACTGGAAGTGGGTTTTGAGGTTTCAAAAGGCTCCCCCGCCATTCCCAGTCTGCCCTTTTTATTTCCTGCTCGTGGTCTAAGATGTGAGCTCTCGTCTGATATTCCAGCCAACATGCCTGCTGCTTTCATACCCTGCTAAGATAGACGCTTATGCCTCTGGAAGTGTAGCCCAAAATAAACCCTTCCTTATATAAGTTTCCTTGATTATGGTGTTTTATCACAATAGAAAAGTAACAAAGACAGGCTCTCTCAGAACAGAAAGCATTGGTGAAAGTTCAGCTGTCCATGAACCAATGGGATCCCCTTCCAGATAGGCCCTAAAAACCCTGGAAGAACCCTGATCTCCAGCTCCCCAGCCTCCCCCACTATAAGGAATAAATTTCTCTTGCTTGGCAGCCACCAGTCTAGCATCCTTTTGTCACAGCAGCCCAAGGGGACTAAGCCAATTAGGGTGATTGGTAAAGCCATGTTACAGTTCAATAACATTTCATGAAGTATTTGAATAAGATATACAATGGTATCAGCCGTAAGAAGAGCCACACTACAAGTCTAGGTCCTATTTCTTCCTATTTTCTAAGTGATTGTCAATTCTGTTGAAACTTAGTTAATTAGAAGTGTGATAAATTTCTGGATGTGGGATGGATGACTATATCAAACAAAGCATTAGTAATTAATTAATAATGAATAAATAACTAAAAATAATAAAGCAATAGATTTTTTACATGTTTACCCTTCAAGATGCTCATTATCAAATGGGCAACATTGAAAATAATTGTTTGATCTCAGTTAATTATTGGTCCACTTCCTTAAAAATAAATTCCATTGACTTACACAATCTTTGTCGCCCAGTTACGTCTGAGATTCACAGAAGTACCTTGAAGTACTCGCCTCTGTCCTGGTTGTGACCTCACTGCATGCTCAGCAGGCACCAGGATGTTTGCACTCTCCATAAACAGCCCATATTCTACCCAAATTTTACTACTTGCCCTCTCCTGCAGGGGAGAAAGGAGAATGTCTTCTCCCAAGGGAAGGTAGCATCTGAGCTACTTCTTGGCCTTTTGACTTTTAGGAATCTAATAAAAATAATTCTTTTTCTTTTTTACACATTTTCTGGTCAGGAGGGTACATGTGTTAATCATAACCTTCTCTCTTTTTGGGAACCTTGGACTGCATAGCCGAGTCTAGACATCCTTATATAAAATACATTTTTTTTAGCTGTTGGGCTTGCTTTCCATTTTAATAAGCATGGACTATCTCATGTTATGTGAGCAACTCCAAAAACATGATGGTTTAAAACCATAAGTGTGTATTTTTCCTTCATGCTATCTGTTTATCATAGGCTGGTGGGAGGTGGAGGAAAGATGTGCTCCATAGTTACAAAGTTGGTGCAAGACTGATATGTTCAAAGATCACAGTAAGTGACAAAGAAGAGAAGGGGCATTATGCTCGTGTTCTCAAAGCTTTCTCCCTGGAGTGACATAGATCGCTATTCACTTTTCTCCTCTGTCTCTCACTCACTCCCTTTTCTCTTTTCTCTTCCTTCTCTTTTCCTCTCCCCTCACGTCCCCTCCTCTCCTCTTTTCCTCTTCTCTCCCCTCCCCTTCTCTCCTCTCCTCTCCTCTCCTCTTTCTCCTTCCTCTCTCCCAAGTTATAGTAATATCAAGAAGACATATATGGTGTTTATACACATTGAAAATGAGAGTGATAAACATAATTTCCATTGCTGCTCTCCTTGCATCATCTTAACGCAAGTGACTGTGTCTGTCCTCTAGGGTGCTTTGAAGTGCAAGCTTACCTTACAGGAGAACTGGGATCCTGAAGAGCCATGCTAATAATGATCACACTCCCTCCCTTCAAATTTTTGTTTGTATGCTCTTCTTCTTGCTTCCTCCCCTAATCTTCCCCATCTTATATGCCTCTATCTGTGTAGCCCTCAGTTACATAAATGGCTCAAGGAAGCCCAGTGCTTGACAGTTCATGGACTTTGTTCATCTTGAGGATCACTCTTTGTACCCGTGAGTCATTGACATTAGTCTCGGAGTCTGGGAACACTCAAAAGCAAAACCACTTCAAGTCTTATGTCTCTGACCTCAAATATGACATACCATCACTCCCGCCTGATGACCAACAACAGAGCGGAAAGAAGCTCCAATGATGTAAATAATGGGGCTAACTGGGCACTATGCTTGAAAGTTGGGCATGAATCCTAATCAAAATGCCCAGTGACTCTCATGTAAACCCATGGCTACAGAAAAAAATGTTTTCTGACTCTTAGCTCTGCCGAGCAGCATACTTAGCATGGGGTAAGCAAAATTTAAACCTCTCCTGGGGGAGGGGTTTGTCCTTTAGACTAGAGTTACTCTTCTGCCTTATAATTAAATGGCTCTCGCATCATAGCATTCTTTTTGTTCTTAAAGAAGTACATGCACTCTTTGGAAGAACATTTGCCTCATTTATAATGTTATAAAAGCTATTTTTAAGTCTCTTGTGTCTAGGTGGTTGCTATACTTGAAACAGTGACAGACAATATATATAGCAAAAGCAAACAAGTAAATATTTGATGTCTTTTCTGGTCCTTTCCCTGTAGAAGCATGAGCTGGGTAAGCTAAGTGTGACTTTAAAGAGGACACTCGGAGGAATCAGAAATAGTGGTGCAGTGGCTGAAACCCTGCATCATGATCTGCCCTTGTCAGCACTCTGTGATTCAACAAGCCAGGATTCTTTCTAGACTAATCAAGAAATCATTGGAAGGTATTAGGGGATCATGCAATTTTGGAACAGGAAGACATTTCTTTGGAAGGTGGGGCTACACATGGCTACTATAATAAAACGGAAAGGAATGTATACATGATTTAATGGGGTTCTTCTGCACCCACAATTTTATAGAGCAAGACTAGATTTACCTCCTCTCTTTTAAAAAATTGTTGTCATAGAAGGAAACCCCACTTATCAAAAAAAAAAAAAAGACAGTCTTTCCCACTCCTTCAGTCCTTGAGTTTTATTTACTGGCTGCTTAAATCAGCTGTTTCTAATGTCAGCAATGTGTCTGGGATTAATCGCAGCAAACCACATGGTGCGACTAATTCAAGTTGTCTGTTAGCATCTCCTGGAAATCTCTCCTCTCCCTTCCTTCTTTTGCTATTGTTCTGCATTTTCGTTACCCTTGTCCAACCCTCGTGTTGAATCTCTGACACTCTAAATTCAGGCATGCTCAGATCATGCAGGGTTTCTCTCCTCCCACCAGCCCGCCCTCACCTCCCTCCACCAAGGGCTGACTTCATTCTCTAGAACAACATTGCCCTCTCCCTCCAAGCTTGGTCTGTTTACATTTCCCTGCTCTTTTCCTCTCCCTGCTTGGCATGCTGGTTTCATCAATTTGACCAAATGACTTTCCTGGCAGCTGAAAAACAGAAAACCCAGGGTCAGTTAATAGCAATCTCCTACTGTACTTTCTGTCATTTTTTTTTCTAAAATGTACAGAACTATTTGGTGAATGGATTGATTTTTAATGATCTAAACGATTAGATGTCTCTAAGCTACACTGCAGCAGCCTGGTAATAAATAAGTAGAAGGGGGAGGGGGAGGGGCTTGCACACTGGACAGTTCTAGATGAACAATCCCAGAAACACTGGCCAAGTAGATTTGATAAAATGTAAGCCATTGCCAAGCTGTTAGTAGCATTTTTAAACAAAGACACCTAGCTGTTTTAGTTTTTAGATGGAATGTGAAGGAACTCAAGAGATAGTGGATGAGGGCTTCAAGAGTAGCCAGAAGGTTTAAAAATCAGAACCCAAATCTACATGTACAGACACGAACAGAACGCCAGGCAAGTGTCTCCCTGTGTCCCCAGATAGCAATGTAGGGTAAATTACTGGTCTTTTTTTTAAAAAAAAAAAATTAAATAAGCAAGAAGACATGGTAGCTTCCCAGGGTGTGTGAGGCCAGTGGAACCATGACTGCTTTTGCATATGGCATAAGAAGAAGAGGCGGTGTGACGGGAAAGGAGGAGAACAAACAAAGAATGAAATACTATGAATTCATCTCTGGGCTTATTAACTAGTGTGTAGCTTTGGGACACCTGTGTTAATTATCCAGCGCTTGTTTGCCTCACTCTTAAACATACAGAACAGCAGTGCTTTGGGGGAAAAGAAAACAAAAACTGAGATGTTGATCACAGTGCCTGGCACTTCCTAGTTACAAGGCTCATGGTAATTATTTCTCCATTTCATTGTCCCCCCTCTGTCCTTCCTGGCATGTTGTGTAAACTGAGGTTTGGAATCCAATCTCATCCCACCCTTTTTATAACTGGGCCTGAGAGGCAACTTCTCTAGATTCTTTGAACTTACTCTCTACTAAGTGAGAGGTGTTAATACTGGCCCTGCCAGCATCAAGGGAAATAACCTGTACAAACTGGAGTGTAGGAAGCTTTCCCCAGAAGGGAAGCTTCAAGAAATATGAGCTTGAATTCAGTTTCTCCCCTCTTTTCTACTTCACGGATTGCCTGTTCCTAAAAGCCAGTGGAAGGAAGTTAATTAGTTCCTCGTGCTAATTATTCATTGAGTGTCCTCAATTAATACAGTGTATTCTTTTGAGAAACTTAGCTCAGCTTCTATTAGTGGAGATATACAAATCAGGAGCTTACATAGGCTGATTTAAGACTCGCACTGAGACAAGGACTTTCTCTAAGCACATGGCTCTAAAAATACTACATCAATCTTACTTTGTGTGGGTGTGGGCAAAGTATAGGGGGTTGTAGTTACAGTCGTATATAGTATTACTCTCCATATACAAGAAGGTGCTTTTCTTGCTTTTTGCTCTGGAATCTTAGTTACTTGACCAGAGCAGACATGTCACTAATAGATGTCTCGCCGTGTCATCTCGAGCCAAACAATGTGACAAAAGAGGACAAATTCTATCACCACTTCTGGGGAAAGTGGCCAGAGGAAGTCTTAGCTGATCATAGGAGGGGCATGGACTTTGTATTTAAGATGCTATCTTTGTTCTCTCTTCATTTCATATCAGAAATCTGATTCTCAGTGAAGAACAGTTCCCAAGATTTGTACCAGTAGGACTAGAAACCTTTACTAGAAGATATTTCTAGACAAATCAGCTTTGCTTTCCTGATAATGACTGCCTTACTTATATTTTTATATTTTTCAAATATTGAGAAGAATTTGGCAGCAAAGTAAATCATTGATGAGCCTGGTTTTGGGGGGGTGGGGAGGATGAAGCACGAAATAAGAGACAAAACTGGGTGTGTGAAGTAGTTCAATTTTCTTTACGTATTAAGACTTGAGGAATAACAATTTTATTAAAATACATGCAATATTTTCAAGGACTAAATACTGAGTATGAAAATCAACTATTGTCTAAAACCATTCCAAAATCATAAATAGATAGCATGAACTTTTGATTACCAACTATTTTGGTATTTTGAGTTCTGAAAAAAAGTAAATTACCCTTGCATTTTATAAATATTGTCTTTGTTTACGATAACAATATTTTGACTATATGCCAGCCAACAGGCATGTTTAAGTGTCTTCCATCCCATTATATACCTGGATTCTGGAAGTCCCTGGGAAGTAGGTGAAAGGTCTTGTGTATCTTCTTCAAATTCAACAATGAGCAAGGAATCAGATGCGGGAGTTTTAGAGTTACAGACAACGCTAGCATGAAAACATATATGCTGCATAACTATTTGCATTTGGGAGATTGTTTTGCAAATGAGACTATTTTAGTCAAAGGGTATGTGTGTTTTCTGCCGCTACAATGTACATCAGAAATGCCATGCTCGGTGCATGCTCCTCTGAACTGCACAGGTCTGCCCATCCCCCATCCCCTCAACATCATTGAATACTACATTTCCCCTCAGCAAACAATGATGGTCCTTATACCCCATCGCGGTAGTACTTCTTCAGTTTCTGCAGAGGTCCCATCTCTAGCTAGCTCCCAGCTGCTGCTTCTTCTCCTTTCGTGCTGCCTATTTGCATCCGTTTCTCACATTTCTTTCCGGTTCTTGGTTTCATGGGCATTAATCTACCGAGCCCCTTTAAGGCGAGCAATAAAAATCTCACCCTATGACTGGCTTTCCAGCTGCCCCTGACAACTCACCTTGCCTCAGTGGCTGGTAGGGCTTTCACTATTCAGCCTCCTTGGTTTTCTACTCTGCATTTTTCCTTCTCCTCAGCTTCAGCATCCCCATTGCTGCAGTCAGAAGACTGGACAGAAAACATTTGATGAACTCAAGGCAAATAAATGAGTCAATTTTTTATACGCTAATTAAAGTTGTCTGGTCAAACCCCAGACAAATCCAAGCCACATAAAAGATTTTGTTTTCTAGAGAAAAATAAACCTTGGTCAGGGAAGGTTAAGAAATCAGCACAAAATAAGCAAAGTCACTATGAGACCCCAACGACACTAAAATTTTAAAATTCTGCGCTCTTCTCACCAAACGTCTTTCTTCCAAAATTCTGTGAGCCTCCAGCCCAAGCGAATTCATTTATATTTGGAGGTCTGGGATGAAAGGGAGAAGGTAGAATTGGGTTTTAGAGGATGCAGGGACTGAGTTGGGCTGGGGGAGACTATTGTTAAAAGTGGTATACTTGTCCCAGGACTGACTGGGGAGGAAAGAAAGGCAAATTTCTAAAGAATAGAAGGCATGGGACTGCCAGAGCACACTGGGGCATGTCAGTCTATGCAGCAACTGAATGCATCTGTGTGCAGGAAGTGATAATAAGTCATCACAAGCAGAAGACAATGACATGAGCTGGGGAGGAGTTAAGATTAGTGGTCACTTGTTGCAGACTGTCATCCAGACAGTGAGGAAAGCCGCTGTATTTCCCCCTAACAGCCCCCAGCCCCACTCCACCTGTCTTCAAGGAAAGAACATTCCGTACACCTTGGCTGGTACTTCCAACACCAAAGAGCACAGCAAGATTGCTAGACATGCCTTCTTAGAGTATGAAAAATGGTTCTGTCAGCTTAGACCAACCCTTCTCAATAAAATTGATCTCTGTACATTAACTCATTATTCTATTCTTAAGAATGTGCTATTCTGCAAACACATTTTCAGAGATTACTCACCCTCTAGTACTCTGAAAGTGATTTAGGATAATCATGCCCACATCATACATGGAACAGCAAATGAGGTCTCCACTTGGTCTTCTAAATGGAAGACAACATAAAGTGTGATTTGGTTTGCATAGGATGTTTGACACACACATGCCATCTTCCGATGTGTCAAAGATGGAAAATGGTCTTTGGTATGAGCATCATCAGAAGAGCGACATAGTGGGAACCCCTTGGGTCCCTCCACAACCTCCAGTGAGAGTCCATCCACTGAGGATGATGGAGTCACCAGATGAACACAGCTTCTGTTTGTTTTTATTTACATGTGTTGTCTCAGGTGTCACTGTAACCGTTGTTACTGTTCCGTGATAGCAGTTGCCGTTCTGAAAACTAACTTGAATGTTTGCTGCCGAAGGTGTTTTCTGTGTGTGTGCTATTTTGAAAGAAAAAGATTGAGACAACCTAAGTGTCCCTCTCCTGTATAATTTCCTTGAGTGTATTAAAGTGAGATTTCAAGTAATCTGTGACAGACAGCATGCATTCCACAGGAAGTTTGGGACTCCCAAGATAATAGATTAAAACAGATAAATAAGGGAACTGTCCTAAAGTTTCATGGCATAAGGTCCAAGGGGCTCATTCTAAAACAAATTGCCCAGGTGTACCGTGTTGCAGGTTCATTCAGTCTGTGTTTTTCGTTAATGTTTATGGGTTTACCTTGTCAAATCCAAGCTCCAGAAGATAGACAGGAATACAGAGAGCTATCTTTGAGCCACTTTCTTTGTATCCTTCCCCGGAAAAACATCTGGGGAAGGCATTTGGTTTCCAATAGCAGGGGTTTGTGGGACAAGATCGCTAGAAACGCAAGGGCTTGGTGGGAGTCTGATTAAGCAGTAGCAGTTGGAACAGGGGACCAAGTCTGAGTCATAGGAGTTACAGTCATGGGCCCCAGCAGGGATGCTGCTGCTGAATCCACAGAAGTACCAGCCACACTTTCAGCATCTGCCAGGTCCTCAGTGTGAGATGCTGTCTCATGATGATGCTAACTGAAGGGGATTTTTTTTAAAAAAAAGGAAAAAGAAAAACAAAACAACAAACAAACAAATGAAAACCCTCCAACACCTTTACCTCCATCCTTCCCCACTTTCCAATACCAGAGCAATCAGAGACAAACTTATCCGGGCAGAATGGGGATCCTGGAACAAGGAAGGGACACCCTGTGCTCTCCCACCGCAAATAACCAGTATGTGAGGTCCCAGCCACAGGGGGACATGATGTAGAGCTTTCGGCTAGAATTTGGAATGAGCATCCTGATTGCTGAACACAAACCTCTTAGCTGTATGTGTCAAAATGTGAGTCTGTTCCCTAACAGTGCTCAGAAACAAATCACAAAATGTTCTCCATAAGGAACAGCGAGAGGCCAAGGAAAATGTGCCAATACATGTCCCATGCTCTCCTTTCCAACAAAGATGCTAGCCCATGCCTGATTGCGAATATTTTCAAGTGTTTCGATACCGTGTTGCATCTCTGTTTGCATGTTTCCCCTGCCTATCTCCCGCTAGTATTCAGGAGGACAATGATTTATACACTGCAGCCAGTATTCTTCTGATCTTTCCCATGCCTGTGTCCCAGTGGAGCCATCCCAGAATAAATGTGCTGCAAAGGCGTGAGAAGCACAGCTTCTTACAAGGGAGCATAGGAGGGGATGAGAAAACCCTTCTCTCACACCCAACTGGGACTTTCCTTTGTCTTCTCATCCTTTCTGCCTTCTTGCTCCTTTCGAGGAACTTTAAAAATCTCTCCTCTTACTGTACCTATAGTCTATAAAGAGGAGTTGTAGGGACTGGGGCCACACCCATCTCCTACTAAAAAAAACCTATCTACCCACCCACACACATTGACTGTCTCATCTCAAGTGACCCGCACCTTTAATCTGTCAGTAATTAAAGCAGGCCAGGCGGAAGGCGAGTGGATACTTTCATTAACTTCATCCCTGCTTCTGAATAAATTCCACTCTTAAAAATGAGGTCGAGACTTCAGCTCTCAATGAAGCTTGCTGAGAATTCTAGTATTAAGATCGTATTCTCATCGGCTTACTTCCTGCATTGTAAATTGTTTGCCTACTCACTGCTGGCTCACCAATCTCAAAGGTAACTGTCAGGGAGAAAACAAGAATTCTAAAGCTGTACCACCTTCTGGGGAACTCTGCCACTTTATGTCGTGAGCAACTTGAAAAGTCTTGTGTCTTCATGCCATCTACAAACCGTGGAATTGGAACTGGGTGAAACCATATCACAGTCAACTTATCTTTCCCCCTTATACCTTGACTCTCACGGAGATATATTCGATAGCAGAGCAAAGGTGATTTCATTTCAAGTCAGCGCTTCCTGGTCTCATCGTTCAGACATTTATCATTTACATGGAGCCTGTTTATATCTAAGTAACTATTATAGTTCCCAGGGAATTGCTAGAGGTGGAATATGCCAGGACTATAGAGAGGTGGGACAGCTGGTGTTGTCGTAGTAACAACAATATTTAAATGGTAGAGAAGATGTAAAATATAAGGTGAAGGAGACTGTCTATCTAAGGTATGCATGGAGGATTTTAAAATTACCTTTGAACTTATTTTACACTCAAATACAAATAATGTTTTAGTTAATTAGATCATAATGCCTTTAAAACTATTAATTTTTCTAACACAGGTTGTTTTAACAGAGTTAATGTCTTTGAGCATTTTAATGATCATTTCAAAATAACCATGTGAATATCTTTTTTACTCCCTGAAGAGAAAATTTGTGTTTTTAGTACTGAATTTCCATACCTTATAGCACACACATACAAAAAAACAAAAACAAAAAAAACAGCATTTATCCTTTCTCATGAGGTCTGTCTTTCTTCTTAGCTCCCAAACCTGTTTTTCTAAAACAATTTGCCATCCAGTGAAGAAGACATTTAGGGGGTTGTGAAAATCCCAGTGCTAATATCGTGACTAGAACTGTGGTAGATGCCACTCAGAACTAAAGCAAAGCGGTGCCATCTGGAACATCTGGATGTGGGTGCAGATGTAGCTACATTGATCCTTCCAATACGTTCTGCACAGATTCAAGCCTCTGTTCCTTCATTGTGGCTATTCACTATCACAACAGATCATTCATTTTAAATTGACATATTTGAAGGAATGAAATTTATAAATAGGTAACATTTTTAAATGATGACTTAGCAAGATTTTGATTGCAAGTTAAAGTAGTAATTGACTCAGACCAGCTCCAAACACACATGCACACACAAACACACACACTCATACACACACACCCGATGAACATGAAACCCCCATGCACAGTGGTTACATAGAAATGTACAGAAACAAGTGGACCTTGCTAGATTTAAGAAATTCTGGGATCAAGTCTCTTCTCTCTTTGGGACCATATGGCGAGCAATTCCATTTGTCCCTGTGTTTCTTCTCTCTGCTGTCTCCTCTAATTGCCACCCACATCTTGGTCATCAGCTTGTACTAAATTCTAAATGGCATCTTCCTTTTGCAGAGCCTCATGAGTGAGTTCTCACCCACCTTGAACTAGTTAGAGTCTCAGTGTTAAGTAGGATCCACCATGTTCTAATAAAAGAATATAAATATTGGAATCCTTGCTGAACATGATGGGGCATGCCTTTAATACCAGCATTTAATGGTGGAGGCAGGAAATTCTGTACATTCAGGACCAACCTAGTCTACATAGTGATTTACAGGACAGCGAAGACTACATGGAGAGATACCTGCATTGTATTTCCTATTGCTGTGATGAAACACCATGACCAAAACCAAGTTGGGGAGCGAAGAGTTTATTTGGCTTGCACTTCTATTTCACTATTAATCATCAAAGAAAGTCAGGACAGGAATTCACACATGGCAGCAACACAGAGGCAGAAGGTGATGCAGAGGTCATGGAGGGGTGCTGCTGATTTTTTTTAATTGTTTTTATTGAGCTATATATTTTTTCTCTGTTCCCTGTGCTTCCTCTCCCCTCCCCTTCAACCTTCAAACCTCTCCTTTACTCAGGAGATCCTGTCTTTTTCTACTTCTCATGTACGTTAGATCCATGTATGTCTCTCTTAGGGTCCTCATTGTTTAGGTTCTCTGGGATTGTGAATTGTAGGCTAGCTTTTCTTTGCTTTCTGTCTAAAAGCCACTTATGAGTGAGTACATATGATAATTGTCTTTCTTGGTCTGGGGTACATCACTCAATATGATATTTTCTAGATCCATTCATTTGCCTGCAAATTTCAAGATGTAATTTTTTTTCTGCTGTGTAGTACTTCATTGTGTAAATATAGCACATTTTCCTTATCCATTCTTTAGTTGAGTGGCATTTAGGTTGTTTCTATGTTCGGCCTATGACAAAAAATGCTGCTATGAATATTTGAGCACTTGTCCTTGTGGTACAACTGAGCATCCTTTGGGTATATACCCAAAAGTGGTATTGCTGGGTCTTGAGGTAGGGTGTTTCCAAACGTTATGAAAAATCGCCATACTGATATTCATTTAGTTTCATGTTAGTTGCTAGCTTGCTGAATATTGCCTTTTTTATGTTTATGTATGTTCCTTGTATCCCTGCTCTCTCCAAGACATACAACTTTGTCATGAAGGGATGTTGTATTTTGTCGAAGGCTTTTCCAGCATCTAATGAGATGATCATGTGGGGTTTTTTTTCCAGTTTGTTTATATGGTGGATTACATTGACAGATTTTCATATATTGAACCATCCCCATATCTCTGGGATGAAGCCGACATGGTGGATTATTTTTCTGATGTGTTCTTGGATTTGGTTTTCCAGTATTTTATTAAGTATTTTTGTATCAATGTTCATGAATGAGATTGGTCTATAATTCTCTTTCCTAGTAATATCTTTGTGTGATTTGGGTATCAGGGTAATTGTAGCCTAATAAACAAGTTTGGCAATGTGTCTTCTGATACTATTGAGTGGAACAATTTGAGGAGTATTGGCATTAGTTCTTTGAAAATCTTGTAGAATTCTGCACTGAAACCATCTGGTCCTGGGCTTCTTTTGGTTGGGAGACATTTCATGGCTGTTTCTATTTCTTTAGCAGTTTTAAGTCTATTTAACTTTAAGCCTGCTTTCCTATAGAACCCAGGACCACCACACCAGGGATGGTCCCACCCACAGTGGCCCAGGACCTCCCCATCAATCACTAATAAAGAAAATGCCCTGCACATGAATCTTAAGGAGGAATTTTTCTCAATTAAGGTTCTCTTCTTTCTTTTTTATCGCTAAGTAGTACTCCATTGAGTAAATGCACCACATTCTCTTTATCCATTCTTAGGTTGAGGGGCATCTTGGTTGTTTCTACGTTCTGGCTATTACAAATAATGCGCTACGAACATAGCTGAACAAATGTCCTTGGAGTATGATTGAGAATCCTTTGGGTACATGCCCAAGAGTGGTATTGCTGGGTCCTGAGGTAGGTTGATTCCCAATTTTCTGAGAAACCACCATACTGATTTCCAAAGTGGTTGTACTAGTTTGCGTTCCCACCAGCAATGGCAGAGTGTTCCACTTACACCACATCCTCTCCAATATAAGCTGTCATTGGTGTTTTGATCTTAGACATTCTGACTGGTGTAAGACGATACCTCAGAGTCCTTTTGATTTGTATTTGCCTGATGGCTAAGAATGTTGAACATTTCCTTGTGTGTCTTTCTGTCATTTGAGATTTTTTTGTTAAGAATTCTCTGTTAAATTTAGCACTTCATTTTTAATTGGATTATTTGGAATTTTGATGTCTAATTTCTTAAGTTCTTTTGGAGATCAGTTCCCTGTCTGATGTTGGGTTGGTGAAGATCTTTTCCCATTCAATAAGCTGCCTTTTTGTCTTATTGACTGTGTCCTTTGCTTTACAGAAGCTTCTTAGTTTCAGGAGGTCCCATTTATTTATCGTTGCTCTCAGTGTCTCTGCTACTGGTGTTATATTTAGGAAGTGGTCTCCTGCTGCCATGCAATAAGACTACTTCCCACTTTCTCTTCTATCAGGTTCAGGGTGGTCATATTTATATTGAGGTCTTTAATCTATTTGGACTTGAGTTTTGTTCATGGGCATAGGTATGCATCTATTTACATTTTTCTACATTTTGACATCGAGGTATGTCATCACCATTTGTTGAAGATGTTTTCTTTTTTCCATAGTAAAATTTTAGCTTTTTTTGTCAAAAATCAGGTGCATGTGTGTGTATGTGCATGTGGATGAATGTTTGTGTATGCATGAGAAAGCATTGTGCATATGTGTTTACATGTATGAGAGTGTGTTTTTGGTGTATGTGTGTACTCGTATGTGGGTGTTGAAAGGACTGAATTTTTATTACATCTGACTAGGCACTTTGAATGCAGCCTCTTCCAACTTCCCATTAAAGTGACAATGAAAGCGTAAGCCTCTGAAAAATATTTAATTTAAAAATCACTGAAAATCATGACCGGCAGTGTTTCATGGTGAGGTTATTGGAAAGACAGTAAGTCAAATTGGAAACACAAGTAGGAGACAGTCCATCCCATTCTGTTTTAAAAGGGGGTAGAAACCAGGGTGTTGTCTATCATAGACTTGCATGGTTCCATTAAATCCTATTTCATTTATTGGAAAGAAACTTATGTTGTCAAAATGTAAATTAAACAGTCAGTTTTTGTCCCCTGAAAGAGCAGTAAGTACTCTTAATCACTGAGTCATCGCTTCAGTCCAGACTGCAGGATTTTTTAACTGGAAAAAACACATGACAGGAGAACTGTCAAGAGGTGTTAAAATATCAAGGAGTTAAAATACCCCTAGCTATATCTAATCAGTTAGGGTGTGTGAGATAAGACAATCAGACAATCTAACACCTCTCTTGGTACTACTGCAGACATCACTTTTCTTGTCCTGACCCACTCTGTTATGCTGTACGGCGAGTGTATCTACAACACTATGTTGTAAAGTGTGGAGGGTGTGCATCTACAACACTGTGTTCTACTGTGTGGAGGGTGTGTATCTACAGCACTGTGATGTGCTGTGTATAAGGTGTGCATCTACAACACTGTGCTGTGCGTGAGGTGTGTATCTACAACTGTGATGCCGGCTGTTTGTGTATACTCACAGACTCCGGGATAACTGAGATAAGGATATTGATGGAATGTTTGCCTTCTTGAGTGTATATTTTACATTCAACCATTGAGCTTTTAGCTTTAAAGCTAAAAGTTCTCCAACCTTTCAGAGAGTTTACCTCACCAGTATTAGGAACTCAAATGTGATATTATAATCTGAAGTTATTAACAAGGATTGATGGATTGATTTCTGTTTCAATTAAGATTAAATATAGTCTCTTGATTTCTATTTTTAGCTATAAAATAATATGTGGATATATTCTTTTTGTCTTTTTGAATTTCACAATTCATGCAATGAAATATTATTATATCCAAACCATATTTTCCCTCTTTAATTCCTCTTGAATGCCTCACAATACTTTCCCTTTTTAACTTTATTTTCTCCTCCTCCTCCTCCTCCTCCTCCTCCTCCTCCTCCTCCTCCTCCTCCTCCTCCTCCTCCTCTTTCCTTTTGGTAACCCACTGAGTCCCATTATTGCTGCTTCTGTGTGCATGGGTGTGTGGCTACTCACTGGAACTTAGGAAATTCACCAATGGCCTCTAAAGTCTTTAGGATTAAAGCAACTCTCTCGAAGCTGTCTCATCCAACAGGTCCTCTGTAAGGGGTGGGACTTAAAAATCTTCTATCTCTAACTTGATCTTGTGTAGGGGTGAAGCATTGATAAAGATGGTCCATTTAAGGCTGAGCGCCTGGTCTTTTGTTTTCAACACTTTTGATTAGTTACTGGTCTCTGAATCTCAAAGAGAAGCTTTCTTGAGCAAGATTGCGAATAGCTCAAGTTTCTGGGCATAACCACATATAGAAGATAACTTGACCATATTGCCATTAATTGTAATAATCCTGGAGGATTCTCCCCAAGGGGCTGTGAACACCCTGGACACAGGCTTTTGACCAGGGTTACTGTGCCAGGTAAAATATGTCCACGGATTAGGTCTCAGTCAGAAAGCAGTTATCTCATTATAGCCTAAAAGAGGTGGGTTTTGTTGAGTAGGTCAGTAAGATGTCATCTCCAGGGCCCAGTGCTGAGGAAGACAGCACTCCACCAGCAGTCTGCATCGCTCCTTAGGGCACCTAAAAGCTAGTCAGCAGGGCGGAAGTGTCCCAGTCAGTTTGAGACTGATTTCTCCACAACTGCTCCAAAATATGTGGTATCTTCTTCAAAGATAGAGTCTAGTGGCGACAATCAAGGCAACGGAAACAGCTTTTCAAAATAGTAATAGAGAATAACATGTTTATCTTTTATATTATATATAAATAAAAAAACTTTTAAAAATGCCCTTTGCTTCTATTCCTTGTACCAGAAAAAGTGTGTTCATAATCTAGTGTTTCTTCTTCATATTATTTCCTCTGCATTGGCATAAGCGTATATGTTAGCACACATACAAATTTGTAAGTTCATACTGAAGATATTACTCTGAAACTCTGAGGTATTTTTCCACGTAACATTATTTCAGATATTTTTCTAAGGAATGTGTTTCGAAAGCCTATAGAACGAGTGCAATTTGAAACTGGTCTTCATTGCACGACAGATACTTTATGGTTTGAATTTCTGAATCATTGTCTTAGAATATTTCTGGAATATTGATCTGTGAAATGTGATGCAAAGCCTCTAAAGCTTTTAAGATTAAAATGAAATATAATTTCACATCAAGAGAAGATTTCTTACGGTAATTCCCTTGAGGTTTGCTGTTGTTGCTGTCTGTTTTTCCATTTGGATAAAAGTAAAATGTAGCCTTCCTGAAGAATCTATATTATAATAAAATAAGCACATTAAAATGCACATGAATAACACAGAAGAATACTCTTTATATTACAATGTGGTTTATAATTCCTTTCAGTATTTATAGTAAAATACTATAAGCTGCTTGTATATGCACATATATTGTACATACATACACATATATGTATGTCTAACAAAATTGTGTTTTAAAGAATTTAGTGAGTTGGGGAAAAGCACACAAAATATGGACTGGAAAAATCTGAAATTAGGGCTGACATCCTCAAACTAGAAGACAAAATACAAATTCTAATTTTAATTTTCAAATGTGGTAGGGATTTTTCCCATACTTTATATTTGAAAATAAACATTAAGTGCTTTTTCTAGATTCCAGTGTTTGTAGTCTACCTGTTTTATTGCTACAGATATTTCTAATGGTATTTAGTGGATGCTCTAGGTTTAAACTTTGACTCCATGATCCCAAAAGACTTACTTTTAATAAATTAAATCACAAACCGATTACCAAAGCACCTGTTAGTTTTTAAGTAATCAAGATAGAGAGGCTTCATCCAGTCACTGATGGAAACAAAGGCAGACTCATTGGCTCCCCTTAGGTGGAGCTCAGGGAATTCTGCAGATGAGGGACAAGGGCACCACAGGAAAACTCACAGAATCAATAAACTTGGACTCATAGGGACTGAACTGATAACCAGGAGCCTACATGGATTCGACTTGGGCACTCTGTGTGTATATATGTCACAGTGGTGTAGCTTGGTCCTCTTGCAAGACTTCTAACAACAGGAACAAAGCCTGTCTCAGACACTTTTACTGGCCTTTGGGACCCTACTCCTATACTTGGTCACCTTGGTCAATATGATGCAGAAGTGCTTACTCTTTCTTTTATTTATTTATTTATTTATTTATTTATTTATTTATTTATTTATTAAAGATTTCTGTCTCTTCCCCGCCACCACCTCCCATTTCCCTCTCCCTCCCCCAATCAAGTCCCCCTCCCTCGTCAGCCCAAAGAGCAATCAGGGTTCCCTGCCCTTTGGGAAGTTTAAGGACCACCCACCTCCATCCAGGTCTAGTAAGGTGAGAATCCAAACTGCCTAGGCTCCCACAAAGCCAGTACGTACAGTAGGATCAAAACCCATTGCCATTGTTCTTGAGTTCTCAGTAGTCCTCATTGTCCGCTATGTTCAGCAAGTCCAGTTTTATCCCAGGCTTTTTCAGACCCAGGCCAGCTGGCCTTGGTGAGTTCCCGATAGAACATCCCCATTGTCTCAGTGTGTGGGTGTACCCCTCGCGGTCCTGAGTTCCTTGCTTGTGCTCTCTCTCCTTCTGCTCCTGTTTTGGACCTTGAGATTTCTGTCCGGTGCTCCAATGTGGGTCTCTGTCTCTGTCTCTGTCTCCTTTCATCGCCTGATGAAGGTTAATATTCAGGAGGATGCCTATATGTTTTTCTTTGGGTTCTCCTTATTCAGCTTCTCTAGGATCACTAATTATAGGCTCAATGTCCTTTATTTATGGCTAGAAACCAAATATGAGTGAGTACATCCCATGTTTCTCTTTTTGGGTCTGGCTTACCTCACTCAGGATAGTGTTTTCTATTTCCATCCATTTGCATGCAAAATTCAAGAAGTCCTTGTTTTTTACTGCTGAGTAGTACTCTAATATGTATATATTCCATACTTTCTTCATCCATTCTTCCATTGAAGGGCATCTAGGTTGTTTCCAGGTTCTGGCTATTACAAACAATGCTGCTATGAACATAGTTGAGCATATACTTTTGTTGTATGATAGGGCATCTCTTGGGTATATTCCCAAGAGTGGTATTGCTGGGTCCAGGGGTAGGTTGATCCCGAATTTCCTGAGAAACTGAA
This sequence comes from Microtus pennsylvanicus, assembly GCF_037038515.1. NCBI lineage: Eukaryota > Metazoa > Chordata > Mammalia > Rodentia > Cricetidae > Microtus > Microtus pennsylvanicus. Next base: position 41,953,509 of record NC_134584.1, on the reverse strand, counting down.
ACACTGATTTCCAAAGTGGTTGCACAAGTTTGCATTCCCAACAGCAATGGGTGAGTGTACCCCTTTCTCCACAACCTCTCCAGCAAAGGCTATCATTGATGTTTTTTATTTTAACCATTCTGACAGGTGTAAGATGGTATCTTAAAGTTGTCTTGATTTGCGTTTCCCTGATCGCTAAGGAAGTGGAGCATGACCTTAAGTGTCTTTTGGCCATTTGAACTTCTTCTGTTGAGAATTCTCTGTTCAGCTCAGTGCCCCATTTTATAACTGGGTTGATTAGCCTTTTACGGTCTAGTTTCTTGAGTTCTTTATATATTTTGGAGATCAGACCTTTGTCAGTTGCGGCGTTGGTGAAGATCTTATCCCAGTCAGTGGGTTGCCTTTTTGTCTTAGTGACAGTGTCCTTTGCTTTACAGAAGCTTCTCAGTCTCAGGAGGTCCCATTTATTCAATGAGGCCCTTAATGTCTGTGCTGTTGGGGTTATACATAGGAAGTGGTCTCCTGTGCCCATGTGTTGTAGAGTACTTCCCACTTTCTCTTCTATCAGGTTCAGTGTGTTCGGACTGATATTGAGGTCTTTAATCCATTTGGACTTGAGTTTTGTGCCTGGTGATAGATATAGATCTATTTTCATTCTTCTACAGATTGACATTCAGTTTTGCCAGCACAATTTGTTGAAGATGCTCTCTTTTTTCCATTGTATACTTTTAGCTCCTTTATCGAAAATCAGGTATTCAGAAAATGGGAGGATCTTCCTTGCTCTTGGATTGGGAGGATCAACATAGTAAAAATGGCAATTCTACCAAAAGCAATCTATAGATTCAATGCAATCCCCATCAAAATCCCATCAAAATTCTTCACAGATCTGGAGAAGACAATAATCAACTTTATATGGAAAAACAAAAAACCCAGGATAGCCAAAACAATCTTATACAATAAAGGATCATCTGGAGGCATTACCGTCCCTGACTTCAAACTCTATTACAGAGCTACAGTATTGAAAACAGCTTGGTATTGGCATAAAAACAGAGAAGTCGACCAATGGAATCAAATAGAAGACCCCGACTTTAACCCACAAACCTAATAAGTGCTTACTCTTGCAGCAATTTGATGAGCCCTGTTTTGCTGACACTCCTGGGAGCCCTACCTGTTCCTAAACAGAAAGGGAGAGAAAGTGGAACTGGGGGAGGGGGTAGTAGAGGGTGGGACCAGGACTAGGAGAAGAGGAGGGAGGGGAAAGTGTGGCAATTAAATGTAAAATAAATAAACAAATTAATTAATTAATTTAAAGAGATGGGTTTCTGGTGGATTTTTTAAAAATTTTCAGTTGGTACCTTGTAAAAAGAACATACAGAAATTGAATATAGCCACGATGTGCTGAAGCATCACACAGTTCTCTGATGCTTAGCAGTTGAAACCCTGGCTTCACAATGTGCTTCTCCTGTTTCAGTTATGAATGTGCTGAACAGCATGCCTTCAGCCTTTGCTAGCGCTTGTCAGAAGTAGAATTTCATCACTATTAATATGGTCATTGGTTAACATTTAGTGAGTGCCAATAATGTTTTTTGGTGTCATAAACACACCAAAACACTGAAACAAGTAAGTTGTATCTTACTGAAAAATCAGTATTTATATTAGAAGAAAAACATTAAAACATATGTAACACAATAAATATTTTTGTACCCAAAAGTATCTTATTACTAATTTATTTCAGTAAATAAAATAGTACGTAAGACTGTAAGTTTATACACATACATATATAGTGTAGATATATACACATACATTTTACATACACAGATTTTATTTATGTAAGTACAGGCACCGCACACACACACACACAGAGCTGTATATATAAAAGCAAATGATATTTCAAATAGATTTAGAAACTGATGAAAATTATACAAAACATAAGCTATAAGAACCTAAAACTAAGGAATAACATCCTTAGACACCAAGACAAAATGTAAATTCCACTTTTTGTCTTCAAATTTTCTGTGATATGTTAAGAGATCCAAATGTATCTAGTTTTGATATACTTCAATATAACATACTTTAGTATTAGTATATAGTAACTATAGATACTATGTGCTACAATATATAAAGATATTTTATATGTTAATATATTACATATAATAAATTTATATAAACCAAAGGGCAAAGATACTCTCTTTTAATGACAGAAGAACAAAGGTTAACAAGTCCCTTGAGAGATGGCAGACTCCCTAACACAACTGTACAGATGGTTACAAATTCATACAAAATTAATGAAGGATTATGGTTTAGGTACTTGTCAGTTCATGTCTAAACAAAGGGGTATTTTCATCTTGTTTCATCCAAGGTAACACTGATATTAGCTTATTAATTATTCCAGCCTATGTTGGTGACACAAAGATTTCTGTTGCTATTTAAAATGAAATTTTCTCTGAAAGTGAAACTCACTGGGTAAAATCAATGAGTTAATTCATCTCGCCTCCCATTTCTGATAAGTACAAATGACTAAGGGTTAAGGAAACACCCGAGTTCAGTGACCAGGGTGGGGCTTTACAGTTCTATGATCATATTAGCACGATGGTATAACTTAGCCTTAATACCTGAAAGGCATGTTGAAATTGGAGGAATTCGAAGAGCATGGAGACTTCAAACATAAGGAAATAGGATGAGTTTCTGAAGAAGGTGTTGGCTCTCTGTGTCTCTTTGAGAGCAAACTTTGAGAGGAAGGAGCAAAGAGAGACCCCCTGTCTCCACTTTCGCTCACAGGTGGTTGAAGGCAAAACGTCAAGGTCCTGAGAGTTTAGGCTGAAAAACTGTCACTCTTTGGAGTCAGCTTCCTTCTCACACACACACACACACAAAAAAAGGAAGTGGCAATGCTGGGTAGTTAATTCTCTCTTTGAGCCTGAAGGAAGACTAAGCAGTGGTGTGTATAGGTGTGAACGTCTGTGTGGTGTTTTTGTTGGAGTATGCACATGTGTGTGCCTTCAGGGCAGGTCATCTGGTATTCTGCTCCATCCCTTGGGTCAACTTCTCACTGGACCTGGAGCTATTGCCTCTGGTCCCCCATAAAACTAGTAACTAGGCACCCATGTAACCATACCCAGGTTTTCCATGTTGGTTCTCTGGCCCCCATGTTTGCAGAGCAGTTGTCTTGCCTGAAAGTCACCTCCCCAGCCCTAAGTAGCTTTTCAATGAAAGTGTTGACTAAAGCATTTTCATTTGCTCTATGTTTTGGCTCTCACTTAAATAGTAAATTAACCATCTTTTTGCTCACATATCTTGTTTGAGGGTAGTTAATGCTGGTCCGGCCTCGAAAGGTCAACTACTCCTATGCTTTTTGCAGGACTGAAATTTTAAAGGCCACAAAACATAACCAGTCTTGTTTCTGGTTGAACTGAGGCTACAGCATAGCCACAGGGACCTCATCAAGGCCTACCTGTCAGTGGCTAGGGAGTAGAGAGCCTTTATTGATGGGAAGCAGCCATTAGGCTGAGAACAGCAATAAAACCTGTAATGGCTCACCTGCAATTAGAAGTTGTGGAAAGTAACAGTTATCTTCAAACACAACAAAACAGAGAGGTTGTACCTTAGTCCCTCAATGCTCTTCATCTTATAGAACTCATTTCTAAGCTGACAAACTGCGCTGCTGTTGGTTTCTGAAAGTCGCGCATCCATTAAATATTGTCTCGTGAGCTATCATTTTGTTACTTAATGGTCACACCTCTTAAAACTCGGACTCTATTTCCAAATCGAAAACTGCTCTAATAGACAACCCAAATCTGTTCTCTCATATTTGCCCTGAGTCTGCAAAACTGGGCAGCTTAAGGTTATTCATTAAATTGTAATCTTAGCTCCCTGAACTGTGAGATAAATTATATTTTGCTTTGTTCTGCTTCAAGAGTTTTTAGTGCTTAGAATAGTTTCTCAGTTGTTACTATCTAGCTTTTGCTATTTTATTTGATACAGTTACACATATAAAAGTAAATAAAGTCCACCTAAAACATATTAAACTGAAGGGTAAGTAGAGAATAACTCAGTGGCAGAATGTATGTCTAACATTTGTGAGGCCTCAATTTCAAGGGCCCACACTGGAATATTGATTGAAATATCTTCTCAAAGTATACTTTAATTTAAAAATCTCATTTAATAACAAAGTGATTGAGTCCCCCTGTGTTTTCACTCTATAAAATATTTCACTTTTGTCATTCCTAGCCAGTATCAAATGTTAAACTATGTTCTATCAGGGAAAGCTTGGGGGGATTTTGGCCTATGAACAGAATGGAAATCATATGTTCTCAAACAAACAAAACATGTCAGATGAGAAATGCTTACTAGAGGGGAAATTATAGAGCTACATTATTTTTGTTTCTATCTATGCTACTTTCTAAGTAAGAAGTAGGTGCAGGTTTGGGGACAGTTAATTCTTGTCCCACCATCCCAACCGTAGAAGAGAAGGAACAGCTGCCATAGCCTGAATGGACTCCAGGGCTTCTTCTCCCTGAAAGAGTGATGATGGGCAAATGCTGGCCCTTAGAGTTCCTTCCAAAAGGGGTAAAACACTTCATTTTGTGGAGATAGAATAATATAGGCAAGAATCTTAGAAAACATTAAGCTAGTGCCAGGCCGTTATCATTACTGCAGTGGAGAAAGAAGTTGAGAGCTGTGTGCTCAGCCTTCTTGCTTCAGGTGTGTTAGTCTTCCTGTGATCCCTTTACCATCTAAGTGCCTGCACACTTCATCAACACCCCAAGGTTAGTCACTGTTGGATGGGCTAAAGGAGATTCTGGTACAAAACTCTCAGAAGACAGTTAGGGCATTACTAGTACACCTAGATCTTAAACAATGATGCTATTCAAGTATATGCTGTGATATACCAGTGTGAATGACTGTGTGATTCCTGATTTCAAGCATTCCTAGCTTCTTAAGAACAATTCAAGCTGAAGGGGCCTGGGAAGGATCACCGAGGACCTTAGGAGAGAGATTTTGTCCCTTCATAACAAAGGTGCTGCAAGGACATCGCCTATGCCACAGGAAGTGCCAGTGACTTTCCTCAAGTTCCTTTGTGCTATAGGGCACCATCTTTCTGCATGCAAAGTTCAAATTGCTTTAAAGGAACCACTCAGTTCTTCCTCTTCCCAGGAATGAGTTCTTGCCCTAGAACCATCAATTGATCCAGTCATAGCAGTTCTCAAACTATTTTTTTTTTTACACTTGCTTTAGAATTTATGGGAAGTGAATTCCCCTCTCTCCAAGTAATGCTTTCTGCAAGGACAAGAACTCACTGGGGAAAGCAACTGAAGATAAGTAGCGTGATCTATTAAGTGTTGCCAGTATCCCATTTAATATTAAACAATTGCATAATGGCCTTCTTAAATACCCAAGCTAAAAGTGACGCATTAATGGTGTGTATACCACCACCGAGAAGCCCATTCTCTGGCTGGTAGGCGACAAGCACCATTCAAGTGCCAAGCTACTATTCCAAGAGTTTACTATTTTATTCTGGCTCCAAAATGGCACCAACAGTGATGGGGTGCTTTCAGGGGATTGCTGAACAGGATTCTTTTGCAACAAAAGGGGGCAGGCTCCAGGAAATGAAACAGGGAGCTCTCCTCTGAGGTACACACCCACTAATCAAACAAGAAGCTTTATGACATGCGCAAATGCAATTGAAGTCTAACTGATTTCTGCAGAACTGACTTCCCCAGGATTTCCTGTCTAAAATCATAGTGTGGAAATCTGTAGTTAACTGGTTACAAATCATCTAGTAAGTAAGGCTTCTCCGCCCCCATATTTTTGTTCAAAAAAAAAAATCAAAAAACAAACCAAAAACCCTATTATTTGCACATTCTCTCTGGACTTCTTTTGTTTCCTTTCTTTTCATTGAATACACTGAAGAACTAAACAAACAGAAAAACCCTCCCCCATAATATCTATTTGTTCAGCGTGTCATTTCCCTATGAGGTTATTTACAGGTTTCTTTAGTTTTTCCTGCCTGGTAATTACTTACTGAAAGAAATCGGCTCCTTCGGGGCAAGCTCTTCCCTTTAACCCGCTTCCCTCACTCTCCCTAGGAGGCTAGCAAGGAGCGCGCCTCTCTGCAGTGTCCGGGAACCCACCTAGAGGGCCCCCTTGACGCCAGCACATCCCCTGTCAGGCAGCAGTCTGCAGCTGAGGAAGCGGGCCGCTGCAGAGTTAATGTACAGTACCACGGAGCCTGCAAGTGTCCTGAGCTGCTCAGAGCTGAGGCGGCGCAGCCCAGAGCAGACAAGGCGGCTGCGAGGATTCCAAAGGTTCTGCCGGAAATTCGGTGTGGGAGGGGGACTCCAGCTGGAGCCTGTTGCCACTCTGTGTTTTAAAAGCATGCAAGGTCTGTATAGCTTGGGCATGAGAATCTTGCGGATGTCAGAGCATCAGAGTAAATGACATCTATCCGGGAGCTGAACTGGGGGTAAGGAGAACAGAGAGAAAGGAAAGCCGACCGAGTAAGAAATTCTTAGACAACGTCTGCCTTGCAGCTGTGCAATTCATTTCCTTGCCAAGGCAATATATTAAAAGGTCACACATGCTTTTGATAAGAAATTAGAGGGGATTCTACAGTGAGACAATCGATAGCTTAGTCATTTTACTTAAAGAGCGCAGACAGCCTTATTGTGGGGTTAGGCGGCAGATGAATTTCATCACGACAGCGCCTTCTGAAGTCATGATGGGAGCCGGCACTAACCCTGTCCTGCAAAGCAGAAATTGCTCATTGCCTTCCTACTTGAGCATTCAAAACCAGCGATTCTGAGATCTGGAGAAGAAGTTGGCTTGCGCTCTACGTGGTGTCTAGTCCCTCTGCCCAGGTCTTTGTTGGACAATTCTCAGACTCAGACGGTAGCACTGCGTTAAAGTGACCACACAGGAATATGTGTCTAAGAAAGAAGAAAAAGCAGTATTCCTCCCTAAAGGACAGCATGGCAAAGCAGCGTGAAGTTTTCCATTGCCCTCCTAACACTTCTTTAACAAGGATAACAAGAAACTGTCTTTTGACTCCTTTTTGTCCACATTCCATAGTCCTTTCTGCGAGGATGCATTAATTCATATTGGAGGCAGTTGGATTTCGGCAGGACAATACTCGCCATCATTTAGGATTAGCAGTTGGACTGGTTATTTTAGTGTGTTGACTAGTGGAAGCTACATGGATGGACTCCTACCTGCAGTACTCTGTGATGTTTCTTTCTTTCAATCCTGGAAGGGCTTTTCTGGTTTTTGCTATTTGTGGTTTTTTTTTTTTGGGGGGGGGGTCGATTTGGGGGAAGGGAGAATTCATTACTTGTTGCCATAATTGTCCATGATCGATGCTCAAGCCAGAGGGTTGGGACTCATCTGTGAAAATCACTACATGTAACATAGGAGACAAGGAAAATATTCATGACGTCCACTCTGCCAACATGATGCACGTGAACTCCTTCCCCTTTAGAAGGCATTCCTGGATATGGTGAGTAACCAATACCCCTTCAGTCTGAATGCTCAGAATTCTAAAAGCCCAGGACAAGAAGCAGGGGAAGGTTTGTCCTGAACAAGAATACAGGGTGGTGGGGGTGGGGGAGCAGAAAAAAAAACTAACCTAAGTGTAAAACCAAGAAGACTGAGAAGTAACGATTATGCAATTAAAATTTTCTTGTTGATATAAAGCATCCCAAATAAGAAAATCATAAAGGTATTCACAATAACTAATATTTCATAGTACAAAATAAATAGAAAATGACAACCAACCTAGTATGTAACAGAAATAGGAGGGTTGGAAATTTGCTTCATTTTTTTTGAAAGTGGCCCCAGGAAAAGATATACAAGGATTTTTGACATCTCATATCAATTGGCCTATATTCCACAGAAGGCTGGAGGAAACTTTTAATGCTGACTCAATATTTCTCAAACACATCATAACATCTGACTTGTTCACATTTAAGAATACTTTAGCTGTTCAAGGATAGCACTTCTGGGCTGAACCAATAGAATTCTGATACAATTCTTCTCAACACATGAAGTGCTCTAACTCCTAGAAAGCTTGCTTAGTTCTTGAGTGTTTGGTTAGGGATTAAGGTTCAATTCAATGATCCAATGTGTTGAAGTCTCCAGACAGGGCCATCATGTTCCATTTCTGGTTGGCGTCTGTGCCTGAGTGTGTAGGAGCTAATTGCCGAGGCCGTGACAAGGACAAAGGTGCTTATTTTGAAAGTTGCTTGTCTTCAGTGTCCCTATAGGAGGGCGTGGATTCAATTTCTCACAGCAGAAACTTTGTGATGTATGCATGGAAAAGGCACATTTTGAGGATTTAGTCTTACAACATGCATGCGTTACGCTACTCTATTGAGCCTGACGTTTCAAAGCATGTTTCCCACGTAAACATTTTTGACAGGACTCAAGTAACAGATACACAAACACAAATTTCTGAGGGGTCCATCACTGGTTTTGTGGCCCATCAAAGTCTCCTAGTTTAAGACACCAGCAAAATCACCTAGTGGGGTGTTCCGGGGATTCCAATTCCCAGCTAAAACTCCCTTGCAAAGAACGTGGGGTGGGAGACCTCCTCTGTCATTCTTGGCAGGACCCTGTTTTGTGACAACTCCAGAGTTACCAGAACCACTGCTGAGGTGGGTCTCCTTCTCCCACAGCCTCCATCCCCAAGCTCTGGTGTGTCTGTGAGAGAGGATGGATAGCCTTTCTGCAGGCCCACTTCCAAATGCATCGCCAGAGTTCCAGACTCAGGAGGGCTTTGGTGTCAGTGCCTTGCTTCCTCTGCTGGTGAGGTTCAGACATCAGCATAAGGCTCTAGTTGTTCTTATAGGAAGCATCACATCAGTAGCCCTTGATTTTGAGATTAAAAGGGCTAGAAGTCGTCCTGGTACACAGTAGGCATCTGTCCATCTTTCTTCTGTTTTTACAGCTTTCTTCATGGCTAATGCCATGCTTTGGGAACTTTGCTCTAAACAAAGCAAAGGTAAATTTCCTTTAAAGAGAAAATTACCATTCTCTTTTATATAAAGTGTACCGTTCTGCAAAGCAACAGTTTCTAATCTAGCTAAGTCCTATTGTTTGAGTCCATTTGTTTATGTTGCAATAGCTAGGACTCCTGTACCCTTTGGGTGCCTAGTAGCATAATCACCTTTTATTTTCATTAACCTCCCCTCGACATTTGACATGAAGAAAAGGAGCTGTTCTACACTATAGTTTTGGGGGGAAATGCAAATTTGCTTATTCACGCTTCTGTCGTTCTGTAATAAATGTGTTCCAAAGATGTATAGAGAAGTTGAGAGTCCTGAATGGCTTCTTTTGTGCCTGGAGCTAGGTAACCCTTCATCCATTTCACTGCATGCTGTGCCAATGTGTTATTGTTGTGAAAAAACTGAGCCAGGGTGGGTACCGGTGCTCTGTGCGACTGTTTTCCCCTGGGCTCCTTAGAAGGATTCGGTATTGAGACATTTAACTCAAAGGAGGAAGGTAGTGGTTTTTTCCAGGTGACCCACTTAGCGGTGTGCTTGACTCTTAACTTGCCCGGTTGTTGTTTTCCTTCTAGATTACCCCACCTCAATGCTGCAGTAAGCCAGTCTTACTGTCTGACAGGAAACCTTTCCCTTTGCCCCACAGTTAGAGCCCCTTTTGGATCAGTGTCTATGCTCTTCAGTGCTCTTGTTAAGAAATCCAAAGGTACAAAGGGACTCTGTCTTTCTTCATCTTCACACGCTCCTCTGTTTCTTTGTGGAGGGACGGATCAGAAGGTGGCAACAGACCAATGTCATTTGAAAGGAGACAATGTGCTCTGATTTCAGGAACCCTAGCTCAGGTCCTTGAAGGCACTAAGTCCTTTGGATAGGCCAGGTAGACACACACACACACAGCCTAGCCTATTTCTTGTTTGCCTTATGAGAAGCCAGGAAAAGAGAAAAATTAATAATTGCAGGTCTGGAGAAGTTTCGGGAGTTTCTCAGGGTCCCTATCCAAACAGAAATTCTCATCTTCCTATCCTCAGCCTGGTGCGTGGATGATTGTGCAATCCAAAGACGAGTTCACTGTTTCTCAGTTACAAAGGTAAAGTTAATAAGTGGACTGAGTACCTGGCTTAATAGAACACTACCCGCCCCTTGGCAGTGCTAGCAGGGTGTCCGAAGGGTATGAAGAATGTGTCCTCCTTGCTTGAAGCTACATTGGAAGTATTTGCTGGAGGATTTTATTGCAAAGGCGTCTTTTCCATTACACATTTTAGCCTTTTTACTGCCAAGCCAAACAAAGATAAGGATTAGCCCGACTGAATAAACAAGCAGTCTATACCTCCAGTGTTTTATTCCACCAAGTTGGGAGAGTAGAATGGTAGGTAGCCTGGCAATGCAGGAATGGGGCTTCCATGGTCGAAGAAGGAAAATACAAGTCAGCTTTCTAGGAATTTAAATTCCATCCAGCAGCAATTAAGAGGACTCCTAAGAAGCCTTGCGACGCTATGATGTTGGATTATAGGAAGGGATCTCGCAAGGATGATGGCCCAACACAGTGGCGCTCATATAGGCCTGCAGTTCTTGCACACACATATCACATAATTTGTACAGAATGATTTAGAAAAAGATTATAAAATGCTACAAACCGGTGCAAGAGGCACCAAGTTGAATGCAATCAAGAGGGGTAGTTTCAAACTTTAGGAAGGCCTGCTATTTGGATTCCTCTGTAACCCTTTTTGAATGGGCTCAGCTGACCCAGAGAATGGAGCTGGTAGAAGTCAAAGAACTTTGCTGAAGAAGGAAGGTTTGGGACTAGTAATTATGGATGCTGATTAATTATTTACTCATTTGGTGCTTAGGGCTTCATTTTCATAGGACCAGCTGTCTAAATGCTTCTTAACAAACTTCAGCAGTGATGTTGACAGCTCTCCTTGATCAAGAGGTGAAATGGGGGTGATTATAGCCCCTTAAATCAATATTGAGGCTGTTTCTGCTTTAAGGCCCCTGGACCCCTTTATTGTACAGTCTGCTCCCAAGTATAAGCTCTCAAGAGCTGAAATCTAGTAGACACAGTTGGGCTATTTCTCTATAAAGCAAGGGTTTTACTCATGAGTGAATTCACTTTGTTTTGTTTTGATTGATCCATACCCTCTATAGAGTCGGGCAAAGTATAGATAAGCATGCAATAGTATTATTTGCATATGTTCAAAACTAGGCAAGTATATATTTTAAAGATTTCACCCAATGAAATAACATTTGGGGCAAGACAAGATGACTTGTTGTTTAAAGAAGGCAAATTCTTCCTCTCTGGCCACTTTTCAATTAAAGCTTCAGAAAGAAGTATAAGCTAGAAATAAATTTTGCAGAGTTCATGGTTTTGACAGTAAAAGATTACAATATATGCAGTGAAGGCCAGGCTGAATCAAGTCTTCTACAGAATTATGCTAGTCTGCTCAGTTTGGTAAGCAAAAGCCATCAAGTGTCTGCAGAGTTTCTCTGACCATTGTGTCAGTTGACCTTGTCTCAGAGCTTTCACGTCCTCTTTGGGGCAGTTTTTCCCCAAACACCAGCCTCGAAACTCAGAGCTAGATCCTGAAAGGACCAAAAAGTTGACATGGAAACATTTGGCTAATAAGATCAGGCTGAGAATCATGGGGACTCATCTTGTTCATCCATCATTAGAGTACAGTTGTAAGTTCGGGCAATTATAAGGCAGACGGTTAAGCTTAGATAAAGGTGGTTTTTAAATAGATGATCTTCTGACCTTATTAAATATACTATCTCCCCTTCTTGTCCTTTATTGACCCTCACTGTATCCTTAGTGAATTCTAAGCAGTACCTTAGAGCTTATAAGTGAAAATAAAATGTATGAGGAGTATCGTGATCGAGAAGAAATTTACAACTGGAAACCGTAGTGTGTGCGCACGACCTATGGAATGAAACTCTAGCATTTTAGTCTTCTGTGGCTGCTAAACTGCTGTATTTTTAAATCCTGACTGTGAGCTAAGTGGGGCCAAGCTGGGGAGGTCTTGGAGAATCTTTACAAAAGAAAGAAAGCAAAAAAAATATATTAGCCAAGTATTTGGGCTATCTCTTGTCTGTTAAATTCTTTACTACCCACTCTACTCCTTTAGTTTTGGTACTGTTGAGTTGCTTCTTCTAATACTGATGTCTTTCAGCTAAATGAAATTTAGTCAACTCTGGAGACAAAGAAATGTATTTCAGAATTCTGAAGTGAGAGAATAACCAAAGGGAAAGTAACAGCCACTTTCTCGTTGTTCATAGTTTCGAAGTTCCCTATTATTTTTTAACCCTTGACTCGCATTTATCTTCTTGTAGCCTATCACACAAAATATAACTCTGTCTACCTTCTTCATTCCAGTCTTTTAGGCAATAGCTTCTCTAAGCCATAAATTAACTGACGTCTGATGTCTGATGATCACTCGATGGGCTGTTAGATTGTGTTTCCTATTGATTGAGAAACATCAACCTAGACACATGGCCAAGACAACATGGTTAGGGATAATATCATATAAAAATTGGGTAGTGTATTACATAGATATATACATACACACACATATATATACATATACATATATACATTTATGTATATAGAGGGTTTGAAGAGTGGATAACCAGGATTATACATACATGTTATTGGCTGTGTAGAGCACAATAACTCCCAAGTTTCTAATTGTAACCTAAACTGTGTTACTGCTTTATAGGACCTTGTGAATGCTCTCTGAGCTCTTAACACCACTAGTTAAAATCAATGCACCATCTGGTAATCATTTGTGTTAGAAATCATGGAAGACAACCTCATAGAATGAACATGAGTGATAATTTATTAAAAGGGCATGCTAAAAGCATGTGACTGAATTTTTAAAGAATATCGGTAACAAATGTAACTATTTTATGTAACATGATACAACCACACTGGCTGAGCTCGCCTGCGTGTGCCCTGTGATATCATATGAGCAACATTATTCAGTAACAACAGTGATGTTAATTTGCATTTGTATGTATGATCTATGTTATGGTGTGTTTGAGTATGCAGGCTCCCGTTGTGCACACGTGGAGACTATCTCATGCCTTTTCAATAACTCTTCATTTTCTATTTTTGAGATATGGTCTGTATCTGAACCTATAACTTATTGTTTTGGCAAGGCTGGCTGACAAGGAAGCCTGCCAGATCTGCCTGTCTTCCAAGCCTCCAGCCAGTACTGGAGTTACAGATATGTGCTACCATGCCCAGCTTTCATATAGGTATTGGGAATTCTGAACTCTGCTCCTTAAGTGTGTACAGAAAATACTTGACCTACTGAGGCATCTCACTAGCCAACAGTGGCTTTCTGTTTTCACCTTTTTGACCCATTCTTTACACAATGGAATGCTCAGAGGCTCAGGGACTTTCTCAGGATGTCATTCTGCTGGCTTAATGAAGCTGGCCCACCCCAGGTCTAGCCTAATTTCAACTCCCAATCTCTCTTTAATCCGCCACACGGTTTTTGTAAAAGATGCCTCCACACTGTGTCCATGTCCCTTCTAGAAAACAGATAAACAGTATACCGGGGAAAATTGGCAGATTGTCCTCTATTCGTTAGCTTGTTGGGTAAGTATGCCCGACACCTGTGATGCGAATGGCATTCCTTGTGGAGGTATTTGTGGATCTTAGCACTATGACCTCCGCTTCTTTTATGTCAGCAGCTTCCTCTGTTTTCTCAGAATGAATAATGTTTGCAAGGAATTTGCCGCCAGCTGCACTCCTGAGCCATTCTGGCCCAAAGGGTCCTTTGCAAATTAGTAGAAGGTGCTTCTCCAGGCAAATATATTAGGAGAGTTGCCACACTCAGTTTGGTGAAGGAGAAGCACAAGCTGCAGAGAGTGCTGAATTGGCAGGACACTGGTGCACAGTGAAAAGAACCCTATCCTCTGGACTCACATGTTGTGAGCAGAGAAGGAGGGCCTGCGCCATTGATCGTCTTTACAGGGATGCTGATTGGCCATGTCTACGCTAGCCCCAGCTCTACATTATTAGCTCTACTTGGTTACAGTCAGATGAAATAATTCTGACAGTGTTTTGCTGATCATATAAATCTGGGTGTTTGCTGCCAACATTGCTGCTTTTCAAAGTGATCAACTCACTCTGGAATTCTAAATTTGTTAATGTCCTTAGGAAGAGAGTATGAAGACTGTCTGCTTCATCATACCTGCTTCTGAATAAGGTCATTCTTAGTGTATTATATTGGAACAGGTAGAACACAGTAAGTGTTCTAAGCATAGAGTATTCCCAAATAAATACCTTAAGAGTCCTTCCTTGGATATATTCATAGGTTTGTGCAACAGCCACAGAAAACATGACTACATAGGGAACGGATAACTAAGAGGTATACAAGGCTTTGTAAGATACAAAGGAAGACTCAACTTAGTTGCATTAACACGAGTACCTTAAAGAAGTATAGAAACGTCAAATAAAAACCTATGCTGATCTGTATGAGGACTGCGGACTACTGAAACAATTGTCAGAGTGGTTTGAGGGACTGTCTCAGGGAAAGCTTTATTTTAGGGGTTTCAAAACCAGAAAACTTAGGCAAAATGACTTTCTTTCACAGTTTTGAGCAGAAACGATAGGAGTGGCGACAGAAGGTGGGACAGGGAGAGTAGAAGGGAGGGAAAGCCAGGTACTAGTATACAGAATCACAAGGAACCGGCTTTCCCTCACTTACTGAAGGAAGAATCCAGTGGAGAGCACACTGCTCTAAGAGAGAAGAAGGGTCAGGAGAAGAGATGTAGATAATATCGCAACTATATTGATGCGAGTCTTGAGATCCTGGGAGAATTTGTTTGTGTTACTTCCGTTTCCTATGAGATACGAAAGTTAAAAATCACATCTTAGCAGGGGATGTGGCACAGCAAGGCAAATGAGATGCCTAGCCAGGCCATGAAACGTCCTCTGTGGAGAAAGGAAAGGCTGCAAGCTCAAGGATACCAAGCAAGTTGAAAATAGGACACAGATACTGAAAAATCAAGCCATTGAAAGGTGGTTTAGTCTGGCTTTAAACTTACTGATTCACGTTATGACGGCAGAGGACAGTACAGAGTTCTGACAGACGTGTGGCAACTTCTAATTACTAAATCGTGAATTGTTCTATAATTAAAGTAAATCATTTTGTGATACTTTCCAATCAACTATGGTTTGGGGATTTCCAGCACACGTGGAGTTCAATTGCTGCTGACTGTCTGGCGTGGCTTGAAGCATCTTTGGAATATGAGCATTAGACGGCAGTCCCAGGTTTGAGACCTGAGTTTGCAAGAGCGAGATTCCTTGTGCCCCCTGGAAACAACTCTTGCGAGGCAAACAGAAGGCCTGAGTTGTTTGCTTTGACTTTTGTCTTCAAATGAATAAAATACATAGTGGGAAGAAACAAAACAAAACAAAGCAAAACAAAAAAAGGTTCAGCTCTGCTTCTTTTTAATAGGAAATTTTCTGTGCCTTTGTTCAAATGTCAAAAATTCATATATAAAACCTAATTTTTTTTACAATGATTTCACCCTGTGAAGTTTACTTGAAACTGTCATTGTTCTCTGGGAAGCTTGCTTGCTGAAAACAATGAAACACTCTATGTGTAACTCTAATTGGTCTAACCTCGTTCAAATATTTATTCATGTGAAATTTCTTTTATGTTCCAATGATGCTTTACAGGGTAAATGACAAATATGAGACATTACTAGCTATTATTTAGTGGTCTTATTAGCCCATAGGCCATGATCACAATTTCTAACAGGTTTTATAGTTTCCTCTTTAGTTGTCCTTGCTTCCCGCCTTCCTTCATTTCCCTTCCTCCTCCCTTCCATCTCTTTCTGGGACTGTTGTGATATTTCACCCGTGGCTTCCGAACTCACTATAATGTGCTTAGGGATCCTAATCACTAATAGGGGGACAGTTGTTCTTCAGTTTGAGATAAACAGAGAAGCAATAAATTGGTCAGAAAACTACCTGGGGACTGAGGTCTGATTATTTTCTTTAAAAAGTCACATGTATTTATTTCTTATGTAGGAGCACGTGCATGTCATGGTTCACATGTGAAGGTCGGAGGTCATCTTATATAATTTGTTTTTTTTTCCTTTCTTCTAATTGGGTCCAGGAAATTGAACTCTCAAGCTTTTCTTCAGTATTTAGCTTTTCCTCTAACAATCCCTAGTCTCTGCTGCAGCAATCCTGCTTTATTCATGCTTCAAAGAAGCCTAACTTTAAACAACAGCAATTTTATACATGCCAGTGTTGACATCCACAGTGATAGCGAAAATGCATTTGATAGACTGATGGACAATTGAGACATGCACCGCATCTTAAAGACAGCGTTAGATGGAAAGTAATTTCAGAATCGTGTTCCTAGGATTTATGGCTGTCATGATTCATTTCAACTTCTATGAGACAGATCGTGTGTTTGGACAGGTAAATTTTCTGTATTAAAAAATTGAGAGCTTGAGCTTAAATAATTCTCACACATTTTAACTTTTAACACTGGGGAAAAGTTGTCTGAGTTTTTATATGCAATCGATCTTCTGAATGCTGATTGACCCGAGAGCCCCCTGAGAAACTTTCTTCAGAACTAACTGGCACTTAATTCCCATTCTTTCACTGACTGTGCTTTCATATGTGTATATGTATCTACATATACTTGTATGTTTGTTCTTTCTGTTGCGACGAATGTCTTAAAATTAACCTTGCAACTCTGTTACGTCTGTGCCTGCATTTATAACATTAATGTTGCATATAAGTTCATTTTCGTCATCGGCTCTTAGCATACATGGTAGCACTGTCCAACTAAACTCAAGAAAATAAGTCTTATTATATTTCAATTAGCCAAGAAAATATACTGGTTCTACATTGTTATAATATGGCCTTGGACCCTGCCACATCTGGCCTCTGCCTTTCGAATCTTATAGTATAAGTCTCCTTATCATTTTTAAAAATTTTGTTTCTTTTTGTTTACAACCTACATATCCTATATTTCAGTTTTTAATTTAGATTTCTCATATTATAATCTACTTATATCATTACCTCCTTCCCTCTGCATTCCAACAAAGAGTGAGTATTTCTATGTTTTCCACATCTTCTCCAGCCTCTGCTGTTGTTAGTGAAAACATATGTCTGCAAATAACAAGACATCCTTTTTAATCATAGCCCCAAGTAGCCTAGATAAAATTGATATGATAGTTGATGATCAGCAAATGCACATAAATGTTGTGCTTTTAAAAAGGGACTAAGAAGCTAGAGCCCAACTGGTCACTAACCCTGTGCCTTTGCACCCCTCTCTTCTTGCATAGCTCCTTTGATGGCACTCTACGTCCTATGAAGACACTTTCCACTGCTCAATGAACCTTGTATTAAAATATTCTTCTATGCAAATCCATGCTAACACATTAGCCACCATTCTGCTTTATTTGCCTACTCTGAATTTAGAACAAAGTCTTCCTTCTGTTCGCCTCGAGCCTTTTGGAATTCTTATAGCACAGCTTGCTTTTCTACAGTCTTTAGCTCTTTGTGTAGAAAGGCGGTCTACCTTACAGCTAATAGTACCAGCATGGATACAGATGTCCTGATTCAAATCTGGATGAGTTACTCAGTTTTTCAGGTACCCCATCTGCAGATGGGGGCTGAATAGGCATTCTTACCTCTTGACTTCTATGAGGATGAACTTCTAGAGAACATGTGCTCAGCAATAGTGCTTGGAGCCATTGTAGATGGGTCACAAATTGGTATCCCTGTGAAGCAGCCATGCAATAAGGATTTGAGTATGGATGGCTTGCTTGGGAGATACACTTGGTGAACAACAACTAGAGAGTATTGTAGCTAGACCAGAAAGGAAAGGAAGCCAGTACGGGGATGCATTCATGGGCAGGTAACCGAGATAGCAGCCTGTCTCAATGCTAATAAGAAGCCCTCGAGTAAAATCTTTCTTCAGGATTGCCCCACATGGTAGAAGGGAGCATTGGAATATGGATGCTGTGACTCCAGGGCCTCCTTCCTTCCTGGCAGGGCAAGGCTGATTTGCATGCAAGCAGTGCCTTAGCTGCAGCCCTGCATGTACTTCAGCCAGAACACCACGGGCACGTGACTTCTGAGGGGAGATGGGCACAGCTGCAGAACTCTCACCATTAATTTCCCAGGACCTATTGCACTTTGTTTTCTTTGGCCTCAGATAGCTCATTTTCCCCCCTGAATTTCCATTAACACAAACAGCCTGCACCATTCTGTGTTAGATTATCTGCTGCCTGGTGAGGTTTTCTCTTCGACACATCTATAAAGGGTAAACAAAACATTCATGTCTGAGACACCGCCCATCCTTGTCTCAGAGTTACTTATGCCATACACTGCAAGCAGCATGGTATAGGGAAAGAAAGAAATGTCCTGACTGGGGAGGCAGAAAACCAGTGGTAAGTTCTTATGCTTCCACTTACGAAATACACATCCTTTGGTAGTAGCATAACTCACTTCCATTTGTCTCCCCCCCCCCCAACACACACACACATAGAAAACATGGCAGGAAATCCTACTTCCTTATTGTACTGTCACGATAAAGACAAGGCATCATAGACAGGCGTCTGAATGAGGTCTTGTCAAGGAAGAGATGCTAGGTCAGGGCGTCTGCTAGCTTTTCTAAGCCTCTTCCTCTTTTGTGTTGTCTGACTGTTTCATACATTTATATAGTGCATTTTAGTCATTGCCTTCCACCATCTCCTCGCCTCTTCCTATGGAGCTCTTCTTCCCCACAGTGCCTCTGCTGTTAGCTTTCCCTGCATCACCCACTGACCTTAGTGAGAGACATTTGACTTGCATAGATGTCAGGCTATCCCACAAAGAAAAGTTCACCCCTCCCCCAACAGCCATTACGTGCCAATACTACCTCTTAGTTACTTTTCTGTTGCTGAGTTAAGACACTGTAACCAAGGCAACCTGTAGAACAAGGTGTTAATGGGAGCTTACAGTTGGGGATCCCAGCAGGAAGGCAGGTATGGGGCTAAGTAGTAGCTGAGAGCTTATATCCTGATTCACAAAACAAGAGGCAAAAAGAGAGAGAGGGAGGGAAGGAGAGAGAGAAAGAGAGAGAAAAGAAGAAGAAGAAGAAGAAGAAGAAGAAGAAGAAGAAGAAGAAGAAGGAGAGGGAGAGGGAGAGGGAGAGGGAGAGGGAGAGGGAGAGGGAGAGGGAGAGGGAGAGGGAGAGGGAGAGGGAGAGGGAGAGGGAGAGGGAGAGGGAGAGGGAGAGGGAGAGGGAGAGGGAGAAGGAGAAGGAGAAGGAGAAGGAGAAGAAGAAGAAGAAGAAGAAGAAGAAGAAGAAGAAGAAGAAGAAGAAGAAGAAGAAGAAGAAGAAGAAGAGAAAGAGAGCACTAACTGGGAATGCTGGGAATGGCATGGGCTTTTGAAACTCCAAAGCCCATCTCTAGTGACATACTTCCTCCAATAAGGCCACACCTTCTAATCATTCCCAAATAGTTCTACCAACTGGGGAGCAAGTCGTCAAACATATGATTCTATAGAAGCCATTCTCATTCAAAACACCAAACTCCCTTGAAAAGGGTAGAGCTGTACAGATCCCTGCTCCGCCCATCATGAAATGCTGATGGGCTAATCTCATGAAGCCCTTGTGCAGAGAATCACAGCTGCTGTAAGGTCATGAGTGCTGTGACGTCATGAGTGCTGTGAGGTCATGAGCGCTGTAAAGTCATGAGTGTTGTGACATCATGGGTGCTTGAGGTCATGAACGCTGTGAGGTCATGAGTGCTGCGAAGTAATGAGCACTGCAAGATCATGAGCGCTGTGTAGTCATGGGTGCTGTGACGTCATGAATGCTGTGGCTGTGTCATGTCCAAAAGATGTCCTTTTACTTCATCTCTCCCTAACTTAGACTCTTTCCTCCTTCTCTCTCTTCTGCTAGATTCTTTTCATTCTAAAATAACCAATACCTTAGAGTTTCATCTTTATGAATATATTTTAGCATCTCATTTGATTGTTTTATCTGTTTTTTAAAAATGTCATTAGATGTTAGCTCAAGAAAAATATTCCTATTTCACATATTGAAATATTGAGAATTTTTATGAAAAATAAGTAATGAGGTGAGACTCAAAAGTAATGAAGTGTGCCATATTTGCTCTGTTTAAAATATCAAATATGTCTATTATCTAAGATGATACTTGAACTTTTGAATTCCTTTTGCACATCACAACATGAACAGACTCTTATGAAAGACTGTCAACAACTTTTTTATACTTAGAAATTTCTTGCCTAGAGCCTATCCAGGAAACTCACAATGCATTTAATCATAGTCAAGTTTGAGAAGCATGACTCCCAGGGATTAAAGATGGTGAACACTAGGACTTACCACAGGGCAGGGAACCCTGACTGCTCTTTGGACTGGAGAGGGAGGGGGAGAAAAGTGGGGGGAAGGGGAGAGGGGTGGGAGGAGGGGGAGAAGAATGGGAGGAGGGGGAGGGAAATGGGAGGCTGGGAGGAGGTGGAAATTTGTTTTTTTTCTTTCTTTTCTTTATTCTCCTTTTATCAATAAAAAAATACATAAAAAAAAGATGGTGAACACTGAAGAAAAATGTCAGTGAGGAAGGCAACTGTGTCGCCTATCAGAAACTTTTGCATAAGTTTGTGCAAGGAAATGAAACAAATCTCTTGCCTTTACATCCTAGTAACAAGGACCAAGAAAATCTTAGGCTAGCACGGTGAGCTGAAAGAGAAGCTAGCATATGTATTTTGATAAAGCAACTTGTTCATGACTACACCACTGAAGAAAATGATACCCATTCCCCAACAACCATTAAGTGCCACTAGTTTCTCAATGAGTGGTGGGTCCCTCTTGCCTCACATTTTTCTGTGATAAAATGTGTCTGGGCCTAATCTTGTGTGACTCCTGTACAGTTAACCGCAGAGGCCAGGCACAATTGACTGTTTATTCATCTCCTTAGCATGAGGTAATATGTAGTGGAACCACCCCATATTTGGAGCCCCAGCTGAGTGCAATTCAAAAATGAGTCTGATACTGGCCAGCTGACTTTTTCTGTTTTTGTGCATCACTTTCTCATTCATTGATGGCAAATATGACAGCAACAATTATACAGGATTTTTGCAGGGATTCAGTAGGATCATACATTTACTTGCTTGTTTAAACCTTGCACCCCCTTTCTCTCTGTGTGTGCATGTGTATGTGTATGTGTGTGTTATTATCATAGTATCTAAGAATTGCTCAGATGCTTGATTCATTTTGGTTCCTATCCTGTCCCTTTTGGTCCCTATAAATTTCTCTGAAGATCATGGTATTTCAAAGCTCTTGGAAGATTTTAACAGAATTGTTAATCTACAATGGAAAAAAAGAAACCCCACGAATCCAATTTCATTAAAGTCTGTGTTCAGAAAAGTACAATATGAGCCAAGTGTTGGTGGTGCATGCCTTTAATCCCAGCACTCAGGAAGCAGAGGCAGGTGGATCTCTGTGAGTTCGAGGTCAGTCTGGTAGTTCTAGGATGGGCTTTAAAACTACAGAGAAACCCTGCCTCTAAAAACCAAGAAAAAGGACAATATGAATGCAATTTCATATGAAAAAGGTCTATCTTCCAAGTAGCTGTTCCAGAGTTACAGGCACAGAATTCTCATGGACTTGGAGCCCTTTCCTAGCTCATCATGGTGTTAGCTGTCAAGTCTCAAATCCTACATACTTTTCTGGCATCAGTAGTTAAAAGATGCCATAATTTTTTGCAATGATTATTATTGTTTTTAGAGACAGGGTCTCACTGTGTAACTCCTGCTGGTCTGGAACTCACTGTGTCGGCCAGGCTGACCTGAATTCACAGAGATCCTCCTGCCTCTGTCTGTGTAACTAACTCTTAAGCATGCTGAGGCCTAGATGAAAATGTTCTTAAATGCTCCAAGCATATGTTCAATCGATGCAGAAATTGTGAAGCCATGAAAATTCTAATGGAAGAACAGTTAGTGTAGAGGTCTATTAGGGCCTCTGCTGACCATCAGAATCCCTCACATCTATGGAGCTGGTCTAATAAGTCTCTGTGGAAGGGTGTGTGTGGCATGACTCCACTTGTTTCCATACGAGACCTTTTTTTTTTTTTGGAGGGGGTGAAACAAAACAACTAGAATGGAAAATGCACAGCAGCTCCAAACAATAATAACAATGAACAGGAACTTGGGTAGCAGATGAGTCCATCTACAGCAAATAGCCTTACCTCTTGCAAACCATGGCTTTGAAAGCAAGAACCCTTCTAAAGCTGTTCCTTGCCCCATCTCTCCCCGGAACCTCTTTTCATTCAGCTTCACCACGCGTGTCTCCCTCGGGTACTCTGAGCTGCATCTGCTTTTCCCACATCTTCTGTGTTCTTGGATCCCAGAGATTCTGTAAGGTTTCATTCCCAAAGGACTAGCTTTTTTCAGTTCCTGATTCTTCATGCCAACTTATCTCTGTGAAGTGTTGTAAAACTGCTGAGTGCCATCTTCAGGAAGCAGACAGTACATCAGCCTTGGGTCCTGTTCCTAAACCGAGGTCCCTAGTGCCTTCCACAAATATGCTATACATCGACAAAAATGACATGTGGGAAATTTTATATCTGCCATAGCAATGAATCTCCTTTATTTCTTGCGTTACTTTAAAAATTCTCACATAGAAAAATATTATGGAGGGACCAACATTGTTTTATATGCAGTATTTCTTACATGTTTTAGGAAGGATGCTGGGTTTTTCTTGGACATCTGCATGAGTTGGTTTACAAAATAAACAGCACAGTTTCTCTTGTAAACAACTAAAATTACAAGTATATTTATAGGCGTTTATATATACTGTACATATATATTATATATTACATATATACATTTATATTTCTATTCCCTCTGAGAATTTATTTAAAATATGGACTGACATATTATTTTGTGACTCTGTCTGCATGGTTAACGTATTTTTCCAGCCTGATTCTGATATACAAATTTTATAACTATTAATTTTGTTATAATCTATACCCTCTAAAGATAAGCATCCCATGATGAGCAGTAGTCATTGTGTCCTATTCAAAGCATTGTCAACATTACTGAGTTAGTTAACATAGAAATTTGGTTAGCATGTATTGATGCATCTTTTTGTGTTGGACATGTGTAAGATTTTTGATACTTTATCTCATTGTAGGTGTATGTAATACATTGAGTTGAATAGAGAATGTATGTGTTGGTCATCAGCAATATATTGAGTTGATTATAGAATATAATTGATTGAATGGAAACAGATGAGTTGATCTAAGACCCTATGCATGCCATAAGGAAACCTCTAGTCCGCATAAAGCCATTTTTATCCTGGCATATTTATACAAAATACAAATATTTCATGGCGCCTTACATTGTATCTGTAGAGAGTATAAAAACATTACTTGGCGCTTAAATTTTAGTGCGTTTGGTTAATTTTGCACAATATCTTTCTTTATTGGGCAGGCAGCAATAATTCTCATGGGAATCCGTGTGCTTTGCAATGTCTACAGAATATCAGGAGGTCAGACACTGAGATTAAAGAATATTCTCCTCCCACCATTGTTCCCAGGCTGATTTTACAGCTGCGTAACTGAACAAACAAAGAACGTGGGGGAGGGGACCAGGAGAGCGATTTTTGCTTGTTTCTTTTATCTTTTAAAAACCTCAAACAAAGATAGATGATACAGCATTCGGAGGGTAACGTGGCTGTGTTATCCCTGGAAGGCTGTTACACATGAGTACTCAAAGCCTTCAAAAGCCAACGAGGGTATTCACAGCACAATAATAGTGTGCTAACCTCATTCACGGTAATCACAGATAATGGAGAATTTGTGTCTGCCATTTCATCCGGAAGGTAAAATACCGGACTCACTTTGGGGATTACATATAACATCCTGGGTTGCATCAATAGACCTCGAATAGCCTGAAATAAAGAGGTAATGAGGGCACTTGACTCTGCATCATTCAGACTTTTGCTGGAGCATCAGGCCTACTTCTGAGCTACAGACAAAAACCAAAAAGGACTCGGAGAGTGGCAAAGAGAGGAAGCAAATCCATGATTTGGGCACATATCAAGTGGTTGAAAGACCGTAATTGTTAGAGAGACAAAGCTATGCAATAATCAAGGGCTTCGTTCTTGGAAGTGGGCTGTTTCATTGTGGCCACTAATCTGAAATACAAGTAGCTCAAGCCCCTGCAGAAAGCAGGCTTAAGTCACAGATGTAACGCCATGTTCTAGTGATGAGGGCAACACTTTCTATGGCAAACCTGCATGGTTCAGGTGGCAAAGTAACTATTGCATGCAAGAATCAAAAGTCATGAATATTTAGTATCCTAGCAATTTGCTGACGTTTATCTTATTTTTCTCTCCTGGTTTTAAATTTCTTTCACTAGATTGCCTTTTCATCTCTTCTGTCTTTAAATCTATATTTTGCCTAATTGTTTTCTTGGAATGCTTGAAGAAAAGGTGTTCAGAGACATCAAATCTCTGATAAAGTATTTCCTGTCATTTATTAAATTTTGCTTAAGTGACTCATGTGTTTAGTAATTCCCAAAAAAAATCTAATCAGGTATTAGTTGATAGTTTTTGATATTATCTTCTGTTTTGAAGGAAATGGGGAAAAGAGTAAGTGAACACTGAAGTTAATCTGTGAGGGATATTCTATATTTTCAATTTAGAGAATTAAATAGCAGCTACATTGGTGTGCTTAAACTTTGCTGTTTAATTATGCTGGTTTAAAGTATAATTCTAGATATTTACAGCTTTTAAAATAAGCATTTATTTTAAATACTCTTGATTCACTGAATTTTTTACATGCATATAAAGCATTTTGATGAACGCCATACTCCATGCCCTCCTTCATCCCCCCTACCAGCACGTTTTACTCCCAGTACCAATCAGATATGTTCCCCCTCCTTGAAGACATAGTACCTATATAAAATTTTCAATATAATCCATACAAAATTTGTCCATTTTATATTAAATTCACTTAATTTAGCTATGAAGCCATTTGTGTCAACCAGTAAGAAGTCACAGATATTTATTTCAAACTTGGTTTTGGGATACAGTCTGATAATACTATTTATTGTGATGCTTTCATTATTCCTTCTTTGGCCTTGGGAGCTGTGTTCCTTAATCTAAATTGTCTACTTGCTCAGTTGAGGGAGCCAAGAATATTAGTGAAGCACATCTCTGAGGCTGTGTGTGTGAGAGTTCCAGAGAGAATTACTTAAGGGGAAAAACCCACCTTTCACCTGGGGAACAGTATAAGCTGTTGTCTCTGTGAAATAAGAGGAAAACCCTGTTATATTATGAGTTCTCTTGTTTCCTGGATGCCCTGAAGTCAACTGCAAGGATCAACCAGGTCTTGGCCCAAATCCCTTGAACTCATGAGCTCGAGCAACATTCTTTTTCTCAGGTGCATGTCACAGCAACAGAAACTGCCCAGCACAGTATTCATTGGGGGCTTTTATTTCTTCTTTTGACATGTCTGGATTGATTTGTTGTTGTTACCAGTGTTATAGCATAGTTAGCTTCTCTTTTGTATTTGGAAACCTTTCTTATAATCTGTCATCTTAAGTTTCTTGAAACTTATCACAGATATTATTCTTTCCATCACTCGGACACAACCATTTCTCCAATGAGCTCGGGTTCCTTTTACTGGAAAATGATAGGAAAACCCAAGGTTGGATGAGGCAGGATGCTTGCTGTAGCGGAGTCACTATGTCTCATCTTTCTTCACTGACAGCACGGGAACACACGCCTTCCTCCTAAGACATATGTATGGATGGTTTCTGCAATATTTAAATGTATAGCCGTAGGAACACAAAGATGAATGGGTGGATAAATTTATGGACAGAAAATGTAAGGATGGTGTATGGATAGGAAGACAGATAACCATGAATTCATACTAATGTTTTTCTCTAATTCACTACTACATAGATAATTTGATCTTCTGTTTCCTGTGACCTTGTCTTCATGTGAATAAAACCAGCATGCACAATAGTTACTAGTTTTTTTATACATTGCTCGATTCCAGTGAATGTGCTCCATTTATCTTACTGATGCTGAAGTATGTAAATGGAAGCTGGACCTTTTTTCCAACTTTCAAAAAATCCCAAGGGTATTTTTTTTTTTAAAAAATGATTTCTCCCTTCCAATCTCAACTAAAATATATTACATTCCCAGATATTTTTCATTCATTAATATTAGAGCATTATGATTACATTATATTTTTCACAAAAATTTGGTGTCATGGAATATGGAAATCTTTAGCTACTTCCACAGTGAGGATTATTGACTGCCTTTATCTCCTTTTCTGGCCATCCCAATCTTTGTGTGACAATAGTCCACCTCCAAGACTGATGTGAGGCTTTGTGTCTAAACGCCTGTAGCTTTGGGAAGGATTACCAACCTTCCAGGTTGATTGTCGTTTGCTGGTAGCTCCAGGAGAGAAGTACCTTGCAGGACGCAGCTGTAGCGATTCTGCTGGCCGTTCTTTCAGTTACAAGCAACCTTCTAATCACAAAAGGAAGCAAAGATTTGACTTCAGACTTCAAAATGACTGTTTTTGAGGTGCCTAGGTGGTTAAGTGCGCGAAAGAATAGATCCTTTTTTTCATTTCATACCAAGTAACAACTCGTATTTTCAATGAACGTCATAAGGAAAACCATGTTAAGACCTCGCATAAAATGGTTAATACGCCTATAATTTGCATTTAGTATTTTGTTAAGTTGAAAGCTAACATTAGAGCGGCACTGTAATAAAGTGTGAGTCAGAGGGCTCAAGAACACATTCATTTTTTGACTTGGGTTCTAACAAAAGTATATGTCCAAGTAGTGCTTTAGTTTGTACTCTACGGTTTTAGGAGGAAAAAGAAAACCCTTTCAGCCCACAGAGAAATACAAAGTGAACAGAAGCCTTAAGGCCGGGAAAATAGCAAGTAAAATAAATTGGCCTTTGACATCCTGTTTAGGATGTCAGGATTTTTCCATATCCTGACATTGTCCTCCCATGATGAAACATGTTATCTCCACTCACCATTTATTTGCAGACAATGCGGATAAAAAGGTTTGTGAAAAAAAATAGACATGGTTGATGGCCATATTGAATTTATAATCAAATGGAGACAAGCAAGTATTAATCAAATTCATTCCCTCCTCTCTTTTCCTCCCATCTGTCCTTTCTACCTCCATCCCCTCCTTCTTTCTTTTCTTCTCTCTACCCTGAAGTGGGTCTAATAGTTAGAGGAGAGGCACACATTGAGTTCAGTCTAACACACACAACCTAACACAGGACATTTGACCTGTTTGGGTAGATCAAAAATGTCTTTCTGTGGAAGGATTGTTCGAGCTGTGATTTGAAAGATCAATAAGAATTAACCAGGGAAAGAAAAAAAACAGGGAGAGAACCATATGTGATGAGTAAACTCTTGCCAAAGAGCTGGACTGGAGGCACCACACAGGAGAGAGAGGAAGCTTAGCAGAGGTAATAGGCTACCATGCTGAAGAGCCTTAAAGAATTCAGAAGTCAGTGGGTAGCCATTGCATTTCCAAAGT
The DNA here is from genome assembly GCF_037038515.1 of Microtus pennsylvanicus. Lineage (NCBI taxonomy): Eukaryota > Metazoa > Chordata > Mammalia > Rodentia > Cricetidae > Microtus > Microtus pennsylvanicus. The sequence continues at coordinate 41,925,960 of NC_134584.1, read as the reverse complement.
GAAGAGTTCACTTCCCGTCCATGTTTCTAACACTTCCATTTTCCAGTTTTCTTAGAAAAGAACATTCTGGCTAGGAATATTGTTTATTAATCAATCTACTCTGTGTCTGTGTGTAGGTGTATTTGTATTTGTGTATACATTTTATTTTCCTAGTGGCATTGTTTGGTTGATGGTCTCCGCTGCTTACTTCCTAGTCCCCTGTTCCCATGGTGGGCACTCACTACCCTATGCACTCCACTTCTATGTTTCACTGCTGAAATGAAGAAAGTACCTCAAAACATGGAAAGGGATAATGTGATTGAGACCAGGAGACAAAACAGTGGGGGGGGGGGGCAGCTGCAGCCATCCTGAACATCTGTCCAGTCTTTTACACCATCCCTTTGCCACCTTTCCTGGAGGCTGCGGGGGAACTGGAGCTTTACTGTCTGTTATTAGGCTCCTATTTCTCATCTGAGATCCCTGGGGTGACTCACAAAATAATCCCTGAGCCTCTAGCCCTGCCTCCCAGTCCATTGTTTTCTCTCTCTCCTGCAGTACCCCTCTACAGAAAGGCTGTCTGTCTGTCTCTAGCATCGTTCAGCATCTGTAGCCCATGATTCCACAACCTTATGTGCTCTCCACGAATTTCTCTCTATTCATTGGATGTGTTTCCAACATCCTTTAAATATGTCATCCTACCTCTGTACCAGCTTTTGGCAAGCTGTTTCTTCCAACCAGAGCATCTCCCAAACCTCATCTCTGTACTGGCAATTGCCTCTTCCTTCAAGCCTCATGGGAGGCTTGTCTTTCCACAAAGGCCTTCTTTACCAGTGTCAAGCCCCAATTCTCTGTCCAGCCTCTGCACTCTTGTGTCTTGTGACTCTAGTAAAATGGTACCTGCTTCGCTTCTTGATGATTTGCCTCAAAGGAATAAGTCTCCAAGTGGCATCTTGTCATCTCAACCTCATTTATTATACATCCTTACCGCTAGCATAGATCTTAACAGCCACTTGACATTTGACACATCTCTTGGATTAGTGGATGAATCCTTATTCTTGTTTCCCTGTCCATCATTCATCCCATAATTTCTGTGATTATGTGAACATGCAGAATTATGGCCAGGCCATCTCACCACAACAGGCTTCACTTTCTCATAAGTCACTAGCATTCCTCTCACACTCATGGATGTAAACAACATACTTAATGCAGACTGTAGGACAACGTCTTCATCGTCTTCATGTCCCGTTGTGAACAGCCAAGGGAAGGGTGTTTGCTCTTACTGGGATTTCCTGCCAGACACTCCGTCCATCAGGCCAGCTTAAACTCAACTGACAGAAGCTATAGGCCTGAGCTTTACAAGTTCAGAACTTCCACATACTGTTTGTCTCGTTGAACCTGTCTTCTTATCTCTCCCCAAATGGATAAATAATAAAAACATGAAGCATTTGCCTGTGCTAGTTGCTACAGGTTTCCTACCCTCGCATGTGTCTAAGGCACAAATAGCTCAATAATTCACTGAGGCTCTCATTGGTGGTGCGTGGCAGAGCTCGGAGTTAGAGGGCACTCGCACGTGCTCTCTCCCTGCGGATCACTGTGCCCGTTTTCTTCGCACCCATCTTAAATCCACTGCTTACCTCCTCAGCTTCTGCTGACCCAATGTTGGATGTCTTTTAATGACCATGGATTATTTTTGGCATTCATTTGGCATGTGTATTTTAATACGTTAAGTGGTTTTTTATTTTCATGTATATAATTTTTTTTTTCCTTTTTGAAGCCAAGACTGGGACAGGTGTGCTTTGTAATTTCCTCTCTGAGGGGTGGTAAATCATAGTGTGATCAAGAGCTGGGGTTACAGAGTCAGGCTCCTTAGCTTTTCTTTCATAGCCGCATTGACTCGGTCAAGTCTTTTTCTATGTCTCCTTGTCTCATCCTTACAGAAGAGTATCCGATAATGCTACCTTAGGAAGTTGTAGTGAGGATTGAATGAGGTAACGTCCGAAATATACTTATAACCATGTCTGGTACAAAATGACCCTCCAGTAAACACGACTCATTCCTCCGTAGCCCGAAGGGCCTTTCCACCGACATGATGTTCCTTAGTCTCCACGGAATGGCTGTTATCATTCTGAGGGCTACTGTGACTTCAGGGAAACACATTCTTACTTGTGAGTTATGCTCACTGCTGTGGGCTTGCTGTCCGTTTCTCTGTCATTGAGCCCTGCTGTTCCACTCCAGGCTAAAGAAAATGTTGTGAAACCTTCTCCTACTCAGTGCTTTGCAGGGCAACCCATCTCCTCTCTCCTCAGGTTTGCTGAGGGCATCTGCTGAAGAGTGTGTGTAACACCTGTTGCCACCTCACCCAAGCTCCCGCCTCGGCGACCTGGCCATGCCCAGAGGGTTTGGGTTAACTTGGAACCCCGAGGCAGCACAGTTTGGAATCAGCACACTAATGGCTCTTTTCTCCACATCTGGAAGCGGGAGAGAGTTGCTCTTGAATATTTATCAATAGCAAGTCACTGCTGAGAAAGAAATAGGAAGTCCCTGGCTTCGTCAACATCTTTGATTGTGCAAAGTGGTTGAGCCATGTGTAAAATATCACACAATGCCATGCCCTGTCACCCTGAGAATGTCACTCTGTTGAGATGTAGTTACCCCGTGAGAAGGTGAGAAATGGATTTTCTTTCTCTCTCTAGGACTCAGAAAAATAAGATGTTTTCCCGGGGCCACCAACGTCAATTTCATGCTGGGATTCTGATCTTAAAAATAATACTGTTTTCCTAACATTAAAAAAGTGTCTTTGGGAAATTATTCAAATCTAAAGAGAAAAATTCACCCTGAAGTGTACTAAATACTTGTGAATGATGGAAAGAAAACAGCTTTGGTTTTGTTTTTTTTTTTTTAACTAGCTATTATTCTAATGATTCCTAACCCCATAACTTATTTGGAAATGAGTTCTTATCCACTACATGTTCATTTGTCTTCTAATTTCCATGTCATTTGAAAGGGTCAGGCACCTTTTCCAAGGGGACATTCTGGGCACATCTCAGAGGACTGGGTGCAGCACTCTGATTTTACAGGCAAATTTTTACCTTGTCACTTGAGGTGGCATGTCCTTCTCTGCTCTTGTTTTGAAAATACTGTGTGTATTGCATGGACATGGAGTGTTCTTCCTCTGAGATCCACTCCGTGTAAAACTTTAGATAATTGATTATGATTTTATAAGCATGCAAATCAGCAATTTCCATTCTGAGAGTAATACCAAATCTTTGCTGGGAAAGAATGAAAACCATACCCAACAAAGGACCACTCAATGGATTTACTCATTTAATAAAGAGAATCTCTAGATATCTTCCTAAGCAAGCTAGCTTCTGGCTTGCTTTGCATTTCCCCATTATTCTTAAGCAGAAATTAGAGGAAATTCTGGAAATAAAAGACAGGCAACGAGCAAGCAGCAGCCAGAAGGTACAGAGAATAAAATGGGCTCACATGTACGAGAATAGCTTTTAAACATTAATGCCGTTATTATTGTAAGATATTATAATATTGATACATGTTGTGGTTGAGCTATTTATCTCTAAAATGAAGAAACAGACAAACAAAAGATGTATTAAATGTTACTTCCAAACTCTGGAGTAGATGCTTTCACACTTCACAGGGTGAGCAGCCCCAAGAAGAAACGTAACCTTCTGAATTAAACATATCTTAAACCATATTGTAAATCAGAGCGGATGGCTTGTTAATCTAAATCCATCCTCATCTCATGGATGGGTATATTAGTGAGAGTAGGATCACAAGCGAAATCCCAGTGTCAGCCTGGGCCACCTCCAGGACAGCTCCAGGGGATTGATTTAGGGGAGCACAATCATATAAAGTATAGGCACCATGGACCTCATTACAGGAAAGGGGGTGGAGCTCCAATAGTATCCCTCAGGTTGTTCCATCCCGAAAGCTGAATTATGTTTCTTTCTTTTTTCTTTCTTTTTTTTTTTTAAATCAGTGCACGTTTGTTAACCCCAGGTACCAGAAGGGCAATTCTATTGTGGGGTCAGGAAGTACAAAACAGGAAATGGATGAACTGTTGAAAATGTTACAATTTTTCTTTCTTTGTTTCATTGTTTCTGGTTTTTTGAGACTGTGTTTCTCAGTAGCTTTGGAGGCTGTTCTGGAACTAGCTCTTGTAGACCAGGCTAACCCAAGATTCACAGAGCCTCTGCCTCTGCCTCCTGCCTCCTGCCTCCTGCCTCCTGCCTCCTGCCTCCTGCCTCCTGCCTCCTGCCTCCTGCCTCCTGCCTCCTGCCTCCTGCCTCCTGCCTCCTGCCTCTGCCTCTGCCTCTGCCTCTGCCTCCTGAGTGCTGGGATTGAAGGCCTGTGCCACCACTGCCCAGTTGAAGATGTTACAGTTTTAAGCAACATCTTTCCTTGTCAAAATTTTTGTCTTAAGATGATTTTTTTCATTTTATAAAGTAAATTTTAAAATGATGTGTTTTCTTATGTCATTCTTATGTTTCATACTTTGCTCATACACCCCACCCCCACCCACCCCACCCCTACACACACACATACACACACACACACACACACACACACACACACACACACATGTTATACTCTCTTATTCTTCTTTCGGGAGCTTCCCAGAGCCCTAAAAGTTCAAACTCTTGCAAGGCTGTTTGGCCTTCAGGATGCACTTGCCTCTCACTGATACCCTTTCTGCTTGCCATTTCCCATGAGACTCCAAGAACAATGGCACACTGTTCCTTGTCACCTGCTGGCTTTTACCTCCTTTGCCCTGCTCGCTTCATCTGCCAGGATCCCCTCGGAACCTGTCTAGCCTCTTGTTTTCCTTGGCAGTTCCTCAGTATGCTGTCCCACCCACTTTGTTCCTTCGACTTGATGACTCCAGCGTTCTGGCTCCTCCTCTGAGCATCTTCAACATCCTGTGTGACCTTTGGCACAGTTCTCACTTCACCACAAAGAGCTGCTCACCTTGTCCACCCTCCACTAAGGTTGCTCTCAGAACAAGAACTGGGTGTCAGTTGTGATATAACGAAAGGATTAACCCAGAGGAAGGGCTCGGTATGCTTCTGTTGAATTAAGGAATGAGTTGACCTTGCTTGATCCACATGGTTGTTTATATTCTTCAGTGAAATAAGCTTTTTTTTTAAAACTGTTCTTTTTCCATCATCTAAGACCTGAACTGTCTATTTTAAGGAATAAGTACACAGCGATCGATTTACTGTAGGAATAAGTTTCTGATCTTTTCCCTTGAGACTTTATACAATTGCTATATTTAAAAACACAGAATCACTCCTGAATCAAACCTGGGGAAGGTTTTCATGGATCTGTTAAACTTTTGTGTTTCTTGAGAGGGTTTGTAAGCATGACCCCAGGAGTCATATGCCAAACTAACTATGTCAGAAGCATTATCTGGTACACAAGTTGTCTTTGAGCTTCATAGGTCCTCTGTCTCGAAAAAAAACAAGACAAAACAAAACAAAACAAACAAAATTAAAAAGCAAAGAAAAAGTACCATTTCTTTTACCTTGAGCCTATTAAAGTCTTAAAATGACAGCAAATCATTGGAATTTTCAAGTAACTGATATACATTTTAAAGTTTTGTTTTTGGTTTTTCTGTAGCTTTGGAACCTGTTTTGGAACTAGCTCTTTTAGATGAGGCTGATCTCAAACTCACAGAGGTCTACCTGCCTCTGCCTCCCAAGGGTTGGGATTAAAGGCGTGCACCACCAATGCCCAGCCATAACTGATATTTTTAAAGTATGAGTTTTCTCTTTATTTTTGATGTAAATTATCGCCACAGTCTTTTGTTAAGGAATTAGAAATTTGGAGACATTTACAGCCCTTAAAGAGCATGACTGCTCCTTTGTTATTAATCAATAAAACAGCAAACAGAAACCTCTCCTGAGTTCTGTGAGCATCTTCTCAGTTTCTAGTATATTTACAGAAAGTCTAATTTCCTCTAACCTTCCTTACCCTATGGTCTATGAAGTATATTTTAGCAAAATGTTCATCGTTTGGGAGTGTGCTTCTGAGCCCTTCGCTTTAGGTGACTTTTTTATGGGCAATTGTGGGCAGAACAACCAACTGTTCATTGTCTTATCTCCAGCTCTTGTCTAAGAGGTTCACATGCTTTGAAATCAATAACAAAAAATGTCTCCAAAATAAACGTTTGCATGTCTTCTATTAATTTCCATAAACAAAATTTAGATATTAAATGAAATGATTTTTTCTATCATAAGATTATAATATTTCTATAGGCTAAATATATTCATGGGATCATATTATAGGAAGTCCTACAATGGTTTCTTACACATAGAGAATTCTATTGGTTTATCATCATCATCATCATCATTGTCATTGTTGTTATTATTATTATTCTGATCATAATTATTTTGGTTTTTTGAGACAGGGTTTCTCAGCATGCCCCTTGCTGTCCTAGAACTTGCTTTGTAGACCAGGCTGGCCTTGACCTCAGAGATCTACCTGCCTCTGTCTCCCAAGGACTGGCATTAAAGGTGTGTACCACCACTACCCAGCCATTTTTTTTTCATTTAAAAAATGTCATTGGGCACACATGGTCAAAATGTTTTTCAATGAATATCTTAAATACAGTAACCCATCAAATATCATAAAATAAAGTATGGGCCATGTGGAAAATTTTATATGCTTTATTAATAATAGAATTGCTTGACATGTGAAGTGGCCAATGTCCAGCAACATGCTCATTGTCCCAGAGTACAGAGCCAGGATCTGATTTCAGTATGGGTATTTCCAGCTCCTCCTGTTCTCTCACCGCTTGCTGTCATAAGTCAAGTTTGCACTTACCTTACCGAAAGGAAGTGTCTGGCTTACAACTCCTACGCTTTGTTCACTCTCATAGTTCATTAATTTTCTCACATCCCATGGCTTCCAGAAGTTTTCAACCTATGGGTCCCAACCCCTTTGGGGCTTGCATATCCAATATCCTGCATATGTGATATTTACACTCTGATTCACAATAGCAGCCAAATTACAGTATGGAGCATCAACGAAATGATTTTATGGTTGGGGGTCAGCACAACATAAGGAATTGTATTAAAGGGTTGCAGCGTTAGGAGGGTTGAGAACCCCTGGCTTACACATACTGCACACCCATCTTGCTTACTGTTCCTCGGATTGGACAGTTGCACTGTGCCTGCAATGTCTTGCTTGTTGTGTGAGCGTTGTGAACAATGGTGTCTTTTCATTCCCCCACCATTTGTTGTCACCTCCATGTGACAACTGTCTTAGCAGAGAAATGAAGACTCTGGTGACTCTTTCTCCAGAGCTTTTCATTCCTGAAGAGCCTGAGCAGGTGCCTCGGGTGGTGATATCAGATGCAAATTCTATGCCTTGAAATTTGTCTTCTAAAATCGTCCTTTTTTAAGCTTACTCTTCCCCACACTGTTGACTCTTCTCTTACACATCTCTGTCATCTGTAGGCTGTGCCTTGAATGATACAGTCTTTGAGTAGAGAAAATGCATTCATATTGAAATAACATGCTAGAATTTCTCTTGGGTATCTATATGTCCCACTTTTTTCAAGGTTCCATCTTCAGATGCCTCAGTGTAGCTATGTGTGCCTTATGCATGTATGTGCATACTTGTGCCATGTATGTGCACAGGTGGACAGAGGCTAGAGAGGCACTTCAGGTACCGTGTTCTATCACTGTGCCTCACTCCCTAGAGACAGGGTATCTTACTGAACTGGTGCTAGACCAAGCAACCCTTTTGTCTCTGCCCCATAGAGTATAGGGGTTACAGGCTTATGTGACCACACCCAGCTCTTCTTATGTGTATATTGGGAATTTGAATTCAGGTCCTGCTTGTACAACAATGGTTCTTACGGATTGAACCAACTCTCCAGGTCCCAACATAGCATTTTCTCTTTATTATTCAAGAACTGTAGTCTCCCTTCCTAATTCTTACCACCACCCTTCACATGAATGCCTGCTATGTTAGTCTCTATTTTATTTGATTGTTTTAAATATAATTTGTCAATGAATTTTGTTCAGTATTTAACAATCTATCCTTCCATTTAGAAGGTTAACTACACAAGAAAAAGGGTTTCGTCTGTTTTTTTTTTTTTCATTGTGTCATGAAGTGCTAGAGTAGCATTTAGTGCACGGTAGATGTTCATAAGGTGTTCAGGAAGACAAATGGAAAGAAAGGTGGCCATCGGTCAGTCTGTAACATGGGCTTTGGCGTAGCAGCACTGTGAATGTGTGCTGCTCCCTTATGTGTTCTTTCTGGGGCCACCAACATTGTCCCATGTTAAAGAGACACACAATTTGTTGTATTTTATGTCACACCATCCTATGCCTTTTCAACCAGAAAAGTTAAACTCAGGTACTGCTGGGAACTTGTCTTCCATCGACTCTCATCTTTCCTGACATGGTCATGACGTTTTATTCTTCCCTCCTTGTAGCTGACTTCACCTGCAGATACAGCAGCACGGGCTATGTTTAGCATTGTGTGGTTTCAGGGGTTATTTTCTGTATTTCCTCATTGCTGTTTTCCTTTATTCTGTAATTGAATAAAGTGCCTTGTTCTCTCCATAGAAGAGCAATCAGAGGGCTCGCATTGCCTGTGCCGGCTAGTGTAAACCGATGTTGTCATTCCAGGACACCCGTGCTAGGAGACATATACCTCTAGACAGACTCCCTTCTGGGGAACATTTAACTAGTCACCGTCCTTTGACTCTCTGGCAGAATCAGACAGGCTGCCAGCCATCTTTAGTCCTGTGTGTGTTTTCACAGCCTTTCAGACGCTCAGAGATGGCAGGACTGAGGTGTAAAGATTCTATAGAGTTCAGGCGGCCAATGCCGCCAAGAGTTAAAACTTGCCATCTGATATCATGGGACCAAATGTCTACCAGGGCAAGGGCTGAGCCGGGGGGCATTTAAATTGCAAATGTATGTAAAATAAGTGCATGTGGTATTTTGAATAGTTATTGCGTAGCTGGAATCACACGAGCAGTCTTATGGATAAAGGTGGAAATCACAGACACACAAAGTTCAGCTCTCAAATAGTCTGTATTTTTGGAGAGATTTTAGCAAAGCCTCTGTGGCGTCTGTTTACCCTGAGAGAGCCCAGGGGCACGCTGAAAAAAGCATCAGATGAAAGACTTTCCTACCAGCTGAACTTCATTTATTGCGCCACTCGGCTTGCTCCCCCTTTGTCATTTGACAAAGCTTTATGTAGGAATAATTTCTAGAGGGCACCTCATGAATTTAGGTTGACTAGAAAATTTTCAAGTAAATTAAAACTATGCCGGTAAATTATTGTATGTAGACACGTGTCCTTGTATCTGTCTTCCTTCTGTCCCTTCCCTCTGTCCCCACCCCTTCTCTAAATTCACCTTCCTTATTTAAAAAAAAAAAAAAATCTGTTTTTCCTGATACAAAGAATGAAGGAAATAAAGTCATTCTCTTCAAGTACAGAGTTGGAAAGAGAGAGTCAGATGAAGGAAAGGTCGCTATTGTCATGACAGGGGCCAGCAGTCTCCTGGGGGTTAGTGTGTGGATAAAGGACTGAGGACTAGAAGGGACACTGACCTGACCAGTGAGTGCTTCACAGAAAATCGAGATCCCTAGGGAACGATCAGGCTGTATAAAAGTCACTCTATACTCCCAGTCTTGATTCCTCCACTCTGGAATTCCTATACAGAATGCCTCGATCAGAAAGTTATTGCATTGGGTAAACGGTGGTTCCCTTGGCTCAGTGAGCACCCCATGCTCCCTGAAAACATGGGTGGTCTGGGGCACAAAGACAAAGGCACATATGAGCATTTACACTGCCTAGAAATGAAGGGACAATTGTGCCTGTATGGGCTGAGAGGTCTCTTGCTCAGGTGACCAGGCCAGGCCTAGCCCAAGAAAGGGAGAAATGATCTAGATTGTGCATGTGATTATATAGAAAGATGAATTTTAAATGTCGGTCAAGCTGTGTTTTTGCCTGAAGGATGACTTCTACACCTAGTATAGCATCAAAAATGAGATTATTATTGTCACATTGTAATGAAGTACTCTTTTCCAAGAACTATGTGGAGACAAGGATGTTTTCTTATAGGAATGAGTCCAGGATTAAAAGTCCGATAGAAAGACACATGGTTTTGAACTAAATTACCATGCTGAATATAGAAAGGAGATCCAGAAGTCTTTGTGGCCACCCATGGCTGGCTTTGCTTGGTAAAGTGAGATTTGCCTCTGGCTTAGATGGCTGGGGCTGTTGTTCCACAGTGTGTTGGTTAGGTTTTGTCCACTTGACACAGAGAGGGCCATCTGGGAGGAAACACTTTGGAATTCAAAAACATCACCATGCAAGGGACTTCATTTGCATGAGTCCTAAACAAATGAGTAGGAAGAAATGACCAGACAGAGCTAGCGGGGCTCAAGAGTTGGCATTTTTAAACAACTGGGGACTTCATGTGACAAGGTCACCTTTAATAAGAGCTTGACTTGTCTCTGCAGGACAATGCCTGTTTGGCTAGTTCTACACTTTGCTACAAATAAATTTCCCTTTGCCCCAAATGTTTCATCTTCTTATTCTCCTGTCCTCTGGGGAGTTGAGAATAGAAACCCATTAGCCCAGATGGCTGTGCACCCTTTGTTTTTCTTACATTTGCTTCTTATTCTAAATTACTACGTTGGACAGAGAAAGACCATCCTGCAGCCTTTGTGGCCACACATGGCTGGCCTTGCTTTGGTAAAGCGAGGTTTGCCTCGGGCTTAGATGGGCATGGTTGTTCCCCAGTAATGCTGGTTCGGGTTTTGTTCACTTCACATAAGGGAGGGCCATCTGGGAACGTGGAACTTTAATTGGGAAAAATGCCTCCATCAGAGTGGCCTATAAACAAGCTGGTGAAGTATTTTCTTGATTAGTGATTGCTGTAGGAGGGCCCAGCTCACTGTGGGTGGTGCCACCCTGGGGCGGGTGGTCCCGGATTGTGTAAGAAAGCTGTGGAGGACAAACTAGTAAGCAACACTACTGCCCTGACTGCCTATCATGATGGCCTACAGCTATAGACCACCAAGACTGGAGGATCCTATTTCTATTTGTAAGATAAACCCATCCCTCCCCAAGTTGCTTATGATCATAGATTTTTTTTAATCACAGCACTAGAAATATAAATATGACTCAGGTAACCTCCCAAAGGCAATTTCAGTTGTGCTCTATTGTACCCCTTCCTCGCTTGAGACTTAGAATAGATGGCATTCAGCATGAATTCCAATTATGCCTATAGATTCCATAGCCCCCTTTCCAAGGGCTTTGATTTGTGTTATTCTAATCTTGCCCCAAATCCAGCTATGTTTCTTGGTAGACGTGTCTGAAGGTGTTATGATAAAGAACATAGAGTTTGCAGACATGCACCATCTGCCGCGGCCTTGGATAGGTCAACTCTCTGGGGGTCTATTTCCTTCTCTATAAAACAGAGTGAGAGAACGTGATATTTATTTTTCGTGAGGTTTTATGCAGGGACAAGAAGACGATACAGGGAAGACAGCATAGTTTCTAACACACGATCAACAGCTATCACAACTGAGTTGTTTCTTTTCACAAACAAGTTGATATGAAATAAGGGGACAGTGAACGAGCATGCATTGGTAATTGTCCCTTGAGAGCTCTATGTTCTCAGGGTCTGAGATTCAGGCTCCTCCTCCCATTAGGGAGAGAGTGACAGCTATCCAGCAAGATGTTTGGAAGAGCCATGGGATGGAGTCGGGGCCCCTTACACCAAGGATTTTGCCAGGTTGTTTCCAATAGGACTTATCTCCTATGTTTTCTGGAAACTTGGGGGATGACAGAGGGTTGTGACGGTCTGCTAAGGGTGATGTTGAAATACGTTAGCAAGGTTTAGTTCCTCCACATTCCACCTGCCTTTTGTTTATTAAACAGTAATTTACTACACCAGCCACTAAAATAAAAACTAGAGAGCTCCTACACTCTCTTCCTTTTTCTCAATGGCACACAATAATTTTAACATGTGTTTGAGAGATCCTACTAACCTTTCATTTAGATGTGGCTTAAAAGAAAGCACATCTTCTTCAGATGTAAAGCCCCAACACCCCCACCCCCGTATTGAGAGCCAGGCTCTGAGAATGGAGCCTAGCAATTGAAACAGGTTGCTGCTCTACATTTCACAGCTGTTTTTGAATTTCATGGATTGGCCCTTGAGTCACTCAGCAGCTCGGATGGCTTGAAGCCTGCTCACTCTTGCAGAGATGGACTTGCAGAGTCACCCCTTTGTGCTTAGGAAGCAATCAGTAGGAGAGAGCATTGGGCGGAGCGACCAGTTGTTTCTTTGGGGAGATGGGAACTTCCGAATAGTGGGAGAGGGGCTCGGATGGCACCTCTTACATTTCCCACTGTCTGCTTCAAGAGAAGCAGACAGATGCAGTGTGTGACGGCTGGCCAAGTGGGGCTTTGGGAACAGTGTAAGGGAGGGCAGGTCAGAAATCAACTTAGAAGGGGAGGCCTGAGAATTCGGAGCTAGGCATCCATTTCTGCCAAAACAGGTATTTCTAATTTTGATGTAAAATTAATATCTATTTCTTAAAAGTATGTTTTAAACAAAAATATTTCTAAATGAAAATTTCTGAGAAAGTTTCTGAGCTTTAAATGAATAATTCTTTTTTAAAATTTTCTTTTTCCCTCTTTTTTTTTTTTTGGTTTTTAGAGGCAGGGTTTCTCTGTAGATTTGGAGTATGTCCTGGAACTAGCTCTTGTAGACCAGGCTGGCCTCAAACTCATAGAGAGCTGCTTGCTTCTGTCTCCAGAGTGCTGGGATTAAAGGTACACACCACCACCATCCAGCTGAATAATTCTTTATTTTAAAAGTTCTACTTTATGAAAAGAAACAGCTTGACAATCCACAAGAAATATTGCATCTTTCAACTAATCTATTAAAGACATTCCATTTTAAATACAGCGTTGGTAAACTGAATGTGGTATTTTCAAAATATCTTGCTTACAGGACCCAAGATCAGATCCCAGGACACACGTTTGGTGACTCACAACTACCTGTAGTCTGTGGGTGCATCTTCACAAGTCATGACAGACACACAATTAAATATATGAATGAATAAAATTTTAAATGACAAAAAAAAGAGTCCCACTTATACCAAACCATGTTGATTCTATAAATGCAGGCGTGGTTCAACACAGGAGAATTTCCTCTCAGAAGTCACTTATTGGTAAAAGTTAGCACAGCAAGCAGGAGCCCGTGGAGACGGCATAGTGGGTAAGACTACCTGCTGTTCATTCTGAGGGCTACGCTCAATCCCCCAAACCACATAAAAGCCAATTTAGCACTTGTGCTTATAATCCCGATATTGGTGGGTGGAGTCAGGCAGCATAGAGCTCACTGGCCACCCTATGTAGGCCAAACTGAGAGCTTTGGGTTCATTAACATAACTTTCCTGTCTCAAAAATTCTAATAGAGAGGAATAGAGGAAGGCGTCCGACATTCTCACTTGACTTTCACATGGATGCTTTTGTGCACATTTATCCCATTTCTATATGGGCATATAACATAACATCACACACACACACACACACACACCACATAAACACACCACATATAGACACACACTAATACCCCCACACTCGTTCCCACATAAACACTACAGATACACACACACATCACATACACACACCACATATAAACGCAAATATCCCTCCCCACCCCACACATACACGTACCACATATAGACACACCCAAATACCCTCCAAACTCCACCCCCACATACACACCACAGATACACACCACATATACAAACACACACCATATGTGAACACACACATACACACCACAGATACACACACACCACTTACACACACACACACACACTCCCCCCCCAATTCACCAAACAACGGAAAGAAGCGTTGATTCTTTTAATTAAATAAAGAGAGAGGATGGACTTTTAATAACAGATGCCTTGGTGGCGTTTGACCAAAACTTAAAACTTAGCGCACACTCATCGCTTCTATGTTAAATGTTAAAAAGCACACTGAAATAGCAATAAAGAAGGACAGCATCTGTCCCACAAGCTCGGCACATTGAAAAGTAGGAATCATGTCCGTTAAAGCCAGCATAATTATAAGCCCTATGATGTAATCTAATATATTACACAGAAGGTTTTCTTTTTTCATTTAGGTAAGAATAGCAGTTTGACACATGAAAATAGCATATGAATGGCTTTGTAACAACTTAAGATTTCGTCTGGAAGAGCTAGAGGAATTAAACGTAAGACAATTATGTTCAAGTGGTGATTGGGTAGGATGACCAACTACAGAATTTATTAGCAGTTAAATTAACATCCAGTTAGAAATGTAACAGAGAAAGCAAACTGCCTTTCCAAACAGCATGCGGTTCTGGTATCCAACATACATTGCTCTTCTTTCAAATTGTTTGTTTGTTTGTTTGTTTGTTTTACATCCTGGCCACAATTCCCCTCCCTCCTTTCATCCCAGTTCCTCTTCTCTACTCCCCTTTGTTCCCACCCCTCAATATATTTCCCCCAACCCACTCCTTTCTGTTCAGGAAAGGGCAGGTCTCCCATGGATATCCACAGAAGATGGCATCTCAAGTTGCAGTAAGACAGACTAAGCACCTCCTGTGTACTGAAGCTGAGCAAGGAGACACCGTGTGAGGAGTAGGATCCCAAAAGCCAGGGAAAGAATACCAGACAGTCCCTGCACCCACTCTTAAGAGTCCCACAGGAGGACCAAGCTACATAACTGTAACATATATGTAAAATGCCTAGGTGAATCTCATCAAGTTCTCTAATTGGCGGTTCAGTCTCTGTGAAGGCCTGTGAGCCCAGGTTAGTAGATTCAGTTAGTTTTCTTGTAGTGTCCTTGACCCCTCTGGCTCCTACAATCCTCCCTCTCTTCAGCAGGATTCTTTTAATTGCCTAACGTTTGGCTATGAGTCTGCATCATTGAGGGAGTGGCCCACCAATGACTGGGATAGCCTAAAATCCATACCAGGAGAGGAAGCCTCTCCCCCACCCCACCCACACTACCTGGATCATCAGGACGCATTGGCTGGCTGACCCAGAGATATAGGATAGAACCAAACACAACTGGAGAAAGAATAAAAAGATTTCAATGTAACGGTACTTAGCAATATTCTGCTAAACTCACAGACTGGTTCCTAGTCCATTTGTCATTAGAAAAGACACAATTTTATACCTCTCTGTAAAAATAAGAACATTTTTAAAGAAGAAAAGAGGAGATCTTAACTGAAAGACAAATACATCTTTCAAATTAATCTATAGTAATTAATTATAGCAAACAACAATCACACCTTATTGTGAATTTTGGCATAATGTTTTAAAAATGTCTAAGGGAATAAATATGTAAGAAAATCAAAATAAAATTGAAAATTTCACAGGTAAAGGGTACAAAGATGTAAAACTCACCGCCTGAGAAACCTGTGCTGAAAATGTCAGAGTTAGAATGATGATATAGACGAGGAATTGGGGTAGGACATGGACTCCAAAGATGAACGATGTTTTGTGTGTGTGCATGTACATGTGTGTGGATATACATGACTGTGCATCTGTAAAACTACCTGATGTAAACAGCATTTGAACCAGCACATGAAAAGGTTAGCTATTCAAATGTTAGCAAAATAACCGCCAATCATTTTGGAAAATAATATGAACTTAGATCCTTTTATTACCCATTTACTTAAAAATACACATTAGATAAGGTTTTAATTTAAATAAAATTAAATATAACTTGTTAAAATGTCAGATACATTGTATTAGGATAAAACTAAGAGGTAAGAAAAAGCAAATATTAAAATAGAGAATAATATTTTGAAGTAAGAAAAGCATGGAGAAAATGTCTGGTAAATATGTATACATTAAAAAGTAAATAATTAGCCTAGCATGATGGTCCATGCCTTTAATCCCAACACTCTGGGAGACAAAGACAGGAAGATCTCTGAGTTCCAGGCCAGTCTAGTCTACAAAACAAAGCAAATTTAAGGACAGCCAGGGCTACACAGGCTAAATCCCGCTCCCATGTATATATATATTTTTTCTGTTCATCCGAAACACCATAAATATGATGTAACAAGAAAGGACAAAGAAGAAAAGCTGTTTTCAGTATTACCAAAAGAGCATTTAATGTAACGTAGAGTGAGCTCCGAAGAATCACTAAGGACAAAGATGACTGCCCTTATAGAAAAATCAACAATTCTTAGAAGAAACACAAATGGCCAATAACATGAATAAAATCCCAACCACAGAGAAAATCCACAGAGGCTCATTGTTCTCTCTAAAGTGTTCAAAGATTCACATAAAAACATGCCCAGGACCAGACAAACAGAGTGCAGGGCAGGGTGTGCACCCATTGCAAAGTCTGAGGACCTTTGTAATCATCAATAATTACTGGAAATTTTTATTTTATAAACCACCAATTTTATATTTAAAAATGTATCCCAGGAAAATAACCAAGGCTGTATGAAATAATTTAACTACATCATTGCTATTGCTACTGTCATGGAAGAGATAGGGTAGAATGAACCGAACGTCCTGAAGAGAGGCTCAGTTTTTATTTTTATTTTTTGTATTTATTTATTTATTTTATTGAGAAAAGGAAAAAAAGTATCCGCCTCCTCCCAGCCTCCCATTTCCCTCCCCCTCCTCCCACCCTTCTCCCTTTGCCCCTCCCCCGCTCCTCTCCCCCTCCCTCTCCAGTCCAAAGAGCAGTCAGGGTTCCCTGCCCTGTGGAAAGTCCAAGGTCCACCCCCCTCCATCCATGTCTAGGAAGGTGAACATCCAAACTGGCTAGGCTCCCACAAAGCCAGAACATGAAGTAGGATCAAAACCCCGTGCCAGTGTCCTTGGCTTCTCATCAGCCCTCATTGTTCGCCATGTTCAGAGAGTCCGGTTTTATCCCATGCTTTTTCAGTCACAGTCCAGCTGGCCTTGGTGAGCTCCCAATAGATCAGCCCCATTGTCTCATTGGGTGGGTGCACCCCTCGTGGTCCTGACTTCCTTGGTCATCTTCTCCCTCCTTCCGCTCCTCATTGGGACCTTGGGAGCTCAGTCCAGTGCTCCAGTGGGGGTCTCTCTCTCTCTCTATCTCCACCCATCACCAAATGAAGGTTCTATGGTGATATGCAAGATATTCGTCAGTATTGCTATAGGATAGGGTCATTTCAGGTTCCCTATCCTCAGCTGCCCAAGGGACTAACTGGGGACATCACCATGGGCTCCTGGGAGCCACTCTAGGTTCAAGTCTCTTGCCAACCCTAAGGTGGCTCCCTTAACTAAGAATTGTGCTTCCATGCTCCCCTATCCAACCTTCCTTTATCCCAATCCTCCTGTTTCCCCAAGTTCCCCCCATCCTCCCCTTCTCACTTTTCTCTCCCCATTGAGAAATTATTGTTTTTTTTACCGCAGCATAGTACTCTAATGTGTAGATATTCCACACTTTCTTCATTCATTCTTCCATTGAAGGGCATCTAGGTTGTTTCCAGGTTCTGGCTATTATAAATAATACTGCTATGAACATAGTTGAACAAATGCTTTTGTCATATGATAGGGCATCTCTTGGGTATATTCCCAAGAGTGGTATTGCTGGGTCCAGGGGTAGGTTGATCCCGAATTTCCTGAGCAACCGAAACACTGATTTCCACAGTGGTTGCACAAGATTGCATTCCCACCAGCAATGGATGAGGGTACCCCTTCCTCCACAGCCCCTCCAGCAAAGGCTATTCTTGGTGTTTCTGACTTTAGCCATTCTGACAGGAGTAAGATGATATCTCAAAGTTGTTTTGATTTGCATTTCCCTGATTGCTAAGGAGGTTGAGCATGACCTTCAGTGTCTTTTGCCCATTTGAACTTCTTCTGTTGAGAATTCTCTGTTCAGTTCAGTGCCCCATTTTTCAATTGGGTTAATTAACATTTTAAAGTCTAGTTTCTTGAGTTCTCTATATATTTTGGAGATCAGACCTTTGTCTGTTGTGGGGTTGGTGAAGATCTTCTCCCAGTCAGTGTGTTGCCTTTTTGTCTTAATGACAGTGTCCTTTGCTTTACAGAAGCTTCTCAGTTTTAGCAGGTCCCATTTATTCAATGTTGCCCTTAATGTCTGTGCTGCTGAGGTTATACATAGGAAGCGATCTCCTGTGCCCATCTGTTGTAGGGTACTTCCCACTTTCTCTTCTATCAGGTTCAATGTGTTCTGACTGATAGTGAGGTCTTTAATCCATTTGGACTTGAGTTTTGTGCATGGTGATAGATATGGGTCTATTTTCATTCTTCTACAGGTTGACATCCAGTTGTGCTGGCACCATTTGTTGAAGATGCTTTCTTTCTTCCATTGTATACTTTTAGCTCCTTTATCGAAAATGAGTTGATCATAGATTTGTGGGTTAAAATTCGGGTCTTCTATAAGATTCCATTGGTTGACTTCTCTGTTTTTATGCCAGTACCACACTGTTTTCATTACTGTAGCTCTGTAATAGAGTTTGAAGTCAGGGATGGTAATGCCTCCAGAAGATCCTTTATTGTATAGGATTGTTTTGGCTATCCTGGGTTTTTTATTTTTCCATATAAAGTTGATTATTGTCCTCTCAAGTTCTGTGAAGAATTTTGATGGGATCTTGATGGGGATTGCATTGAATCTATAAATTGACTTTGGTAGAATTGCCATTTTTACTATGTTGATCCTCCCAATCCAAGAGCAAGGGAGGTCCTTCCATTTTCTGGTATCCTCTTCAATTTCTTTCTTCAATGCCTTAAAGTTCTTGTCAAATAGATCTTTCACTTCCTTGGTTAGATTTACCCCAAAATATTTTATGCTGTTTGTGGCTATCGTGAAGGGTGAAGCTTCTCTCATTTCCCTCTCTGCTTCCATATCCTTTGTGTATAAGAGGGCGACTGATTTTTTGGAGTTGATCTTGTATCCTGCCACATTACTAAAGGTGTTTATCAGCTGTAAAAGTTCTTTGGTGGAGTTTTGGGGGTCGCTTATGTACACTATCATATCATCTGCAAATAACGAAAGTTTAACTTCTTCCTTTCCAATTCAAATCCCCTTGATCCCCTTATGTTGTCTTATTGCTATTGCTAGAACTTCAAGCACTATATTGAAGAGGTATGGCGAGAGTGGACAGCCTTGTCGTGTTCCTGAGTTTAGCGGGATGGCTTTGAGTTTCTCTCTGTTTAATTTGATGTTAGCTGTCGTTGCTGTATATAGCTTTTATTATATTTAGGTATGACCCTTGTATCCCTAATCGCTCCAATACTTTTATCATAAAGGGATGTTGAATTTTGTCAAATGCTTTCTCAGCATCTAATGAAATGATCATATGGTTTTTTTCTTTCAGTTTATTTATATGATGGATTACATTGATAGATTTTCGAATGTTGACCCTGCCCTGCGTCTCTGGGATGAAGCCTACTTGATCATAATGGATAATTTTTCGAATGTGTTCTTGGATTCGGTTTGCCAGTATTTTGTTGAGGATTTTTGCGTCGATGTTCATGAGTGAGATTGGCCTGTAATTCTCTTTCCTGGTTGAGTCTTTGTGTGGTTTTGTTATCAGAGTAACTGTAGCTTCATAAAAGGAATTTGGTAATGACTTTTCTGTTTCTATATTGTGAAATACATTAAGGATATAGGTATTAGGTCTTCTTGGAAGTTCTGGTAGAATTCCGCATTGAAACCATCTGGTCCTGGGCTTTTTTTGGTAGGGAGGTTTTTGATAGCAGCTTCTAATTCTTCGCGACTAACAGATCTATTTAGATTGTTCACCTGGTCCTGGTTTAAAATTGGTATATGATATTTATCTTAAAAAGCGTCCATTTCATTTACATTTTCCAGTTTTGTGGCATACAGGCTTTTGTAGTAAGATCTAATGATTCTCTGAATTTCCTCTGTGTCTGTGGTTATGTCCCCCTTTTCATTTCTGATCTTATTAATTTGCGTATTCTCTCTCTGCCGTTTGATTAGTTTGGATAGGGGTTTATCAATCTTGTTGATTTTCTCCAGGAACCAGCTTTTTGTTTCATTGATTCTTTGGATTGTTTTCTGTGTTTCTATTTTGTTGATTTCAGCCCTCACTTTGATTATTTCCAGTCTTCTTCTCCTCCTAGGTGAGTCTGCTTCTTTTTTTTTTTTCAAGAGCTTTCAGGTGGGCTGTTAAGTCTCCAATATGTGCTTTCTCTGTTTTCTTTAAGTGGGCACTTAGTGCTATGAACTTTTTTCTTAGGACTGTTTTCATAGTGTCCCATAAGTTCGAGTATGTTGTTTCTTTATTTTCATTGAATTCAAGAAAGACTTTAATTTCTTTCTTTATTTCTTCCTTAATCCAGGTATGGTTCAGTAGTTGACTGTTCAGTTTCCATGAGATTGTAGGCTTTCTGAGGGTAGCATTGTTGTTGAATTCTAACTTTAATCCATGCTGATCTGATAAGACACAGGTGGTTACTAATATTTTTTTGTAACTGTGTAAGTTAGCTTTGTTACCAAGTATGTGGTCAATTTTCGAGAAGGTTCCATGAGCTGCAGAGAAGAAGGTATATTCTTTCCTCTTTGAGTGGAATATTCTGTAGATGTCTGTTAAGTCCATTTGATTCATTACCTCCATTAATTCTCTAATTTCTCTGTTAGGTTTCTTTCTGATTGACCTGTCCATTGGTGAGAGAGGAGTGTTGAAGTCTCCTACTATTAGTGTGTGCGGTTTGATGGCTGCCTTGAGTTTTAGTAATGTTTCTTTTACGTACGTGGGTGCTTTTATATTAGGGGCATAGATATTCAGGATTGAGACTTCATCCTGATGAATTGTTCCTGTTATGAGTATAAAATGTCCCTCTCCATCTCTTCTGATTGATTTAAGTTTGAAGTCAACTTTGTTAGAAATTAGTATGGCCACACCTGCTTGTTTCTTAGGTCCATTTGCTTGATAAGCCTTTTCCCAGCCCTTTACTCTGAGTAGGTGCCTGTCTTTGTGGTTGAGGTGTGTTTCTTGTAAACAGAAGAATGTTGGATCCTGTTTTCTTATCCAATCTCTTAGCCTGTGCCTTTTTATAGGTGAGTTGAGCCCATTGACATTAAGTGATATTAATGACCAGTGGTTGTTAACTCCGGTCACTTTTTTAGTAGTAGAGTTTGTGTGTTTCCCTTCTTTGAGTTGTGCTGGTGAAGGGGCTCTAGATGTTTGAGTTATTGTGGTTATTGTTGGACTCCTTGGTTTGTGATTTTCCTTCTATTACTTTCTGTAAGGCTGGATTTGTGGCTACATATTGTTTAAATTTGTTTTTATCCTGAAAAATTTTGTTTTCTCCATTTATAGTGAACGAAAGCTTGGCTGCGTATAGTTGTCTGGGCTTGCATCCATGGTCTCTTATTTTCTGCAGTACATCTATCCAGGACCTTCTGGCTTTCGTGGTTTCCATAGAGAAGTCAGGTGTAAGTCTGATAGGTTTACCTTTATAAGTAACTTGGCCTTTTTCCTTTGCGGCTCTTAATATTCTTTCTTTATTCTGTATGCTTTGTGTTTTGATTATTATATGGCAAGGGGATTTTTGTTTTTGATCCAGCCTATTCGGTGTTCTGTATGCTTCTTGAACCTTCACAAATACATTTTTCTTTAGGTTGGGAAAGTTTTCTTCTATAATTTTATTAAGTATATTTTCTGGACCATTGAGCTGCGCTTCTTCTCCTTCTTCCACTCCAGTTATTCTTAGGTTTGGTCTTTTTATTGTGTCCCATATTTCCTGAATCTTTTGTGATGAGAGTTTGTTGGAGTTGCTGTTTTCTTTGATCAGTGTGTTTATTTTCTCTATGTTATCTTCAGAATCTGAGATTCTTTCCTTCTCTTGTATTCTGCTGGTTATGCTTGTTTCTGTAGTTTCTATTCGTTTACCTAGATTTTCCATGTCCAGCCGGCCCTCTGTTTGTGTTTTCTTCTTTGCCTCCATTTCAGTTTTCACGTCTTGAATTGTTTCCATTATCTGCTTGATTGTTTTTCCTTGGTTTCCTAGGGTATCATTCACTGATTTACTCAATTCCTCACACTTTCTGTTATACTTCTCATCCATTTCTATATGGGCGTTTTTTACATGCTGTTTAAGGGCCTCTATCACTTTCATAAAGTCAGTTTTTTTTTACTTCTTCTTGATTAAGGTGTTCATGTCCTCCTGTTGTGAGGTTGCTGGGTTCTGATTGTTTCATGTTGTTTTTCAGATTGTTGGGTGAATTCTTGCATTGGCGCCTGCCCATCTCTTCCTCCGAATGCTCCCCTATGGATCTTCTTTTACAGGATCAGGTCTTCTTGCCCACTGATGTACCTTCCCAGTGATGTCACTCCCCAGTGATGGCTCTCCTGGTGTCCAGATCGGATCTCTATGCTACTTGGGTAGCTCGTAAACAAAGGGCCTACCTTGCTTGCTGCAGGCAGGCTATGGAGACAAAGGAACTACTGCCCTCCCGTTTGCCCTCCCGATTCGGGTTCATCCTAGCGCCCAAGCAGGCTGAGATGGGGGATGTTATGCCAACAAAGAGGGGAGGGAAGGAGGGAGATGGGGGGGTGGAGTTCTGGATGTAAGCTGAGTGGGATAGGAATAGAGAGGAGGTAATGGGCAGTATAGCCCCTGAAGGATGACCAGGTAGTGTAGGAAAGATGAGGAACATCTGAGTTCCCTCTTCTAGGCAGCTGCCGCACTCACTCACCCCAATGATGGCTTTCCTGGTGCCCAGATCAGAACTCCGTGCCACTTGGGTAGCTCATAAACAAAAGCGAGAGGCTCAGTTTTATGAAATAGCATAAGATATCTATAGAATGCTAAAGGAAAAATTCATAAAATGTAAGCTCACTTTTTAAAGATGAAAAAGATGTTTAAGTCAATCATGATAATACATACCTTTAATTGCAGATGTAAGGCTGAGGCAGGAGGATTGTCTCAAGTCTACCTGGTTTGCATAGCAAAATCTTGTTTCAACACACAAACACACACACATACACATGAGCATTTGCACACACATACGCACACAGAAAGCATCTTTGAACATGAACACCCAGGAAGATGTCAGCATCTATGCCTCAGCAATCCTCCAGTTAATTTCTGCACTTCTAGTAAAGTGATGTCTAGAAAGCGTTTCTTCATCTGGACAGGGAAGGAATAATAGTAGATTATTTCTAAAGGGTTTTAGTAAAAATGCCCCACAATTCCCCAAATCGTGATGATGAATAACCTTCAGAGATTTTTAGGAATCTAACTGTGCAGTTATTATAATAGGATAAAAGTTGACTCAACCCCAACTGTACTCAAGTTTAGCTACAATTTAAACCATGGTATTTATTTGCAAGTTGTGTGTAAATGTGCATGTTCCTGTGCATGTATGAATGTGTATCTGTGTGTATGTGCATGTCCAGTGTGTGTGTGCATGCGTGTATGGTGTGTGTTGCTTCCTCTACTAAAATGTCTCTTTTAATGTGGCGTTGGGTGACGTGCATGAACACTGATGTTGGAATTCTGCAGTTTCTCGTGCTCAACACAGGATCTTATTAATGTTAATATGTGTATAATATATCAGTTTACTTGCTGTTTGGAACCCCAATGAACTTTCTTGGTTATGCTACAACTCTGTAAGCACAGCCCACACTGAGAAGCTGTAAGAGCTGCGGGGACTAAAATAAATCCCACCACTAAATAGAGTTTCATCTGTGTTCTAAAAATTTGTAAAAAGTGCTTCTGCTGTCATTATCTGAAGAATGTCACCCGATTCTTATTTCTGGTAGATAGTTAAAATGCTGGCAGAATTATAAAATGTGATATTTCAAATGGGTTTCAGTACCTTGTGATCACACACACACACACACGCATGTGCGGACACATACACATGCGGACACATGAGCACTCGCATGCACACATACGTTTTAATCTGCTATTAAACTCTCCACACTCACAGAAGTTGATTAGAGGTCATACATACCACACACACACAATAGTACAGAATGGCTTTTAAGAAATGATTTGCCTTGTTCTTTCTTGCTTAACCTGGCGGACGTCATGAACTTCCAAGAGGGAACATACCTTATTTGCCTTGCACCACCAGAGGACTTGGCCGCTGGCTGCTGTTTGTTTAATGCTAGTGTTGACAAGGTGCTTTTGCCTGGGGAGCTCCAGGTGCCTTACAGAATTAGTCAGCAGTTCACACAGCAGCTTTCATGCCTGAGAGTGAGGTGAGGATTCGTGGGAGCTCGAGCTTCCCTTACTCTTATTTCTGTTTACCCAGGGAAACAAAATAAACATTTCCTATTCCCTCAAAGGACTGGCAGCAAAAAGTTCTATTGCTCCATCTTTGGGAGTTTACCTCTTGTGTAAACAGATAAATTCCTATGAGGGAAATTTGACGCACACCCTGCTGAGCCGAGACTACCTTCTGGTCAGGACGTCTCTTCACCCTTTTTTCTGCATAACCGTTCTTAATTGCTTAGATTGCTTCCCTGAATATTTGGATGATGTATATTGTCATTGGTTAAATAATAGTCAATGTCCTACTACCAAAACATATAGTTTTAAATGGAGACTGCTGGTCCATTGTGCTCAACTATGAATTTTCAGCATCTAGTTGCATGCCTGAAACATGTTTGTAATGCTGCAGTCTGTTGGATGAATGAATGAAAGAATGAATGAATGAAATTGCTCAGTGCCAGAAAACACCATTAAGTCCCTTATTTGCATTCAGGTTGGAAGGCAGTCAAATGTAAATAAGCAAGACCAACTTGCCCATGAGAAAGGCACGCCTGGCCTTCGCTTTTGCACTAGCTTTTTAAAAAAGTATTTACTCACTTTAACTTCTAAATCTAATACTTCCTCAGTAATTTGATATGGCTGCATTCCTGAATGACTCCATTGAATCAGCTAATTCAGTGTTTTGTTTTGTTTTGTTTAAAGATAAATGGATGAGCGAATCTAACTCAGAGAGATTTTGTTAGGATACAATATTCTGCCATATTGCTCGCTCTCTCTCTCTCTCTCTCTCTCTCTCTCTCTCTCTCTCTCTCTCTCTCCCTCTCCCTCTCTCTCTTTCTCTCTCTCTCTCTCTTTTGGTCCTTAAACTGCGATCATTTTGAAACTGTTCCTGGGATGAGAAGTGAGATTTGTACGTAAAGAGACTTCTCTAGGAATGCTTTTCTGGATTTGTGACTGATGCCCTACCCATGTGCAGTCCAGCTCAGATGAACCTTCAGTCTCTCACATGGGTTGGGTTTGTGGTGAGAAACAAAAAAGCAAAGGAATATATTATTAATGGGCATCTAGCATCTCAATTCTTCATAAAGCCACAGTATGCTTGCAAAAGTAAATATAATATAACTCAAGGCTAACTGTGATGTTCATGGGATCCAGGCACAATGACTTAATGGGTCTCTTTCTCCAATTAAAAAAAAATCACTGCATTTTTGCTATGCTGATATAAAACTGATGTAATCTACACCGATTACATTCAATTTGAACACTCTTTCAAGCACTTGAAAGAATCATGGGCCCCGGGTGTACCAGCTGTGGGGCTAGAGTGCATGCTACAGGCTTTCTTTTTGCTTTAAATTAAAAAAAAAAACTCTTTAATTTTTAGGATTTTATTCATGTAGACAATGAAATATGATTATACTGACCCTCTCATTTCTCCCACCCAGGTCTCCCATTTTCCCCTCCACATTTTGCTGCCAACCTCTTCCTTTGTGTTTGGGGAACGGCACTCAGCACACTTCGTGGCATCCCTAGTGCATGGGTGTGGGGTGTGCACTGGGAACCCGCAGGCAGCCATACCTTCCCCAAAGAATGATTCTCCCTATTCTGGGGCCTGGAGCTCACCTCCATCATGAAGGGTGTGCTGAATTGCTCTTCGGCCACGCTTGCTTGAACTCTGGTGAAGCCGTGGGTGGATGCTTAGCGACTCATTCAGCTTCTCCCCCATCATCCATCTTCGGGTTTGAATCGGTTTTCCCTGTCAACATCAGTCATCACAGGTAGGCATTCCTCTGCTGGAGCAAAGCCTCTCCAGCAAACCCTCAGGCTTGTGCCTGAAGCTTCCTCACAGAGTATTTCTTTGTCTCAGCACATTCTTATTCTTGAATGCCTGATGTCGAGAGAGGCGATGCTGCCACAATTGCATGTACACGGCGAAACTGTACAATAAGAAGAAACTGGATTTTTTTTTTATGCAGAGGAGATTTAGAATTTACTTGAAATCATTCTCCAAAGTAAATGCATGTTTCCTGTAATGCAGGAGAAAGGCAATCTGCTATACAGGAACGTAAATGCTCGGACATGTTCAGTTACAAGCCCTGTCATTGAGACTGCTTTGCTTTTGAATATTTCTCAAAGCCAGTTATCTGTGGATTTAGGAGACAAAACTCACTGGGAACATGAATATCACCACCGCATGTCCGAAGAAACCCTTGGTTGAGACTTAACCAAAATCAAACCAAGGGACATATTTCAACACCCCAAATCTTCCAAACAGCACTAATAAATTGCAGTTTTTTAATTTTTAATTTGGGGCCTATCCAAGCAAATATTTCTGGATTGAAACTCAGCCCTGCCGATTCCTGGCTGCGCAGTGCACGTGTTTACCCCTCATACGGCTGACAGGGTACAGTTCTGGGTGCCCTACTATAGGTACTGAGCCTGGCAGGATGCAGAAGGTGCTGTTCTTTCCTTCAGATGGCAGTGCGGCACAGGCAAGCCTGGCGCCATGGCAGCAGCAGTGAAGCGGGGCTGTGGAAGGAAAGCAACTGGATGGGACCTTACCAATACAAGCTCTCATGCAGGGAACCCGAGAGTGGTATTGGGTTTCGCTCTTTAGTTCTGTGTTTTATTGACTTTGTGTGCGAGTG
Source organism: Microtus pennsylvanicus (assembly GCF_037038515.1). Lineage (NCBI taxonomy): Eukaryota > Metazoa > Chordata > Mammalia > Rodentia > Cricetidae > Microtus > Microtus pennsylvanicus. The sequence goes on along the minus strand of NC_134584.1, from coordinate 41,899,076 downwards.
GGCGTTAGCCTGAGAAGATGGCTAGATGTGGAGATGAGAATGTATAAGTCTTATCAACATAGAATCCTGGATGTACAGATTGCCCAGACTTCAACATCATCACATATCTTGTTTGTTTGTTTGTTTTCTGACAAACAGCAGGGCAGAAAGAAAAGAATGGAGAACAATGCCTTCAGCTATAGAAGTCCTCTTCCCTCTACATGAAGGAGATAGGACATCTCTAAGCATGCCAGTTGTTTAATAGGAGAGTATGCGTGATTTAGCCCAGGGATGGAAGTAGAGACCCCTTTGACCCCATAGCACAAACTGTAAAAACAAGGCAAACAGTATGCTTCTACACAATATTTGTGGAGAAATCTCTGTTTCTACTTGTACATGTGTGTAATAGAGGGAGTTCTCACAAAAAAAATAAAATAAAATGTCTTATATTTACAGAGTCAGTTCATTAAAAACAGGTGAAGCACCTCTGAGGAAGTATATAGTTTCTTATGGCGGGGCCATCTCTGCACTTTACCTATGAATTACTGTCTCGGGTGGGGGTTTCTCTAGGGCACACACTATAGCTCTTCTGTCACCCAACGATCATGAGCTACATCAGCTTTTCCTAGCAGCTCATCCTCTTCCACCGTCCTCACACAGAGAGCTTCCAATTAACAGGTTACAATTGCCCAGACTTGACCAACCACTGACAGGACAGAGTGTCCTGTGGCTGTCGGGAATCTCTCTTCGTCGCTCTGAACGTCACTAACAGAGATGGGCTTCTTTCTTTGCCCTTTCTTGCCCGTGCTACCAGTGGCAGAGATTGCTTTTGCCAGTGGGGTGCTGATTTTAGTGGGCAAGCCACAGCAGCGTGGCAAAAAAGTCTTCCTCTGTAATGGCCAGTAGAACCCGAGACCTGGGGAGTGTGTTTGTCAGTGTTTCTCTGTCTCAGCTATAGACCAAGGCAGCTTTGCCTGTTTTAAAGCCGCCTTGGCCTTTTGGCAGCCTTGTAACGGTATACCCTCTGACATGGTAAGAGCTGGCGTCAATGGGGTAATTCAACCCCTGGCAGCCTTCTTTGATGAATGAGTAAATCCAGGGGTTCTCTGCCAGCTCTCTGTTCCTTGTGCCTAGTTTCCTCTGGTTCACGGCACTGAGTGACGATGGTCCATTTCCACATGTCCCCTCCCGTCATTGCTGTGGGATTTATGACCTTGTCTCAGTCATCGTAAAGGAGGTGTGTGCCCTTCTGATGCACCAGGTCTAGAGATGTTTAGAACTGTGTGTTCATATTTCCAGGACTACAGTTTGAAAACTAAGGAAGCAAACAGATAGCCAAGAATTTACATAGCAGCTCCCTTAGAGACCTTATCTCCTATCTGTCTATTTTATACATAAATATCCGCAGAACTTTTGGCTTTGTGACTTTGTTTTGTTTTGTTACTGCCTAGTGAATTTTTCTCCTTACACAAAGACATGGGAAGGCTTCCAACAGAAGAAGAGAGGGGAATAAGGTGCGAAAATAAAAAATTATTATATATATATATATATATATATATATATATATATATATATATATGTATAAAACTATCAAACAGAAAGAAAAGAAAAATCTCAAAGATGTAGTTACATGAAATGAAAGGGTGTGTGTGTGTGTGTGTGTGTGTGTGTGTGTGTGTGTGTCTGTGTGACATTTGCCTGATCTGGAAGTTCAGAAAATCCCCATAATGAAAAGGTCTGGCTTGTGGGTGGGCACCCTTCCATCCAGACAGACAGGAATGTGGCTCGGCAGCCAGGAGACTCATGGGCTTGCGGTCACCAGTATAGGCACCTAGGTAGGAAACCCCACCAGGGCTTGCTCATCCTCTCTGAATGAAGGAGCAGGCACTTGACCTTTCTCTGCCTCCCCACGATTCCTTTTGTGCCCTTCCACTGTTTCCTATCTTTTTTCTTTTCTCCCCTCCTCACAGAAAAATACCTCCACATGGAAGCCCTTAAAATACCCCTTTGCTCAAGCACCCTTTAGTCTGGGGAGTTACATGTGACGATGGATTTCACCTTTGGTGGTGACAATTAACATGCCCTTCCCGAGGTCGTTTCTACTCTTTGCTTTCCCCCTTCTAAGAATTTGTTCTTTCAAACAAGAATCCGAGCCTAAATGAATCCACTGGGACGTTTTAACAATGAACCTGGACTGGGTGTCCTAAAAATGATTGCTCATATGCCCTCATAAAACTCAGCACAACCCACTGTCCCTTTCTTTCTCCCAGCTCTGGGCCACACTGATTCTTGTCATTGTGCCAGCACCGGAGAACAGAATGACTTATTTCTGTGTCACTTCATGACGAAAAGACCCGGCTGGCATGAGCCCAGATTTTGCAGCTGGCTATTAATTGAAGAAAACTCCGCACTCGCCCCTTAGTTAAACACGGTCTGATTCAGCAGTTCCTTTTTGCTCCCATTCCTTCTTTTATACCAGGGGGGGAAACTCATGATGGCTTTTGCTTGGCTTTGCTTCTGGTGGGTCGTAAATGAGCTGGCAACACCCAGACAGTGGCGTGAATGCTTTCTGGGCTGTTCTTGCCAATTAAGTTTTATTTCTAAAAGAGTTTGGACATCTCATTTCCAGGGCTTTCTCGTTGTCCAGTAGAAGGAAATGCTGTATCATCTGTTTGGTGTCGTGGGCTACACAGTTCATTTATGAAGTAATTTTAATGAAATTTCAAATTCTGTCATCCGTAGGAGAGGTTCTTGTCTTGTGAGTTGGTTACTTTTCTAGGACACTGGACTGTGATTGTTGTTTTATCCTAAATACATCTTCATATAACATCTATAATATATATATATATAATATACACACATACACAGTATAATAATGTATGTAATATATATATATATGCAATATATGGAATGCCAACCTTTTTGATGGGTTTCTTTTGTAATTAAATAAGAAACTACTTGGCATGAAATGATATAGAATAGTAAAAATCGTAGAACTTTTGCAGAAAATGAAAATCTCTGTGGAAACAAGGTGGCAAAATCCTTTTGGAAGGACTAACACTTAATACATTAACTTGATCTTAACTGGGTATGCCAAATCATGAGTTATATTATTCTGGGAAAAATGTGTTGCTGTACCAAGAGCCTCTTTGTGGCTCCTTCACCTCATTTTCTGTCCTCACTGTTCAATCTGCTTCCTGGATGCTGAATTGCTCGTCATTATTATACGGTGCCTCTTGAACAGGAACTCAAGATGGCAAACTTGTACTCTGTCCAAGTTTAAAGAGTCTGCGTGGGATTCAGTAGAACCTGGACAGCAGAAATTGGGAAAGAAATCAGAAACAGCCCCCCCAACCCAATTATTAGGATATAGTAGAAAAGACCTGGGAGAAGTGGTTTATTCCTAGAGACTTGTGAGACTTTAGGGGAAATGTTATCAAAAGGCATGAGGGAGTCAGGCTTGGGTAACAGATGCACCACTTCCATAGGCAAGAAAATGCAGGACGGGGAGGCTGTAAGTGTCAATGTCCATCCAAGGATTTTGTGTGCATGAAGTGTTTCCCAGGGACTGAATAACCGAGCTGGAGAGGAACTGGAGACAGTGGTACATGACAGTCCCTCCAGACCAGACTCCCACCACTCTGAGCTGCTTCTGCCCCTGGCTCTTACAGTGGCTCTCTCTTTAGTAGGACTTTTTCATGAGCTCAAGTCCACTGAGCTGTACTGAGCAGATTCAGCCGAAAGGATGTAAAGCTGTGTCTATGGATATCCCTGCAAAATGGTGCCTAAAATCTTAAGATGCTGTTGATGTAAAATGGCAATAGCGCTTCTCGTATGCCCGATCTGCAAAAATATTCTGGCCAAACTCTATTCTTATATGAAGGGGAAAGTGAATGGTATCTGGTGGGGGAGTTTCTCCTCATATATAAACTAGAAATTTATGTGCACAGAGTTCTATTCTTATGTCCATTATCTGAGTGTGAAGCCAGGGATTCATATTGACACATAATTGGAAAGGTTCCCTAAAGTTCCTTGTGCTTCTGGCTAGTGACAGATGTCTTTGAGTAAATGTAAGATTAGAGGCTTTATATTTTTTGTGCCCTAATTAATTTCCTTCATCTGTAGCAATGATCTCAGCTTTTGGCATTGTTTAGTCTATGAACTTGGGTGTCACGTTACCTTCTGATATTTCTTGGGTTTTTCCTAAATTTTCTTGTTTATCGTAAAACAGAAAACAAAAGGCTTACATTTTGGCAAAAAAATTACATATTAATCATTTTCTGTCTTTTGAAGAACTATTCTTGATTATAAGAATAAAGAGCAAGGATCATGATAGACTTTTATGCTAAAAAATGAAGAGTGTGAGCCATGTAGAACCATTCTCTAAAGATCACAGCAGGCTGAGCCTCGAGTCCTCAAAGGCCATCACTAAGGATATTACTTTCTTCTTTAATACATTGTGAGAGTCCTTGCTGTAGCTACCTAATACTATGATTGATGAGAGCTCACATTGCCCATCAATAAGATTGAAATATGTCTATCAGGTTAAAACTCTGTCTTCTATGCTACATTTTTAACCAATTAGAGTACCCTGATGTCACGGTGTAATGGTGAGAACCATAGGAAGCCTGCGGAGTAAGTGAGAGTTTAAAACCAGGAGCTCGGAAAGGGACTTGAGGCTGTGCTGCATAGGATCTCAGGATGCCTTGAGATGGTTACTCTAAGTTAAAGTTAAGAAGGGTTTCAGTGGGGGACCCTGTGACAGGATTGACGCTCTCCCCTACTTCTGCCATGAGGAGACTTGAGATGAGCAATTGAGGAGAGGAAAGAAGGAACTAGAACTTCAGATGAGCTTATATGCAGGCCCGCATTGTCTTGGGACTCAAAAAGCGCTTCCCTACCAGCCTTATAGACAATGGCTTCTACTCCTCCTGCCCCTTTAATTGCCAGTTTGGCTTCCGAACAAACAAATCACCACAGAGGCAAAAATGTCTTTGCTGTGGAAGGTCAAACCTCTTAGGAAAAAAAAAATTATTGTTTTTTTCTTCTTCTATTTTTTTAAAAACTTACAGAGATAGGATTTTCCATTTTTATTCTATTTCTTTCATTTTTTTGCTTCTCATTTTGTTGTTTTTTTAAGGAAATGATAGATTGCTCTATAAAGTTTTAACACCAAAACCAGATTTCAGATATTAATAACAAAAGAAAAAGAAAGAAGGAGGAGAGGGGAGGTTGTGATAGAGCATGGCAAAGCACCATTATGAAACTGCACACACCCAAACTGGCCCACATGGCAGAAGTTGTGGGCATTTCACGTCTAGACAGCAGTATCCGTGTCAACCAGGACCTAGTTAGAATTGCCATGTCCCCAGTCCCATTTTAGGCCCACGAGGCAGAAACCCTGCAGCTGAGCCCGTAAATCCCCATTTATAAAAGACCTCCAGGAGATATCCAGTGTGTGCTATAGCCTGAGACCCACTGGTGTTGGTGACCCAGGGTAGATCCTTCTGCTCCCCTTAAGATGAATTCGATGATAGTAACAAATGTGAGGGAGACTGCGTGCAAACGTGTGTTAGCGGCTTCCTGTTTCGGAGGAAATGAAAGCTAGGCGCTTTCACCTGTTTTTAAATTTTTTATTGTATTAAGAAGTGAGCAGAGAGGCACAGTGAGCTATTTATGTAATTATGTAGAAATAATGAAGTTTGTTCTAACACAAAAGAGGCATATCTCATGGAAAAGCCTTCAGTAATATTCTGTCTAGACCAAATATTCATTTTAGGGACAAGACACACAAAAGAAAATTACCTTCTTCATCAAGCACAAGGGAAATGATGTTTTAATTCTGTAGAGAAGTAATTTTGTTTTCTTCCAGAAATGGGCAGGCTGATATTAGTAATTGAATTTACTTCTCAAGTATAATCATGGCTGCTATAGTTCTTACTAAGGCTGAAAGAAATACAGGTGAAGATGAAGTTGAGAAAGCTGAGGACATAGCTTGCTTGATAAAGGGCTTCCACACAAGCCAAAGGACCTGAGTTCAAATCCCCGCACCCATCTAAAAGCCATGGGCTGCACTGTCTCTCTGTATCCCCGAGACAAAAGAGCAGAGATGGGCAGATCCCTAAAGCTCATTGGACAGCTGTCTAGCCCAGACATTCAGACCTATCTTTTGAGACCCTTGCTCAAAACCGAGGATGTATCAACACACGATTTCAACAGGGTGTGGTCACTTCCTAGACAAAAGAGAAGATAGATGTTATGAAGGTAGCTCCCACTGCCTAGACTTCATCACATCAGGCCAGAGTAAGGATCAGGAGGGCAGAAACACTGTACCCTTCCCGCTGATGAGAAATCAACTAGAGGAAGGGCAGAACAGAAGAGGCAAAGCCCTATGCAATGTTCAGAAGTGGACCTGACCCAAAGCCATCACACTGAGCACGGCTCCACCTGGTAGATTCTGGGGTTGGTGGCAGCGGCACAGAATCTCGAGAGCCATAGTGGAGAAAGCTGCGGAGAAGGCAGGGACTTTATGGTTAAGGATTTGTTTGCATCAGAAAGACTGGATATTAGTGTGTACTGGAAGAGACCAACAGGGACACGGACAGAAATTCGGACAAGTGTGCACAGCCTGAAACCAGTTCAGAGAGAGTTGAACATTAGAAGCTTTAGGAAAGATACTCTGTGGACCTTTCGACCTGGTGGTTCACTGGGTTTAAAAGCTGGAAAGGGCATTCGTTCAGAGCAGTTGGATGCATGCTGGAGGACCGTGCAGTAGTAGTGCAAGGGAGTGAAGAAAGAGCACGTTTTAGAAAGAACACCTATATTCCTTTCCACGGAGCAGGATTTGAGAACTCTGTAGCTGACCAACTGGAGATGCCTAGAAGAGCACCGGGAAGGCAGCACAGGCCTGGAACTTGCAAAACCAGACTCTCACACTCTCTTCTCTAGCTGCAAAAGTAACCGCGACACCTTTATATGCAGATTTTAAGACCAATGGGCCCAGTAACCCCGGTAGTGAACAGGAACACTCTAGAAGCTGGTTTTAAACACTGCATGCTTTTCAGGACTGTCCAATTCTGAAGAAAATAGAAATAAAAGGTTGCTGGAAAGCAGTTTGATTTGTGCAATAAAATCTACTTGGCAAATAACCAGATCTACTGTCCCTCAGTTAGGACTAGATTTCCACAACAGAGTGCGCCAAGGAACTTGGGGTATAAGATAACTCCGCATTTTTACTAGGGATAATTTCTTGCAATAATAAAAAAATGTATTTTCTGTAGATCTTTTGTTGGTGAAAGCAATAATAAAAAACAGATGATATAATAGAGTGAAGGAGGTGCTCCAATTTTGGGGAAAGGAGGATTACACGTCTCCATAATAATGCTGTATACTACATTTTGGAATAGAGTATTTAAATTAGGGAGGAATTTTCTTCTAATGTGTCAAAGAAGAAGTTGAGATGTCGTTTTTTTAGTGAATAAAATAGGAATGAATATGATGGCTGTCAAAACCCAAGAGCAGTCTCATACAATTGATGACACATATTGTACAATTTTAGTAAAATCCTTCTATAGGTATGAAACTCCTGAAGCTATTTTACTCTGAAGACCACACATGATCAGAAAGGTTAATATATAGGCCCATAGTATCCAACTAGCCTTGAGAACAAAAAGGGGAGCAAGAATTGTCATTAACAAACTTTGGCATGTTGAATGTCATCAATGTGTTCAAATTGCCAAATAAAAAAGTTAGAAAGCATGAATAATGTATTTCTTCTGGCACAGTAGTTTTAATGCTTGCATTATATTGCTTTATTTAAGTGGACAACTCAAGCTACTTCTGTGATAGAGTCAAGAGAGATGGGGCTCGACTTGAAATGATAACTACTTGGACAGGTCAAATTGGTCCCAGTCTTCTCTGAAAGTCTTATTTTGCCTTTGTTCTTTGCCCTAAGGCTGCTCCCTAGAACAGCTACTCCCACTAGTAAATGGTTTCCACCCATCAGTATAATATTTATCGTGGCCTATTATCTTGACAGTGTCTTTACTCAGTAGCAAAGTATCTATTCCTCCTTCCATCCTTGCCTCCCTTTCTCCCTCCCTCCTTCTTTCTCACCCACTTCTAGTTCACATGCACAAATACATGTACGTGTGTGCGTGTGTTCACATGCATTCATTTATGAACACACACAAACTATTAAATATAATTAATCTAGAAACTTTAAATTTGGGATGGGTTCTATTGTCGCTTGTTAAATGCTTCATGCATTATGTAACTACTGTAGTACACAGCATATCAGGCATTGTTATATTTAAAAATCAAGGCTTCGTATAGCATGCCTAAGCTAGCCTGCGCACAAAGAATACAGGAATGTGGATTTTGCATGTTTTCTGTTATAGTCATTTACTATAGTAGGCACATAGTAACTAGCATGTCACGGAAAAGTATGTAGATATTTAAAACCTACTCATTGAAAAAGACCTTAGAAATGTGCAACACAAAGCTTAACGCTAAAAGTGTAAGCAAAAATGGGAGGAGTTAAATATTGCAAATATACGAGGCTATGAAATGCTGTTGCGAGCTAGACCCAGGTGTTCCCTCACTCATGCTAAACCTTCACAGGAAGCTAAGTGCTCCTCTTCATGGGTGTCTGATATATGTGTCCTTATTCACAGACCCAGCACCACACCAGGATCAGGGCTTTTCTCTCGGGTTTGAATTGTTTTAGCGTTAATCCACCTTAAGCACTTGCAATATTTCTTTCTTTTCTTTGTGCCTTCTGGTATTTCCCCCCATTTTTCTTTCTCTTTAGCTTCATTCTCTCATAAAATTAGAAAGTAATTATATCAGTGTGTTAGGCAATATTTCAGGCCTGTATTTCAGATATTTCGATCATTTCAGAGCAGTTTAGTTACACGTCTGTCAGGATTTCCAGTCGCTATGTTTCAATTACCAGAGAGTCTTTCAGAAAGCTCAGCTCAAACAATGCGATACTGTCTTAGGACATCGACTTGACGGATGTGTTTACCCTCTGTAGGCATTTGCAGAGTCTTCACAAGACTCACTTTGCCATTATAGGATTTTTTTTTTTAAGGACTTGCCATTTGTAAGCTTTCATAAAGAAAGATCACACTTTTTCCAAATGAGGGTTAATAATTATTTTGCATATATAGCTCTTCTTTGTGTATATATATACATGCATAGAAATGCATATATGCACATCATACATATATGTACACCATAACTATATATACTTATATAAAAATAATAGAGAAAACATATTTAGTATCATCTGTGGCAGGTGATATTTATGAATGACAGCTTTGTATTATATACTTTGATGGTGAATGTGGAGACATCAAACTACTTCGTCACGTTTTCTCGGAGGTTTGTGTTGAGTGTTTATTCCCTGTGGAGAGCATTGGAAATGCTGGTGCTAACACCAGGACTGGAGTAAGTGCCAACTCTGCGTGCTTTCGTGTATATTATCTTGTGTGGTTTCACATTGCTCCTGTGAGATAACTATCCTAGCATGACCATAGATACACAAATAGGCAGAATAAAATGTGATATACATATCAAGTTGAAAAGACGTCACCCATTTTTAAGCAGTAGTTCTTACCCACTTTAACTCATTGATTAAAAAATCTGGTACCTAGGTCAGGTACCTGGTTCAATGGCATTGGATTTCTGGGAAGAAGACCTAAGTGGCTATTTATTTTCAATGTCCCTAAATGTCTCTTTTACTGTACAGATTCACCAACTTCCGCTTTAGATATTGCCTGTCAGGAGCTATGCCTTTATGTGCACTTTCTACCAAAAATACCATTTTCTTTTCATCCCTGTCATCCCCCTCCCCCAGTGGTCATCTGAACCAGTTGGCTGTGTGATAAAGGCAGATCTTCACCTATTCTAATCTTAACACAAAAGCCCATTTAGAGTTCAATAATTTACATGACTACCTAATGCAAAATAAGTGTCCCATTCAAAGTAGAAGTAACAAAGCTCTACCTTGTTTCCTAATTTCCCTCTGCATTATATCAAACCAGACCAACACATTTCTCTGGTTTCCATAACTACCACCACTGTTTGGGCCTGCCTTTCCATCCTGCTCCATTTCATCTTCAGTCTTGTTCTTATACCTGCCAAGGCTCTACTGAAGAGAAGCTCTTCTGTTCCTTGTCACTGGCTGTTCATGAAGAATTGTCTCTTGTATTCTTCTTTGGGTCTTTGTATATTCGGCTCCACCTTAAATGAAGCAATCATTAGTTGGGTAAAATTGTACTTCCACTTACTAAAATCAAGCTAGAGACAAACGCAATATTTTTTAATTGAGCACATGAGAAAAATGTCTGTGTTTTCCAACATTCAGGAATTTTTTTTAAATTGCTGATTATACCAGAAAGTTGTTAGCCTGTTTGCTTTTCTTTTTTGCATGTGTTCTAATATTTTTTTTTCTGCTGAAAAAGAGATTTAATCTTTGGGAAATATTTTTAAGATATGACTGAAAGATGCTCACAAAACAAGGCAGATTCCAATTAATATGTGGAAAGCATTTCAAAATATTACAAACAGTTCTCAGTTTACACAGGAAAATTATGTGAGCTGATGGTGAATGCATAAGGATTGGAGGCGTGGGTAGCAGAGGAGGGTCTACACTAGTTTCACACAATTCAGATGTCTGATTTCCCTAATAAACTGGCTATAATATTTTTGACATTACCTCTCCTAACTGGTAACTTATCTTCATTTGTAGTCTTTATAAGCAAATACATTTTTTATCCACACCATCCATGGTATGAGCTTGGCCTTCCCTTGCTAATACCATAACCACCTTGAGGGATCAACGTACCTCACAGGGTTCTGTCTGTAGCGCCTCTGATCCTAAAGGTCGGTACTGGAGCCCAGGGATATCTTTCTGACAAGTCCCCATACCATGGTGTGCTGCCTGTGGGTATCTATGCTATGAAGACTCTCTCCTTTAGTACTTATATCAGCTGTTTTCACTACAGTACCTATAACTATCAGCTGACAACAAAGAGTTTGTTACTAGCCAAGCATCTTGATGTTTCCAAAGATCCATATATAGACATTTACTCTGAGAAGCAAACCACATCTATATTAAGATTGTCTTGTTGTTTGGTCTGGTTTCAGTGTATTTAATTATACTCATCTTGGAGAAAAAGAGAGAATTTCTAAATTTGGCCTCACAGATTTTGTTTTTAAAGACTATTGAACATTCCATCTTCAATCTTTGGAATTTTCATTTGTCTTATTATTTTATGAGTTCCAGGCAACCACTAATGTTCTATGAAAATTTAATAAAGTTGACAAATACTATCAATAAAAGTTAAGGTGATCAAGCTTGCACACGTATTCTAAAACAATAATAATGTGGATTCTATATGCTGGGTAATCAACCAAATATTCCTAATGTATTTCAGGCATGCTGTTGGCTATTGGCTATTGACTTGTGCTATGTGAAGGGAGTATACTGGACATGTGTCATGCCGTGCTTGTATCCCCAAGAAGGCCAAGTCTTACTTTACAGGATTGTATTATTTGACAACAATGTTTAATGATGTAAGGCTTAAAGTAATGGCCTGGAGGTAATAAATCCAACTCACCAGTGAGAAGACTCCTAGTAACCCTACCGTCCCCCCATCTGCTCATTTTCCTACATGATTTACTATACTCTGTCTAGGGCCAGCACTCTTAGAATGGAGTATCTAGCACAAGATACCAAGGAGACTCAAGGGAAAAGAAAGCAAGCCTAAAGTTCTGACTTTGAACATGTCTGTGCAAAGTTTATGACTTCGTTTTTCTTTACAGCTGAATAGTAATCCATAGTGTCATAGTGTCATTATACCACATTGTCATTATCCATCCTTTACGTGAAGGACATTTAGGTTGTTTCCATCTCCTAGCTAATATGAATAAAACAGTAATATAAATGGCTGAGCAGGTATCTGGAGAGTAAGATGTTGAGTCTTTAGGTATATGCCATAGAGAGGTATAGCTGGGTCATGTGGACACTACAGATTCATACCATACAGTGATGCTACACGATTCATTTCTGAATATCAACTTTAAAGAACAATAACCACACCAGAATACCAAGCTTGCCTTCAGTACCATGTGATGATTTAGGGAAAAGCGTCAATATCCCACTGATACCATCGTTGATTTCTTAATAAGGAAATAAACACTTTTGTCCAAACAGCATCACTCACCTTTTCATAGCTACTGAAGAAGACATGAAAAAAATGTGATACTTTTTCACTCATTACATATTTGTTTTAAAAAGTACTTTAAATACCTTAAATGTTATAAATAAAATCAAACTAGTTGAAAACATTCAGATGAGTATTTTTGGACCTTCCATTTGGCAGAGTTATCATTCAATGTCTTATAGCCTGGCAAAGTATCTTGAACTGGCCTTGGATCTGAATCCTTGCTGTAATAAATTAAGTGATGAGGAAAGGAATTGTTGCAATTATATTATCATCAGAGATGATGTACATACTAAATAATTGAACACAAAAGCAGGCAGTTAATGCAGTGCAGTGCTCACCACTGATGCTAATGGTGTTGACCCTTCAAGTAATGTGATTGAGTCCAAGTCACTGTGTGCTGGAGGGACATCCTCTGATGTACCTGCAAGGTTAAAACACACTCAACAAAATAACTCCACATGTAGGGCTCTCTCTAAATTTTATTGCATTGCATGTTTAATTTCCAAAAGAATGAGAGTTCAAATTCTACAATCTATCTCAATAAACATGTTAATATATAAAGCAAAGAGATGCACGCGTAATTATTATCATATTAACATTTTGAAGCAAAGAATTGTGAAAAATAAGCCCTCCCTTCCCATTCAAAATGTGACCCATGAACCATCAGTTTCTGAACCCCAGCCCCTGATAGCTTAACATGAACAGAAATTCTTAAACCCTTACCTAGACCTCCAGGGACACAATTAGCATTTTAACAAGCTCCCTGGTGATTCTTTCCACATTTATTGTAAGAAATACTGAGCTGGAGCAATACCTAAGAGGCTCATTATGAATTTCGCTATCAAGTGTATTGCATCCTAATAGCACCCTGTGAATTCACTTCATCCTTAATAGACTGTTCTAGCATATGCTTTGAAAAGCTGTTTTCATCAAGGAAGCTGAGTGGTTTTAATCTCAGTAGCTCACCTTGGGATATAGGCATCTACAGCTATACTTTGAGAGTTTCTCAAACCTTTGGGTCATATATTGCTTATATTTCAAAAACCTTAAATTGGCCAAGCATACTTTTAAAAAGTACAGTGCTTGCTTTAAAGTGGCAGTCAAGGGTACAGAAGAGCAATTAGTTCAAAAAAAAGGCCTATGGGGAATGAAGGGAAGAAGTATAATCTGTACATTTATTGTTATTGTTGTCACTTTGTCACATATGTATGAGTCTCTGTATGTGACTTAGCCACAAGACCTTTAGATTGGAAAGTCCTGGTGTCAAGGGTCTTCTGTACCTTTAGGGATACAGCTCAGGATGGCTGATGTCTGACTACTTAAGGAAAATTTAAGGAATTGTATATATTACTTAACAGAAGGATATTTAAGTAATGTCTTTTAGTTAGCATAGCATATAATAAATATTATATATTATATGTATATAATGTATATTATATAATACAGCATATAATTAGCAAAAGAGATGATTCAAATGAAAGAAGGCTTATTTTAATTTTTCTTTTTGCTACATTTATTTACTTATTTTAGGAGGAGGAGGGTATGGATGTCATGGCATATATATGGAGGTCAGAGGAAACTTTTCGAAATTCCTCTGTTCTTCTTGCATGCTCATCCAGGCGTCAAGCTCAGGATATCATGCTTAGTGGTCAGCACTTTTACTCACTGAGAAGCCTTACTTTTAATATGCCTTTATGTTTTATTCTTTCATCTTCTATGTGTATTAGCTGAGTACCTTTGATTTGAAAACAAATTGGAGCACATGACTCAGAAGTAGGTGACTCATTAAAATTGACTCCTTGCTACAAATGGTTCTTGTTAATTAAATACCCAAGGTAGCAGCATCCAAATAGGCAGGATTGTTATATGGAGTAGAGAAAAAAACCAGAAAACAGTTTCTTTCTACTGGAGACACCTTACCTGCTTAACGTAGAAAGGTTTTGAGGGAATAATAATGAGCCATCTTTTCCTCAGATCTGAGATATTTAGGGATACATTTGATGTTATCTCATTAGAATTGAGCACACCAATGCTTTATGCATTCTAATTCTCAAGTGTGAAAAAGATAAATTGAATTCATCCAAATCTTGTTTTGCCTCTTACTTTTCTTGATTAAAGAAAATAAATGCTTTATGAAAGTTGCTAGACAATGTACAGTGTTTTAATTAAAAGGATTTTACAAAAATAATCACTTATGAAATGTAGGAACCACCCATTTTTATAAATGTGTGCATTTGCTTATAGAAGCTCTTTCTCTTACATACACCACACCACCCCCAACACAAGTAGTTCTTATTTCACAGTAAGAGTGCAGCCACATTAAATATTCACATATTTATATTTTATCTGTGCAATAAGCTCTAAATTGGCAAAGCAAGATAGCTTTAATTTTACAGTCATCTTTGTGATGGTGGAAGTTGAATCTGGATTGCCACCAATCCCAGGACTCGGGATTAGAACTAGGATCAGGAATTTGAAATTAGCCTATGCTGCAAGGGAATCCCTATCTTCAAGATCAGGAAAAAAGTAAAAATGGAAATGAACAAAATATCTTTCAAACAGGAAATGGCAACAAAAGTAAAATAAAAATAAGATGAGATTAAGCTGTGAGGAAAGACCCTGCTGCCATTTAAAAGAACTGTCGACTTCCATTTTTGCTGTGGTTCTGTGTAAAGAGCAGGCCAGCTTTCTAAAACACCACTAATGTTATAAATAAAAAGATTTATATTTGCTTTCCCTGGCTTTAAAAATAAAACTGGGGAGGAAAAAAAAAGCACATCGAAACATACTGCTGTGTTTTAAACTATATCCTCTACATTTCAGGCTGTGTGGTCAACCCCCCCAGGCAATGGTGAGCAGGGTTCAACCACCTACAATCATGTCTGCAGGACAGGCATTGTGAGTTCCTATAGAGACACATCTAGAGATAGGTGGGTGGAGCAGAACGGTTTCAATATTGAGAGCAGCCATCAGCTCCCCATCATCTTGCTGCTGCAGTCTGCACATCAGACTGAGGAATATGATTGTGTGATATGGTGAGGTTTGCATCTGTGACTCTTGTCCTGCACTACTATTCAAGATGAGTTCCTTCAGGGATATTTACAGTGCTCCTCTATGCAGGACCAGGCACAGCAGATGGCACTGGGACAGTTTGGTTTCCTGTCTTCTTTGGATGGTATTTAAGAGTTAATTGAAGAAACAGCTCTCTTTTCAAGGGAGCAGGGCGGTAAGAGAACATCTATTCTGGAGCCAAATACATTTGACCATGCCCAGGAGTGCACATATAGATTAGCCCGAGTTCCGTGTTTCAACATGACAGCAATTTCATTAGGAGTTTAGAGTAAGGAGCAAAGAGAGTCTTAAATCATGACACTTGAGGCAGGTAGGTGCAAGCACCAGGTAAGTGGTGGCTTGCAACACAGCTGGAGAAAGCACTGTGATAGACCTCAGACGACATTCATAGCACTGGGTTTGGTGAGCTAATGGTCTATGAATACAGTCCCCAAACTTTCCCCTGATGGTCACAAGGCATTAGGTCAGACACATTGGGACAAGGAGCAGCTATTACAGGGCTAACGACAGAGAGCGATGCATCCATTATACAGAGGCCCAGGATTTGTAGCGTTTTGCTCTGTTAAGTTGATCAGCCTTATAGAAGAGTCAGGGCAAGGTGTGGCTCCTTTCTGGAAAACGTAAATGCTTATGACTCTAAGCCTGCTTTTCTATGAAAATAAACATATATTTAAAGCCCCCGCTGATTGGAGTGAATAAGCGGTTTTCAGAAAGGTGGCCTGGGAAAGCTGTCCTCTGGGAAAGCAGTCCTCTGGCCAGTGCATTGCCTTGCATTTCGAAAATTGCCCGATTTATATCTTGTACTTTCGGGGCTCATTTCATTATCAGCTGTTTGGCCAGGGATTGAGGATAGGCTCCTGACATGTGTTTTCATAAGGCTAAAATGCCTCTCTAAACCATCAGCCCTGGGAAACTTGGGAAAGTCAATTCCAACCCTTACCTTTTCTGTCCCTTTGGGGGACGATCCCTAGCCAGGCTGACTGCATTCAATCCCTGTGGTCGTAGAGCCCCTTTGTACAGTGAGGAAGTTCCCTGTGTGCAAGGCTGTGAGAATCACAGGCATTTCAGGGTTATCATGAGGATGATTAATGGGACATGTAAGAAAGTCCCCCCTCAAACCCAGCCATGTTGATAATAAGCGTTAAGAATTGCTTACAGCTTCTCTAGCTCTCCTATAAATCAAATATTCTCCTCAAATGACAGCTCTGGTACATTAAGGGTTACTCTTGTTGTCCAAATAATTTAGTTAATGTACAACTTAGACATCTGACACACACCCGGAAGTCGCCGGACATTGAGAGCTTACCCTTCCCGGCTAAGGGGTTATCTTTTGTGTACAGTAGTTCACCATGAAACTGTTTTTGTGTGGCTAGCAACAGTCTCCAGGACTTGAGTTTATGAGAGAGCAAAGTGCACTCCAACACCACAGCTTCCATGCGAGTGTTCACCATGAGCCATAACGCTTGCTTGAAGTCTGCACTTTGAAGAAGCATTCCTTAAACTTAATTTTCTCACCTTTCTACTTAATCTTTGCTCATGAACGAATAAAATTAATGACACTTAAATTGTAGCCATTTAATCACTAATTGCTATATTCTTTTGGTTTCTGAGACAGAATATTCCTCTGTAGCTCAGGCTGGCCCAGGACACGTCGTCAAGATTCTTCTTCTCCTGCCTCAGCCCTCAGTGTTCCAGAACTACACACACGAACCACCATTCCCAACTTCATTTTCTTTTCTTTAAGAAATTAAGTTGATCTTTACTACTTTGTGTTCTTTGACCTCTACTTGCATTTTGAAGTATGTGAATTTGGAAGACCATACAGATGCTAGAGTATTTCAGAACCTGTGTTCCAATTCTTCAAATCACAATAAAGGCTTGTTCCTAGTAACTCAGCATTCTTTTTATGCAAGCTGTTCCTTTTCTGGGATATAATTAATGACAAAGCCTTTTAATGTCCTCAATAAACAACAATTACCACCCTTATATCTTAGTACTCACTAGTAGTCAACATAGTTTGAATGGTTAGCAAATACCTAAGAATTTAATTCACTTACCCTTTCTTCTTCTGGGGAAGGCACATGGAGAATTATAAGTGCATCAAGTATTTCTGTAGTGAAGAAATTGGTAGTGCCAGAGGGTCCATTAAAAGGATACACATATGGCCTTTCCATGTGTACACACCCATAAACACACATGTACACACATACACCATACTCACACACAAGCGAAAAGTAAATATAAGTCAAAAAGATATAAGCATAACCATCCAGGTGGAAGGGCACAGAGTTAGAAATGGCACCGGGTAGGTAAGTCTTCCAGAACTAAACAGGAAGTTAAGTGATTTGGGATGTTTGGAAATGTGAGCCCTGGGTCAGGAAGTGAAGCAGAAAGAGATAATATAGGATTGAGTGTTTACCCAAGCACAGCATCAGGACCTTTCTGGCTGGCTAGTGGAGGATTCAGTGCAAGGATGCATGCATAGATGTTGGAAGTCAATAGTAGCCTGAACTATAATTGAAGGCTAGAGGCAAGGATGGCTTAGATTAGGAAGCAAACGTAAAACAAGAATAACTGTTCTGTGCCTGCAATAGTGACCTCCGGGGATTGTGAAACTGGAGCAGTCAATACTATAAACACATCATAAAATAACAACCCCTCCCCATTAAAGAGGAAAGGCAAAAAAGAAAAAGGAAGGAAAAAAGGAAGGAAAGACGGAAGAAAGAAAGAGACAGACAGACTATCGTCTGCTCCATGTCCTCCCTTACCAGGCCTGTGGATCCTGTCTGATATTATCAAGAATAGAGCTGTCTGGTTTTATTTAGACTTGGCTGTTTTATGCCAGATGGGCCCCACATCACACCAGGGGTGCGCATCTGTAAGGGCAGGTGTCTCCTCCCTGCAGCTCTCCCTGAGTTCAATCCATGGAATCCACATGGTGGAAGGCGAGAACGGACTCCTACAAGCTGTCTAGGAGAGAATCAATTTCTTTATGTTGTCTCTACCTATGTGTGGTGGCAGGAACCCTCCTTCACCCACCTACACCCCATACTCCACCATACCCAAAATAAATGAATTTAGTAAAAATGTAAGTTCTCTTGTACATGTAAAGGGACAATTCTACAACACCCTTAAGACAAAAACTTCTAACACATGTGCACAGGTTCTTTTCTATAAGCAGTTGTTTTTAATCTCATAGAAAACAAAGTTGATGTACAGAAAATTGATAGCTGAAATCTTGAAGTCTTATCATTTTACTAATTTGAAATTTAAAGAGAGGTAGTCAGTATCTAGCCCCTCTTATTCATGTTGTGTTTTTCTTTGAACAAGATTCCCAAACACTTGGCCCCCTTTTCCATTATCTTAAATATATTTTGCTCCCCTGCTTCTCTTAGTTCTCTCCTGCTGTGGTAAAATGCATTCTCCTGTGAGCCCTGGGTTTCTGTGAGAGGCGTTTCTCTGTGCAGCGTGCTCTTGTCACCAGAACCTACCACATGCCTCCTTGCCTCTGTCTTCCATTCTGTCATTCTCTTGTAGTTCAATTCCCAGTTCCTTTTTGTCAGTTTGCCAGGAACATTGTTGGCCATTGATGAACTGCAGATAAACATACGTGTTAAAATAGATAGGGTCTTACTTCATGGAGGTTAGGCTGAGGAGAATGGTTGCCCTCTGTCTAGAGAGCATGTTTCCACTTCCAGTCTTACCCTGCACTCAATCTTCATCTCCTCGACCCCACCAGCTTACTGCCTTCATCCCCTGACTTGCCTCTGTATTTATATTCTTGCTTGCCCCTGATCTGTAGAAGTCATTCCAAACAACAGATAGGTCACACTGCCTTGTTGCAAATAAAATAAAATATATATGTGTGTGTGTATGTATGTATGTATTTATGTATATGTATATATAGGCTTCTCCTATCACTTCAAGGCAAGCTATAGCTTTGTCTTTGGAGCACTTATGTGTTTTGAGCTCAACTACCCATTTCACACCAACTGACTTCTATTCTTCGCAAGCATCTTCTTCTCTTCCTTGACTCTGGTTCCGTTGTTTTTTCTGTGAGGAAAAGTGATTCTGCATCACAACCCTGGAACTTAGTGTCCTCAAAGCTGCAGAGGTCACTTTCCCCAGGGTGACTAATCCATTCTAACCTTGGGTGCCTGAGGGAATGGCAGCTAGTCTGTAGCACTTCCCAGGGCATCTTTTCCCTCACAGGATCTATGCCCCACTACTGCTACAGCTTGCCCCTCTCTCTGTTTCTTCATTAGTGGGTTCTGCCAACAGGAATAAAAGCTCCATGAGTACCTGAACCATTCATTGCCTGTGCTCTGCTTTTTTAATCCATAGAACCACAGTACCTGTTATATCATAGATGCTCAATGAATATTTGTGAAGGAAAGCTGTAAAGAAGTGAGCAAGGGAGGTGTGGCAGGGGATCAGATAGAAGGGAAGGGAATGCTAGAAAGAAGAAAGGAAGAAAATTAGGGAGGGAGGAAAGACAATGTAGAGTCCTCTGCTAGCATTAAATCTCTGGAAATTCTTCAGACCACTCTTTCTTAAACCAGAGCGAAGCTGGCCTGCAGCCCAGACCCTTTGCAAGGCACCATTTTCTGGAGGAAAGCTCAAGTTGCTCTATTGACACCGTGTTTATTTTCATATCTAACCCAGCACTTTTTATAGCAAATGGTATTGATTTTCCATACATATTAGTAGGTTAATGTTTCTCTCTTAAGTTAAGGCATTTTTAGTGCAGTCTACTTTACTTTAGATTTAAAGATCAGATAATGATATTTAAAGAACTTTCATGGCAAAAAGTCTTGAAATAGGAGGGCACATGAGGGAGAGCTATGAACGGGAGGTTAACTGACTTGAAAGAATTTTCTACTTTTCTTTAGGGTCTCTTGTAATTCCCAATTCAGTCACGAAACCTTCCTTGACTCTTGTCCTGTTTACTTCTGTCTCATTTTATTATTATTATTATTATTATTTCACTGTCATAGTCAGTTGAAACTGTCCACTATCACTCACTGTCTTTTGGGTCCTCTAGCTCTGTCTTTTTAAATTGCTGTAAGACCACGATGTGAGTGATCATGTCTCACCCCAGCCCTTCGCAGCCTTTCCAATACACAGCCCAGTGCTGACACAGCAGCACAGGCACAATAGTGACTTATTCCCACAATACGTCACTACGTGTGAAGAAGATGGAGTGTCCCTGCCTCAAAATAACCCAAGCATCTTTACCCCTGCAGTTGCACCATCAACGAAAAGTGACAGAGAACTAACATTTTATATTACAAAAATTGAAGTCACTTCTCTCCTGCTCATACAAAGAATATGTACATTTATTCACTCTGGTGAGAAAAATTAATCACAGGGGCACAATCATGAATTAATAGGAGCTAAGTTCTAGCGCAGCCAGTTTGAATGCTTATGAATTAAAATCTGCTAAAAATGCTGACTGGTATAGGAAGTCATTCATAAACCTGTAAATAGGGCACATTTTAATGGAAGTGAGAAGCAGCAACAACAACAACAACCCCACTTTTTCTAGCTAGTGGATTTAGGTTTTGGGTTCTGTGGGAAGATCTCCATCCAGTCTTAAAGTTAGCAATGGTGCTAGTATCATATTTTTATTAGAATTTTTGAAGGCATAAAATTCAACCCAAATCAGGCACTGGGCAAATGGCTCAGTAGGTAAAGTGCTTATAGCAAAAATATATATTTGTAATCCCAGCAGCCACATGAAATTCAGATGCATGTTCTGTGGCCTGTATCCCAAAGGGCTTGAGGTGGGTGGAGTGTTCAGAGACAGGTGGATCCTAGGAACTTCCTGGCCAACCAGCCTAGCTTAAAAGGCAAGCTCCAGTTCAGAGAGAGCGTGTCTTGAGAAGTAGGGTGGAGGATGATAAAAAAAGACGTCTAATGTCAATCACTGATCTCCGCAGGCACACCTACAGGATACCACATTGGTAGACAGTGTGTACCACACATGATCACACACACACAGACACACACATGGCAGGGGGGATTCTATCAAAGGTAAAAGCTACTTATATTGCTTGCAATGGCCACTGTCCACACAAAATATCTCTCTCTCTCTCTCTCTCTCTCTCTCTCTCTCTCTCTCTCTCTCTCTCTCTCACACACACACACACACACACACACACACACACACACACACACACACAGAGAGAGAGAGAGAGAGAGAGAGAGAGAGAGAGAGAGAGAGAGAGAGAGAGAGGGAGAAAGAGTCTCTCAATGGTAAACTCTACTTAGATTGCATGCAATAACTGTTGCATCTGAATTATTTTCTGCAGCATAACCTGCTGCCATGAGATATGAGCTGTATGAGTAATCATAGCTAGCAGTCCCGAGTCGTGCTGTGACCCAGACTCTGCCTAAGCTTGTGAAGTGTCTCCAGTCATGTGATTGCTATAGTCTAGTAAGGGAACTCTAGCTCCTGGAAGCTGTTACTTATCCTTCGCCACTTGACAGGTTCAGAACTCCAGGGTTCTGCCTTAAATGCTGACCTATTTCTTACCTACCAAGCAAGAGTCCAAGGAGACAGCACTGAACCAGGCCTCCAGCAAGAAAGTGAGAAGAATGACTGCAAATGTTAGCATCAAACCTTAAGAAATAAAAGGATGTGAGTTGCCTTTAGTTATTACGTTTGCAGTTATTTTATAATTTTCATCAAAATTTCAATATCCCTCTTTTGCAAAAAAAAGCTTTCAAAAAGTAAATGTGCATTTTATACAATGCTAATGAATATTTTAATGCTAGGTTGGTAAGATGGGAGCAAAATAGTTTTCCTATATTTTTATTTGTTTACTTGTTGAGACAAGGTTTCTTTGTAACACTGGTTGTCTTGGAACTTGCTCTAGAAACCGGGCTGACCTCAAACTCAGAGATCCACCTTCCTCTGCCTCCTGAGTACTGGAATTAATACAATTTGCCACCACTGCTCATTTAAATATATTTTAAATATCATGGGTCATGTATTAAAATAAAACAATCTTGTGCCTGGGCCTTTTGTTCCTTCATAAACAAATGACATCTTTAAATTGGGTAGCTTTTCCTTTTTCTTAATGACAATTAAGTTCCAATGTTGAAAATAGAAATTGTTTTCAAGCTACTTATAACACAGTTTCCACATTGTAACCTTGAAGAATTGTGTGTACACATGTACACCTATGTGCACATGCATGCACTTGTGTCTGTGTGAGAAGTCACGTTAATGTAGTGTTTCTCAGTGTAACCTGAAGACAGTGGGCTAGGAAGTCATAGAAGGTTTGTAAACGTGCTCTTAAGTTGTCCTTTCTCAGTTGGCATATTTTTATTGAGCTGGTGGTAATAAAATGATATTCCCTTTGAAATTGTCGCTTTTTATTCTTGTGGTGCCAGGAATTGAGCTCAGACCTTACGTGTACAAGGCAGGCATTCAACCCTGGCCAGCTTCCCTGCCTCTGGAATTAATTTTAAGATCACAGAGTTAAAGTTGTAGATGTTCTACCCTAACTTGATGTGGTTTTCTCCTGATTTTTCTTATTCTGATTGATATTTAGGAATCCATTTTGCATTCTGCAGTTCCTTGTTGATCATAAATATTTAGAAGCAAGTTATTCCTATTCAAATGGTGACAACTTTTTCACCATAACCATTTTACTTGCATAACTCAATGCTGTGTGCAACATGAGGAGAAATCCTGTTCCCTCCTCGTGTTCCTTCGGGCTACCTCATTATCTCACTTCATGCCCCACTGACTACACAGCAGCCATAGGCATGAACTGAGTTTCTTACTGTTGACATATTTCTGCTGTTTCTACACTGTTGCATCTGTCTATATTGTCTATCCTTTGACTATTCTAAGCCAACATGGCCTTAATTTCCATAGCATTATAATATCATGTAAGCTTTCTCTGCTTGCTCTTGATTTTTGTTAATTGTGTCTTATCTATTCATTACTCCCAACCATATAAAAGATTATTAAACATCTTTTTGAAGCACCTTGAAACAAACTATCATGGTATGGATTAAAATTCATTGAATCTACAGATCCCTTATAAAGAATATGATATGGCCGGGATATTATACATTTATCTAAAATCATAGTATCTTTATTAATGAAGTCTTCTTTGGTGGTTTCAGTAGATCTAATGAATTTTGACTTAGGCCTCTTGTGTCTCTGTCACTAATGCACATGGCATGCTTCCAGCACCAGTGTGAATGGCAACCATCGTAAGTCATTTTCTAACTGTCTGCTGTAGTTGTATACAAATCCAGTGTATTTTTATGTCGCTCATATACCAGGAAAAAAATTGCTAAACTTTTTTTCTCTTTTTGGAAGAAGAGGAATGTCTCATGTGTCACAGTCTGGTTTATAGAATGATGAAGCCAAAGACGGCCTTGAACTCCTGCCGCTCTCATGCCTAAGCACTGGATTTATACATATGTTCCATCATGCCCATTTATTTTGTTGATTTTTGAAATCTGTCGTCTTATTCTTTTAGTTATTATATGTTGGCAACCAAAGTCTTTATGAATAATAATAAAAGATTTAGTTCCTTCATTCCAACTTTTTTATTGTACACTGTAACCAACCTTTTAAAAATATGTGGGGTTTTTTTTCCTTACAATTGTGAGGCCAGGGCTTCTCAAAATATAAAATATATGTGACTCTTTGGTGTATCATATAATTAATGGTTCAGCAAAGGATCAAAGCTTGAGAGTTTGCATTTCCCTGATGTCGGTTACAACTCCAGTCCACAATGGCGATTGTTTTAGTAAATAATTAACTAGAAATGCCTGACAAGAGTTCTTGACCTGTTCCTGTGGTTGAGGAAAATGCCTTCATGTTTCACTATCAAGTGTGAGGTTGTCTACAAATATATGATAGTTTTCTACCTATTTCAGAAAATTTATTTTAAATCTTTCATATTTTTATTGTAGATAATTACTAAATTAAATTAGTTTTATTCATTTAGTAAGCTGTGTATTGGTCTTTGTCCTTTAGGCTAGGAATGCCATTAATCTTTAAAATAAGTGACATAGACTTAGCAGGATGCATTTATGTATTGAGGATTATATGTGTCCATCTGTCTGTCTGGGTGTATGTAACAACAATTGAAGAAGAGACCATGAATTTGAATGAGAACAAGGAGGGTTAAATGGGAGGGTTTGGAGGGACAAAGGTGAAGGGGGCATGATTTATTTATAATATGTCAAAAATAAAAGAAATAATCTTTTAAGTGATTGCCTACCCCCAAACGAGTCATGCACAGAACCACTGAGCATACCTTGTCTATCAGCTCAATATTGTAGCACACAATGGCCCAGGTAGGTAAGATAGTTGATGTGTTTTCTTGCCCTGGAGCATGCGTAGCCCCTTCTGCTACTGTGTATGCTAGCAAATTAAGCTCATTTCCAGAGTGAGTTCTCTTTTAAAACTTACTCCAATGTAAGCATAAAACATAATAATTTAAAACTACAACAAATGTATGAGGAAGAACATATAGTGTTTGCCTTACCTCAGTATAGCATTTTTCAGTCCGATTCATGTTCCTGAGAACACCATAATTTTATTTTTATGGTTGGATAAAATTAAATTGTGCTTATGTACAACCTTTTCATTATCTAAAATAAACCCTTTCTACTTTAAGAAAGTGTAACATTTCTAATAATTCATAGTATACATATACAAATTTTGCCTATAAACATTCACATACTCACTTTGCTGGTTTATTTCCTAACATATAAGTCTTAATTTTTCATTATGATGTGGATAAGTCTGAAATAATTCTTGGCAAGTTTTAATGTTTAAAGTGTCATAAAACAAACTATATATTTATCCTCTAATACTTATATTTTAACTTATTTAATTTATTAAAGTTTTATTTATTCATGTATATGCGTGCTCTGTCTTCATGTAAACCAGAAGGAATCTGATCCCATTAGAGACTGTTGTAAGCTACCATGTGGTTGCTAGGAATTGTACTCAGGACCTCTGGAAGAGCAATCGAATGTTCTTAAGCCCTGAGCTGTCTCCCCAGCCCTTAACTTCTTTCTTAAAGTGATTTTGAGTTATGTTCTATTATTATCAGCATTTTATCAATGATTATATTGAAGTACACTGAAATTTCTCATCTTGCACAAAATTATGAAGCCTATAGAGGATACAGCAAAAGTTTATGGTGTTGATCACAGAATGAACAAAAGAATTTCATTTAAGTTTTTATTTACTTGAGATTTTCAGATGTGATTGCTATACTCACATTTTTTCACTACCCTCTTCCCCATCCAATTTACTTCTCTATTCTCTCTCAAAGTCATGATCTCTTCTTGTTTGTTATTGTTACACACACACACACACACACACACACACACACACACACAGAGAGAGAGAGAGAGAGAGAGAGAGAGAGAGAGAGAGAGAGAGACACCCAAGCATGTGCATAAGCATGCACAACTAAAGACATTGACTTTTTCTCTCCCAGAATTAGAATTTAATCTTTGACATGAGGATTGCTGTTATTATAAAGATTGTGATAGGATCCCAAAGAGCTCCTTGTGTGATCCCAGAGCTTACATTCTTCCAAGCAGAGATGTCAGGCCTTGGATTACAAAACAAAGAATATTAACACATTCCTCTGTTCGTCCCTTTATGGTCCTGCCTTAACGCTTCATTTTTCCCAGTGATTTTATTTACCATAAACTTTCACTAAATTCCACCAGCTTTGGGAAATCACTTAGCAACTATGTGCTGATGCTTGGCTAACCCATTCCATCACTGCTGCATCTCACTCTACCTAGCTCACTGATGCTCAAACCTACTCTTCACACCTAATTTCACTAAGACAGAATGACTGCCACATCCTTTATGAAATGCTATGACACACATTGAAAACTTTCTGCTATGGCTTTTGTAAGCACTTCCTTAAACTCTGGAGTATTCTTTTTGTTTGGTTTGGTTTGATTTATGAGAGCTGTACCTTTCAACAGAAGTCTTTTTTATTTAACTCAGAAAGTTTTCTTTGATCTGAGGAAACAACAGTAAAAAGGGAAAAGAAAAGCAATGTCATCCTGTGGAACTGGAAGTTTTTCTCCCACCAGCCAGTTCCCAAATAAATATAAAGTCTTATATTTATTATATAAATTTGGCCAATGACTCAGGCTTATTACTAACTAGCTCTTACTTTTAAATTAACACATTTCTATTTATCTGTATTTTACTACGATGCTCATTGCTTGCTACCTCACATCTTGCTTCTCTGGTGGCTACTGGCATGTCTCTCAATTCTGTCTTCTTTCTCCCTGTATTCAGGTTGACTTACCCACCTAGCTATATTCTGCTTTACCATAGGCCAAAACAGATTCTTTATTAAGCAATGGTAATAAAACATAATCATAGCATACAGAAGGGCATCCCACATCAATCCTACCCTTGAAGTTTATGAACTGCACAGTTCATTTTGTTTCATAGCCTCACTGATGAGAAGAGTTCTTAGAAGAGGATCTGCTAGTTAGAGATTCATTTCATCCTACACTGTGGTCAAAATTTATATTATAATAGATTACTGTCCTGAGTGAGAAATCCATTTTTAGACAAAAGGCTAATAATCATTGTCTATCAGCATTCAGTATCATTCTTGTTTGTTTTGGTTTTGGCTTGTTTTCCAAAAGGGTTTCTCTGGATAGCCTTGGCTCTCCTAGAATTTACTTTGTAGACCAGACTGGCCTCAAACTCAGAGATCCATTCTTCTATTTCTAACTCCTGAGTGTTGGGATTAAAGGCACATGCCTTTAATGAAGTCAGCATCGTTCTTAATGCCACTTTAAAATCTCAGAGAAGCAGGGTATATGTGACTGTGAGAATTTAGCAAACTCAATCCTCCTTTGCATAAATCCCTATTGGCAATTTTGCAATTAAAGATTTAGTGGAAGAAGAAAAATAACATCAAATTGTCCATAGAAAAAAAGAAATGTAATGAAATCTATACTCAATTCAGTTGCTGATAATTTTAAAGATAACAAGCAGAAAGCTTCTATGTTGTATCCTATTATTTATTACCAACATTTTGTCCTTCATACTCACCATGGGTGACTTCAAAACACCAGATGTAGAAACTGCGTGTAATATGCTTGTACATTAGTAAGAAATTTTATCAAGTCTAATAAAACAGCTACATTTTATACTTTGACATATTATTTTTCCTTCTAAACTAGACATCATCTAATTTCTTTCCAAAAATATTGACTTTCTTTGTTTGTCCTTGGCACCACTCTGTATTTATTTGTCTGAGGCTATTACTGTAAAATTATGTTCTATTCAAGGAAATGCCCATATTTGTGCTGAACATTAGTGCATTTTATTTTCAGAAAATATCCCTTGTCTTGTCTTTTATCTACTGATTTCTGAATGAATTTACATAATCTTGTCAGTTTCTGCTGCTTTGAAATGGAAACTCTAATGTCAAGCACACCAGTAAAGATGATGCCCCCTCCCAAATATTTAGAATTTGAGCTTTACCAGTTCATTGCAGGGTAAAAATTCTTGAAGGGAAAAATCAATATTTCAAAACATTTCATTCTTGTTTGTTTATAGGGGTTTTTTTGTCCTTATTTGGGTCTGCTTAAAAAAATGTTTTCATTAATTGGTAGCAGCATCCGGTAGTATGTCTTTATAGAGTTTATGAGTCACACAGGATTCCAAGATTTAGCAGACAAGAGTCTATTGGCAGATAAGCGTTTCTGTATTACATGTGCACTGTAAGTTTGAAATCACTGACCCAGAGATAAATGGACACAAAAGATCCCTACCTCATTTGACCTCCGCCCACTCTTTCCAGGAGACAAACTGCCACATCAAACTCAAAGTAGAATCTTTGTCACCTTTGGAACCTGTAATTATTGAGATTTCATGCTCTTTACTCAACAGAAACACTGGATCTTCTTTCTTTTTGTAAATGTAATGTCACTAAAACTTCGTACATTTTATATGACAGTCCAAAGTAGGACATTCAAGCCTGTTATGAATATTGATCTAAACTCTACATGTATATGCCCATGTCATGCTTTGTTTCTATTCTGAATCTTCCAATGCTTTTACATCTTTAAATTTAGTTCATGCCTCAAAGTTTCACATTTTGAATGTCTGTATGCATGTGTGTTTGTATGTGCAGGCATGCGCATGTACATTCCTGGGAAGGCAAGGAGACAAGTTGTTGCTGTTTCTCAGGTGCAATTTACTTTGTTGTTTTAGATAAAGACTCTTCTTTATCTGAGACTCCCCAAGTAGGTTAAACAGTCTGGCCAGCAAGCCTTGGGGCTCCCCCTGCCTCTACTTCTCCAATGCGGTCTGTCATATCTAGCATCTTTACATACGTTTTTCTGCTTGTGTAGCTAACAGTTTACTGCCTAAGCTACCCACTAGTCCCAAGTTATCACAATGTTTTTGAAAACGTTATTGGAGCTGTCACATAGAGTGTTGAGTCTAAAACACAAATATCCATCCATCCATCCATCCATCCATCCATCCATCCATCCATCCATCCATCCATCCATCCATCCATCCATCTATCTATCTATCTATCTATCTATCTATCTATCTATCTATCTATCTATCTATCTATCTATCTATCTACCTCCTTTTTAAAATCCCAATGATAATATTGTAGGAGGAGGCTTAGCTGCCCAGATTCAAAATAATTACACAGAAACTATATTAGTTAACAACACTGCTTGGCCAATAGCTTAGGTGTCTCTTTACATCTTAGGTGTCTCTTACATCTTAAATTAACTCATTCCTATTATTTTATATTTTGTCACGAGGTTCATAGTTTACCGGCAAGTTTCCCGGGCATCTTTCTCCTTTGGTAGCTACATGGTATCTGACTCTGCCTTCTTTCCTCCTCTATCTGCCTGGATTTTCTGCCTTACTATATTCTGTCCTGCCATAGAATAAAGCAGCTTTATTCATTAACGAATAAAAGTAACACATAGACAGAAAGACTTCCCACACCATTTCCCCTTTTTGGTCCAAATGAAAAGGAAGGTTTTAACTTTAACATAGGAAAATTACATATAACAAAACAGTTATCAAGCAAAAATTATAGTTACAATATTTATATCTATTTTATCTTTTATCATAACTAAGAAAAACTATAATTATAACTATCTATTCTTCAACTCTATCAAAGACTCCAGAAGATATAATATTACCTAAGTAAACAGGAAATACATTGTAAACATTGTAAACAACTTCCAAAACTCTAGAATTGACAGAGACTTCTCACTGCCTCAATAGTCACCCAAAGTTCTTCTGTAATGTTGGGGCATTCATCTTCAGCCTACAGGCTCATAGTATCCAGACTTTTCCATGAAGCAGCAAATTTCAAAGACAGTTCTTCCCATATAGGCATTTGTCAGTCACTTTTTTCTTTGTCGTGTAGACTGGTAGACTGTTTCATGAAGCAGAAACCCTGAAGGGCTATCTCACTCTCTTTAGGCAAGTCCATCAGCCCTTTTTCTGTGGGTCCTGCATGTCCAGTTTATACAGCTCACCATCAAGCTGTCCAGGCAAGAGCAGTTTCTTACCCAAATGGCTAGCCTTGTCACATTGAAGGCAAATTCTCTAATGAATTTCTTCAATGCCCATCAACCTCTTTGAAGTAATTGATGCTGGCAGAAGCAGACATGTCTCATTGTCATGAAGAGCCCCATGTTTTTAAAACATTTTAAATGCCATATTCTGTTAGTCTTTGAAAGGTTTGAATACATATCCATCTGAAATATCTCTCTCTGTACATCTAACATCACTACAAGTTTGACTATTATAAATAGCTATTTATTAACCTGTATTTTAGAATATACATTACATTTTAAATGAACCGCATAAACACAATATCTTAATAAAGATCAGAAATATATTAAAATCTACCTTAAACTTACATCAATAAATCAATCAAGATCCATACCCATGCAAAGTATTTATCTCTATAGCATATCCCTCTTTAAATGTAAGCAAACATTTATAAAAAGTCATTTAGGGAATTTGGGCATTGTTCTCTAGACTACTTCCTGGTAATTGGGGATACTCTTAAACAGGTCTTTCATGGGGTATCCTGTGTGGTAGGTCCATCTCATCCAGCAGTTCTGAAGCTGTCATGGATGTTAGACCATCTGGGCCATTGTATCAGGGGATCTTTCTTCATCAAACCATGTTAGCCGGTAAGGAAACCTATGTGGAAAGAAAAGCAGAACCTCTTTTCCAAAGCAACATATCCTTAGACCCAAATTTTGAAGTCAAGATACCTTTTAAAATTATATATATAATTTGTTTGATATATATAATCTTATATATATATATATATAATCTTATATATATATATAATCTTATCAGTCCATACAATGAAATGTCTCTCTGTACTTAGCTAATTCATAGTCAAAAAATCAATTCAAAGAAAATAAAATAATATACACAATCCAGACTCTCTGTGTACTTTCCATCTTTATGTGACTTATTTTTCTTTACTCCTTTAATCTACGACTGTCTGCACTCTTTTATATTGCTTTTATTGTCTCTTTAAAGACTTTGTTTTATTTTTTTAAAACAATTTACTTCTTTTATAACTCTCTATACTCATTTTCCTCTCTCTCCCAAGCCTACATACAGTTTTCTGAACACACTGTGTCTCATATAGAGGTCTTTCATGTCTGAATCTGTCCTATTGCATTTCTGAAATCCTTTTCTGACAAAGAGTATTTTAAAATGGTAACCAGTGTGGTACCCTGCTGCAAGCCAGAGCAGCTATGTTCATTAACCAATAAAAGCAACACATACACAGAAGGAAAGTGTGAAACTTTCCAAAGTCATAT
This sequence comes from Microtus pennsylvanicus, assembly GCF_037038515.1. Taxonomy (NCBI): domain Eukaryota; kingdom Metazoa; phylum Chordata; class Mammalia; order Rodentia; family Cricetidae; genus Microtus; species Microtus pennsylvanicus. The sequence goes on along the minus strand of NC_134584.1, from coordinate 41,867,919 downwards.
GTTGCCATTGGCACTAACTTGGCCTGTTAGTACTTCATCCAAGAAAGTGGAATTAATTGGACATTTTTGTTATGAAGCCAAAGCAGATGTATCTCAACTCACTTCCCTTAGTTACATTGTTTTGAAAATTACTATTGATTTTCATATTTTACAAATGGTCTGGTCATGCTAATTGAGTACTGGTATGAGTTGAGAAATGTATTTAGTTCTCAAATTCACATATACATCTAATTTTTGTATTTTATATACTTTTAAAAGGTGGTTTAACATAACTCTATAACCAACATGAAGCATTTTCATTTTTTTCCTTTCTTGTCAAATGTTTACTGTTTTTATATTTTTGTATAGCTAAGAAGATACATGACATTTTTGCTTATCAAACTCACATCATTCTGTAAACATTTTTCTATCATCTCATGCAATCTGTGTATATGCATTTCATCCACGATACCTGATTAAAGTAAAATCTACTTCTAAAGTTCAACTTTACCTCATTTACTACCATTCAAAATTGTTCTGGAAGCATCTTCAAAAGAATTTTTGGCCATGTTAATGAGTTTCTTTGGGCAAATTCTCAGTGGTGAAATTACTAGGTCACAGTCTATGATCATATTTCTGTGCCTGTCCTGTCCTTATCCCCCAAGATTCTGTTGTTTATTTGAATGACCTACTTAGTAAGATATTTTAAATTTTATTGCTTTTCAGTTCAGGTTTGTCAAATTTTAGTTTCTCAAATTAAATGTTATTACCATGCTGAGTTCTTACATTTTTATTCTCTAGTAAAGAAGAAAATATGGCCTTTCTGCCATATCTGTTGAATCAGCTGTGACACCATTTACAATGGTGTTCCTGCTGTAATTTTGGTAAAAAAAAAAAAGTTTTCATCAAAACCTTCATAATTTCTTCAAATTGCTTTGCACTTTTCTGTTTTTTTTATAAATGTGGAAAGCTGTTTTTTTATTTCCTATTCCTGTATTTTTTTAGGTGCTATATCTCTATAATGCCTTTACAAATTCATACAAATGAGGATAGATTTGACCTTCCCATTTTGCCCTTTCTTTTCCTTTCTCTTCTCCTTTAAAAAGGGCCCTTGTTTTTGTCAACCTGCCTGATTGCTCTAATTGTTTTAAGGCTTTATATTTCTATGGCCATAGCTTCATTTCAGACTTGTTCGTTTGAAATTAGGGACCATTGTTACTATCACTTCACAGTTACTTTAATTTCTTTAGATCTATTTTTAATGTTTTTCCTATCCTGTTACATACTTGGCCCTGGATATTAATTTCAACTGTTATTTTCTTTTTGCACAGTTATTTGATTGTTTCAGCTTCCCTATCAGTCCTACATATCTGATATACCATATATTTACCATGCAGTTTCAGTATTTTAATATTTTATGATGATTTTATTCTGACAAAATTTAAAGTGCTCTTTACTTTCTCAAAGACATCAGTTCTTCATTTTTATATTATGAATTTATTTATATATTTATTTATATATATTCCTAAATTTATAACTTTGTTCTACTTTTTGATATAGTAAAGGCTTATATCTTTGCATATAATATTACCCATCTCAATATGATGAGACTGGTTTTAACTAGAAATATTTACTTATGAATACTAAATTAATTGCAATTATTACATTCAAAATATTGTTGTAGACTCTCCATTAATCTTTCACTTTGCTAGCTATTTTCTTTTTACTTTATTTTCTTGCATTATTTTGGGTCAGATATTTCTCTATGAGTTTGTAAGTTTCAGAGCTAACTCTACTATCAATAATAGCATTCATTTTTTTCTAAACATTCCTCTCAGTAAATTCTAAATTTAAGTACTGTCTTCATTTGTGTCACGTGATGGTTAGACCTCCCTCCTCTTCATCTTCCCTTGCGTTTTGAATTTAATATTGTAGCTTTAATGAGTCTTTTTTTTTTCTGCTCAGTACTTACTGTTGTTTTGTTCTTTTCCTTGTGCCTTGACCTCCTCTTCCCTTAAAGTACCATGTTAGACATTGCTCTAGCAACTGATCATGGTCGAAGAGTCAAGAGTTCTTTTTCTTCTTGTATTTTTATTTCCTTTTGAAAGATCTCGGTGTTCACTTAGTGTTAACAATACTTTTTTCCTATGTACTTCTGAATTTGCAATAACTTCATCTGTTGATTTAAAGATAATAAATTGTTCAAATAATTTCAGTTGTCAATTCATAAATCACTTCATCCCAGTTGTAAAATTTGGTCCCAATTCTTGTTTGTGGACACATTCATTTTTTTTCTTTTCTTTATTGTTGCATAATTTCACTGTGATAGTCCCATAGGTTCACTTAGTAAAAAAAAAATTAAATTTATCAAGCTCTTTCAATGAGTATTTGTTTATTCTATTAATTTTGAAAGACTCTTGCCTACTAATCTGAATTGGTCCCTCATTGTCATTCATTTTATTCTCCTGTAAAGTCCTCAAAGACTTGTTTACCTTGTTCCATCATCCATCCTCCTTAACCTTGTCCACATCCTATCTTCCCTTTTATCTGCAATGCTTTACGATGTTCTTCACATGTGTCTTCTAACTCACAGATTCAACATTGGGTGTCTAATTCATTGTGTATCTCATATACACATTAATTGCTAAATTTCAGATTCTGTTGTTTTTACTTTAAGTATGCCTAATGTGTTTTTAATGATCTCTTCCTCATATGACAAATGTTGTATAACTTCTTTAAAAGGATTAAATTTCTATTTTACTTCTGTGATAATTCTAAGTATTTCAGTCCTTCTGATGGATTTCTGATCTTTAAGATTTCTGCTGATTGTCTCTCATGAACATTTACTTATTTCTTTATGCAATGATTTCTTTTTAATATCTGTAATCCTGCTTCTTAGTATTTTATCTGAAGAAATTATTTATATGCAAATAATATCTTCTATAGAATTTGCCTTTATTTCTAAAATTTGCCAGTCTACTAATTAAGTATCTATTATGACTTATATGGTCATCTTTTAGGTACCCAACTGCAGTAGACACTTGTGATTATAATTTTTGGAAGAAATAAAAAACATTTGGTATGATCTCAGTTGCTTCTCCTTTGGTTGCTACAAAATACTCTGTTGAAGGAAACAAGAAGGATAGGGATTATTTTTAGCTCACTGTTCAAGTGTATGTAGTCCATCATGCTGGGGAAGTCCAGGAAGCAAGAGCTCGAAGCAGCTGGTCACTTGGCATCCACAGTCAATAAACAGAACTGACCTTGAAGGTAGCTCTTGAGATCCCCTCTTCATTTTGTTCCTTCTAAGACCCCAGCACATGAAATGACACCACCCACATGCCTTCCAGGCATGTCCAAAGGCTCCATTTTTAGAGAGCTCTAGATTCTGTCACGTTGCCAATCAGTTTCAGTCATCACAGCTACACAGCTTTTCCGTCCAGACACTCTAGAGTGTCTTCCTCACCTTTTGCTGTGATTCTTTCTCTGACAGAGTGGACTGTCAGATACCCTTTTGAAAAGCATCAACTCTGCTTCCTATAGAATTCTATTGTCTTAATCCCACACCTCAAAAACTCTTAATTTAGACCTTCAAAGCAATTATCCAGTATAATTTTTGTAGTAAAATTTGTTTGGATTCTAAAGTAAATAGAGAAGGATGCAGATGTAAATGCACAATTTGATGGATTTCCACAAAAGGCACAGGCTTTGGCACAAGAGCTAGATCAAGAAGCAGAGCATCCCAACCTGCAAAGATGCCTTTCGATAACACTCTTCATGCTATTCACTAAAGAGTGTTCCCTAGTACCTCCCTCTGTAATGGCTTCCTTATCTAGACGCTTTATCTACAAAAGTCATCTGTCTCCTATATACTTATATTTCACCTTTCTGTCTCACATAAATATGCCATAAATTCTTTGCCCATTTTATTATTGATAAACATTCCAGTTTTTTTATCATAAGTTATTATGAATCACTCAGCTAAGAACATTATTGTATGTATCTATGTGCAAATGAGTATGTATTTCTGTTGAGTATATAGTTCAAATTGCTTGTTCCTGGGGTATATATAATTCATAGGTGTATATATAAGTCATATAATTCGTCTGCTGCCAAACAGATGTCTGAAGTAACTTTTACAATTTGGACTCCGTCTATGGCTTTCTTGTTAGGACTTCCTGCCATCTATCCTTTCATTTCCTTCATTCTGAATGAGTCGATATAAATATTTTCCTTGTTTTCTTGACACGCTGCTGAGAGCTGCTGATCCCATGCATTTCAAAACATTTAAATGTACCACAATGCATTTGTAGATAGACCTTTGCTAGAAATGATTGTATAAAATCATCTAATGATTTTCATTTTGAATCCCTAGCTTTACGTTTTTTCCCTTTTATTCAGTACTCTTGGTTGTCTCCTTTATTTGCCCATGCTGTCCTTGAGCTCCCCCTGCCGTTTTCTGCAGAAGTTTCCACGTGTTTGTGATGGACAAGTGTATCTAAAACAGCAGATTCTTAGATGTTTGTTTTAAGCAGAAGCAACCTTTGTCCGAAGAGCAAGGATATAAGATCAGTTTAAATACTGACACAGGATTAAAAAAATGTCGAAATTAATGCTTAAAGCTAGCACCATAGATATGGAAAATTTCCATGTATCTTCGTAATTGCACTATTGATTTATAATTCTAAGAAATAAAACATTTGAAGTTACTTCTTTAAATGACAGGAGTTGTACTGCTGTGGTACTGTAATTTCCTAGCATCCCAGAGATTCAATATTTGCTCCCTGACACCAGAAAGAATGGAAAAATACAATCTGAACTAATAATTTTAGGTACCAACTCTATGAGAAAGATAGGTTAGTTTATATCAGGGCTTCAGATTATTAAATGCCAGGACACACTGCTGAGCCATATGGTATTTTTTTAGTATGGTTCCAAACACATTGCCACCATTGGCATGAACTGTTCCTCATGGAAATGCACTCCTTAAGGTCTGGAAATTTACTTTTGCCTCTTAATGTTAATCCCCTTAATATTAGCTGTGGAAATGGTGCTGCTTAGCCCTATGTGAGTGCAATGCAAGAAGCCAATCAAATGTAGATATGCAGAGGGTGATTTTGTGTTTCTCCCATTGCCTTACGCTAATGATGCTGTTTGGACATATTCTTGGAAGACTATTGGTATGAGAGCCAGTTCAGAAGCTGGCAGGTGGATGTCTCCAATTTCTGCTAATGCTAATATCATTCTCCAACCGCCAACTGGTGATCTCATAGCTTATTAAGGCTGCAGCCCCCATAGACTCAGTTTTTTATGGCCCAAGAAAACATTTGTTATAGCCATCCTCAGAAGAGCAGAAAAGAGCCACAAACATGCAAAATCTAGAAGGCTGCAGTGGAAGCCATTGTGCAGACTCACTTGAGTGTCCCTTCAAACGTGTCCCCTATACTCCACAGAAGAAAATGGAAAGACTTATTCCTTAGCTCTTCTGGAAGGAGTAGAATAAACATATGGTTTGAGAGGGAGGAGATACGTTTGGGGGTTTGCGGCTTCATAGACAGGGCCCAACAAGCTGTTGCACAGATGGAGATATGTGTGACTTGAGAGTCCCCTCAGCACCAAAGGAAAGAGTTCTGGAGAGTTCTTATAGGCTTGGACAGATCTGAGGCAAAGAGTAAGTGAGAGGAAGGAGACTTGGAGGGCATCAGAAACACAGTATCATAAGAATAGGGAGAGGAGCGGATGGGGTGGAGTGGGAGAAAGGTTGGGGAAGCGAGAGGAGATGAGGGAGGGGGAGCTGGGATTGGCATGTAAAAATAAATAAAAGTTAATTATAAAAATAATAAAAACTAGGGTAGCTCTTAATAATTGCATTGATGGTCCTGCATGATTTAGGCAAATATGGCATTTGGGTTTTTTCCCTTTGAAGTTCATATGTAACAGATGAAACCCTTACATAACAGACGGAGGACTCCTGCTTGCTCTTCATTACTTGCATTACTGTTTATGAGCAAATGCAGCAGAGTTGGCTAAATGTGGATATGTATGAAACTAATAGTTGTCCATTCATATTATGAAATAACACACGTAGCCTTTTAAAATAAACAGAATGAGAAACCAGTATTAGAATTCAATTTTTCTGTCATTTATGCTCAATGTCATGTGTAGATCCTACCATCTGTCATGCACCGTTATATTCATAGACTAATTTTGTCCTGTTTATTTTGTTCATTCAATATTTTACTAGTCTCTAAACACATCCCAGACCCAATATTTAACAATTAAGAAAACAGTCTATTCTTGTTTGTACAAGTCCACCATATTTGGAGGGAAATGGATATACAGAATTGATAGTGATTCCACAATACAGGCTTTATTTTCATTTCAAAATTCATCTGTGCCTAACTAGACACAGGACAGCAGTCCTAGACTATCATTACCCAGTGAATTTTGATTTCTCAGTTAATATATTTTCTGATGCTTGCAGATGGTAAAAACTCCTAGTGATGTTTTTTTAGATCATGTCCTCAAACATGGATGTTTTATAATATTTCTATTAAAGAAGTTAAAGAAGTGTGTTTATCATCCTGAGTATACTGCTTTACATCTGTGTTTACTTAATAATTAAGTGTGTTTATAAATATATAGGTTAATAATGTTTTATTTACTATTTGAGAATCCATGCAATATCTTTAGATCTTATATTTTCCTTCCCTAAGTCCTTCAGGTGCTCTCCCATCTTCTTATCTATCCAACTTATACTTTTAACAGAATTTTAACATCATTATGGGGCAGAAATCTGAATAATATTGATTTGTCCTTCATCCTATATAGACCTGGACAGCTCTGACCCACAGAAAGCACTAGCTTTCACCACCTTCCAAATTGGGGGTGGGTATTAGAAGAGACACACCCACCATTAGAGTTAGGGTTACCATAATAAAAAGAAGGATGAAACCAAACCTGAAAATCAGTGAAGCAAATAGGAGAGTTCCAAGAATATCTTGCAATATTTAAAAAGTGAAGCATTAGAAGTGCAGGTTAGTTACTCTTAGAACAGACTATGTGTAGTGTGTTTTAGCCTACACTATATATGTTGCCTACCTGGTAGCACCTAAGTCCTTTAGCCCGAGCATGTATCTACTTGTATCGCCGTCCTAGGCAACAAGTCTGTAACTGTACAGCCTTGGGAACCTTTGCAGTATGACACTAACAGAGGCACCTCCACTGAGCAAACCTGTATCGGTACGTCAACCAACTGTGAAGAGGGACTTTTTTCTTCATTTGCCTCTTTCATATAGTGGAAGCTTTTAAGGTTTGATTGCAGTTTCTCTTGGAGAGGTCATAACCAGTGGGAGCTTTTACTGTTTGACATACTCTTTGGCATTTCTTATGCACTCTAAAGGATGCACCGGCATTCAGTAATATTGAGGTCTAATCCCATTTCTTCCTGCTCTAAATGATACTAAATTGAGACATTTTCCATAGCCTACTGTCTATAAGTTGCATTTTTGATATCTTCAGAATAGCAACAGATAATTGTAGTTTTATTTTTCTCAACCTAGAATGTACATATATTGAAAAGACAATTAAAAGTTGAAGAAAAAAACTCCTCAGAGGAAATCTAATACCTCAAGGGGGGGGGGGGGAATAACAAGGCCTTTCAGTTGTATAATACATGTTTGTAACTTCAAGGTGTGATAATGAAGTTCACTAGAGAGGGGAATCAGGTGTCAGTATGGCCTTTCCCCTGTAATAGTCCATGCTTATCTTTATCAATGAAAAGAAAAACAACTATTGCAATATTCCCCAATGAGAATTTTATGATGGGAAAAAAGTAACACCTTTAGGAATAAAGAAATTATCTAAACGGAAAATAATAGTCGTTTCAACTTTCCTAAGTGAACTGAAGCAATTTCCTACATCTTATTTTTCTTGCTCTCAAAGTAAACAATCTATTGCTCTCTTTTTAACACTCCTAGTTTTAATTGGAGGGAGGAGCATGGGAAAGTTTCCTATGAGGAGAGGCCGTTTGCAGCTTTGCCATGCTTCCCAAGATAGGCCCGGTTCCTCTGCGTGGTGGAGATGACTAAACTGTGGTCGGCTCTTTTAGGTGCATTTATGCAACCATGGCACCGATATCTCATGTCTTTCTCATGTGGTGGGATTTAAATATTTCCAGACCATATGCATATACGCACCTTGCTTTCCTCTGGGATTCTCCATAAATTCAATCCATTAGTCATATGTTTATGCTGTCGTGTGCCTTTCCATTTAATAAACATTTTTTGAGTGATTGCTCTCCTCTAAGAGTAGCATCCAGTCTCGGAAGACATCAAGGACATGGTTGTGAAGAAAGCATTCTCAGAGAGCAGGAAAAATGAATGGACCAGGGCAGGTTTGCCGGGCCTCCACTTTGAATAATCCTGGGGAAACTGAGAAAGCACAGAACTGTAGCTATCATAAACAGACACGAAAGGCTTCAGGTTTTATTTCTATTGCTAAATTTCTCCCTGAAATTTAGATTCTGACCTGAGTATTCTACTTTATGTTCTGCTTAGCAGCTTCGTCCGGCAGAATTTAAGCTCCCAACACTCTCATGATCATTCCCTGTCCCCACACGGTTAGAAGATTCATCCCATCACTCATCACGGTGTGCGGGGCTTATCTTCTGTGTTCTGGATGGTTAATTCCTTCCCTTGTCATCACTATTGCCAGGTCTGTTAGGACTGCTGGAGTTTAGGTTTTCCTTAGCTCTTCCTGAACCACTTTAATAGCTTCCTATTTTCCTTCATCTGCCTTTATGTTCTCTTAAACTCATTGCTCACAAGGTACAGGGAGAAAGTGTCCAAAGTTTAAATATAACACTGTAACTAACACCTACTTAAATATATTCTATGAGTTCTAGAGACCGGAGGATAGTTTCTTAAATAACAAGACGATCTGCAGGGACTTCTTTCATTTCTTCCAGGATTCTCCTACTTACCATCTTTACCACCATCATCATTAATAATAGACAGGATAGCGTGGCTGACTGGGAACTTGCTGTGTGGACTTGACATGCCTAGAACCCATAAGAACTCACAGAGATCTAGCTGTCAATGCCTCCCAAGTGCTGGGATTAAAGGCATAGGCTATAACACCAGGCTGAATTATTCTTAATATGCCATAATTTGTCATGGAAGCAGGGTTTCTGAGCTTTAAGAACTTTTGAGGTTAGTTATTCTATTGAAAAAAAATAAGTTCTAATGATAATTGGACATCTAGTTACTCTGTTCTTTTTTTGCTACCTAGCTGTGTCTTTTCTTGTGTATAACTTGCTTTAATACACAGATTTTCGATCTCTCTCTCTTCTTAATTGCCTCTTTCTGGCCTTTTATGTTTGAAGTCAGAGTCTTTTGCTCTCTGTACATTTTTCAGTTGTAGGTCTCTGCCAATTACACATATTGCAGGAAGAAGGACTGGATGATGAACTCATCTGTAGGCATAGCAATATGTCGTTGGGTTAATTTTTATTACTTTTGTTTACTTAACAGAATATTGATAGATATTCTCTAAGGGCCCATGACCTGCATCGGGTTTTTGGCATCATTCACATTCCAGGTATGGGTTTCATTTCATCGAGTGGCTCTTAAGTCCCATCAAATGTCGTTGGCTACTCCCATAACAGTTTTTCCACTGTTGCACTAGTATATGTTGCAGTCAGGTCTCTATTGGAGCTTGCATGATTCGTATCTGGGTGAGACTGATGACCGCATTTCTCCTCGGGTAATTTGAAGAGTAACTTCCAACACTACAGTGGTGTTAATCAATAAGGGTGAAGCTTCTAGATGGATACCACCTCAGTTTATCCCAGTTTGATGACACACATATGTAGTATTTTGAACAATAGGGTCTTACTGCCAGGTTGTGGAAGGTGACCAGTATTATTGTTATAATCCTGTAATATTTGGGACCCTTTTGTCCAATAACTCCAAAAGATGCAATCCATTGCTGATCCTGGAGTTTTCACTTGAGAGTGTATGTCGTCTATCTGGGGCATTGTTTTCCCCAATACATAGTAACTCTATTTCATTCTCTTTGTATATGCCTATATTTTTGTAAACTTCTGTAGTAGTTGTTCTTTCTATGGATTTTCAAAAGACCATTAGTGTTAATTGTCCCTTCCCATATTTGTTTTGCTTAGCAGTGGAATAATACTCCTCTGTACACATATACTACAGTCTCATCATTCTTTCTTCCATTGGTGTTCATCTAGGCTCTTTCCAATTTCTGGATATTAAAAGTAGTAAGATGAACATGTTTAGAAAATTTAATTCTAGAATCTATTGTTTTTCAAGACAGGGTTTCACTATGTAGCACAGAATGGCTCCAGACTAGTGATCCTCCTGCCTGAGCTGCCTGAGCGATGTGTTGGTCACTTACAGGTGTTGGTCACTACTTTGACTTAATCCTAGTAGCTAACCTAAATAAGGTTGAAGACAAGTCAATTTGGCAGGGAAAGCCATAACATAAAAAATAAGAATAAACCATAGTACTGAAAATGACGGCTGGGAAAAATAACATCTGCAGGGAAGGAAATAAATATGACTGACAGATAAGAATTTTGGAACGCATCATAAGAAGGGACACATGATGCTTTCCCAGAGGAGTGGTAGACCACTTCATCTCCCAAGCCCGCACCTGAAATAGAGAGATGGAAGTAGCACTGTTAGCGTTTGATAGTTAATTCTACCATGAAAGTTAGATCCGGTCCGGAATAAATGGGAGGTGAAGAAAGAATGGCCTATGTAGATAAGATGGGTTTGCAAAGAGGAAGCCTCGGAAGAGTAGAGGTGGGCTAGTTGACTGTGAAAAGCACGAAGAGAAAATCATTTTTGATGGACATTTTTAAACAGTTAAAACATTGTAAAAGTGAGCGCCTCTGGGAGAAAGCCTAGTTTCGGTGTGGTGGTCAAGGGGCGGACCAGGTTATTTACAGATGCCACCACAGGTGTAGCTAAATGTCGTCCCACTGTTGCCAAGATTAGCAAAGACTCAAAAAAGGCTCATGGAAAGGTAATACTTGGAGTCAAATTAGGGGGCTGACTTTCTCTCCAAGATATCTAGCAGCTCAATTTATTTTCTTATTCAAGATAGTAGTTTATCACCTCTTTTTTTTCTTAGATTATAATTACATTTTCCTCTTTCCTTTCCTCCCTTCAAGCCCTCCCATACACCATTCTTTGTTCTCTTTCAAATGCATGGCCTCCTTTTTTCATTAATTCTTGTTACATGTGTACATGTATAGACAGATATATTTCTAAATACAACCTGCTTACTATGTATACAATTACTTGATGTTTTCAAGTCCATACGTTTTCATTATACCAACCTAACCATGTCTCAGAAGCTTACTCACCACCCCGTTTCTCAATAGCTTTCTCATTGCCTGTCTGACACCCCGCAACACTCACAAATGGAGCACAAATGCCGCCAGTATTTTAGACATAATTTCCCTGACTATTTCTCATTTGAATGCGCTGATACAGCAACTCTCGGAGAGAGAGCGCTACATCATCTGTCTTCCTGGATTATAGATGCTGCCATTTTACACAGCATACTGCAAACTGTTAACGACAATGTTTTTCTAATTTTAATTGGGGTTACTGATATCAAAACAGGATGATACAGCTTGTGCTCTTTCAATTTCATTAGAATGTATTTATGTTAAGCCACTTAGTTTTTGAAGCTATTTTTATTATAACTTGGGGAAAAACCATTGTTCTATAACATGGTCAAATGTGTTCTGCTTCATGGGTAGATATGTTCCATTTTCACCCCCAAATCCTTCAATATTCTGGCTTGTGAACATCTTTCTGGGTTATGTAGCTTATGGTACCCAATGTAAACAGAAATAGATTTTCACATATAAACAAATAGAAACAATTCATTATGGGGAATCTTAAAATATTTTGGTAGATCAATTTTCCTTTCTAACAATTTATATATATATTAAAATATTTTAATTTTAATATTCAAGTTTTTATAACCTATTACTTATTCTATAGAAATGATTGCTGATTGCTAGAGAAAAATATTACTTAATTTCTGTTTATAAATGGATTAGATGCTGGTTATTTAATAAGTAATTTACCTTGAGGGTGACAAAAAATAAGATAGGATGAAATTTTGTGTTTCAATGACTTTAATTTTTGAATCATACAGGGTTGCTAGCATCTGCAAAATAAAATGCCAGTGATATCTCTAAACTTTTCAGAATAGTCTTTTCAGTGTATTTATTGTATGTTTGCCAGGATTCCTAAAATATTATTGATATGAAAATTTTAGTGTTATTAGTCTGATACTGTAGCAAAGACTTCAAATATATATAAGCAATATTAGCCAAAGGACACTTCACTGAATTCCACATGTAAGCCTGTAAGTTCCCTGTGCTATTAAAATGTTATTACTTGTATTGGATACACACACTATTTGTCTGGAGGTATCCAAAAATTTTAAGTCGGCTTAGTAAAAATGAAAATGAATATGCCACACTAATTTGGGAGTATTTATCTGATTAAGCATCTTGTTTGTTTGTATATTGGTTAGTAATTATTGTTTGTGAATATAATCCAATCAGCATCTTGCTAACTCTAAACTACTAATATCATCTACAATTAACTTGCTAGACTCACACAAACTCAGTTCCTGTGAGAATCACCATTAAGACATTTCGTTTGTACAGTAGATCGTTTTGTGACTCACTATGTGTGGGTTACTTTATGCCAAACACTGACACTGGATTTTCTGGCTAAACACAGATGAGTAATGTACTTATACAGTTACCGTTAGCTCTTCTAAAGAGTAGAGCCATATGCATATGAACTGCAATGAGAAAAATACTTTAAAAATTATGGTCAATTAAGTGTCAAGTGCAACAACTACACTCTGAATAATCAGAAAACATTTTAATATCTTTTATAAATGAATAAGAGATTGTTTAATCACTCATAGACTTTTGGTGAATTAGAAGTGTGGGGGAAAGACACTCACCACCAAGTCTGAGAATCTGAGTTCTGAAGATTCGCTTTATAGAAGAAATCTAACTTCACATATTATCCTTGGACCTCCGTGCGTAATTCATGGCACATGCATGCATATAAATATACATAGTAAATAAAGTGTAATAAAAATGTAAAGTATTCATACTCTGTGGAGTTTGTCAGTGGAAGTATTAATGTATTTATCATCCCAGTAATGTGTATAGAAACCAAATCTATATCTCGAGTTTCCCCAACATATGATTTAGTAGCATTTCTCCAACATACAATAAGCCAGATTCTCAGGGACACAGGTATGCCAGCAGAGACTTGTGGGAAATGTGTACAAACTAACTGTTCTTGAGATCTGGATCTTTGGGGTAAGGAGATGGGTAGGGGTATAAACAAGCAGATGCAGCTGTCCCAACCAAAGGAGAGAGAGACTTAGCTAAGAGTCATCAGGTATCTGTTGACAATACAGTCAACTGCTGGAAGAATAGGAACCTGTGTCCTGAATGTGTACCTGGGTTCCAGTTTGGAACACACATGATCTAGTGGTATAATTAAACATAAAGTTACAGCTTTGTTTATGCTTTTCCAACTTCTTGTCTGGGTAACCAAAAATTCATCTACTTAAGTCATGGAAGATTCATTGTCTCCTGTTTCATTACAGTAAAGACGAGCTTCTATATTACAGCCATGTTTAGCTGCCATATTTATTGTTGTAGAAGAGCATCAAAGCAAGATGGGAGATCTTTTTGGATCCATGCAAATTAAATAAAAGTAAGCTATAATATTGAAAGTAAATTTTTTTTTATTTTCGAGACAGGGTTTCTCCGTAGCTTTTGGTTCCTGTCCTGGAACTAGCTCTTGTAGACCAGGCTGGCCTCGAACTCACAGAGATCTGCCTGCCTCTGCCTCTGGAGTGCTGGGATTAAAGGCATGTGCCACCACCTCCCAGCTGAAAGTAAATTTTTATAGCATCTTTCTCAACAGAAACTGAGAAATATACTTTATTGTTCCAGAACCTAGGTATCAATCACATTTTAAAATAAGAATAAAGAAAATATTTCTTAAAATTTTTCAGTGTACGGTATCTCCTTGTGTAATAGTCAGTTTTTATATAACATAATATCTAATTTAGACATCCATGTCGTCCTCCTAGGGGACCTTAGAGATCTTCATATTGTTTACTTACTTTTGGTTTTTTTAAAGGCTGATAAGACATTTTCAACACACAGAGAAGGGAAGGAAACAATGTGAAAATCTCGTTTATACACATTACTCCTAAGCTCAAATAATGCTAACATCTCAAATGTTAAATTTGCTTCAGATAATTAAAAAATAATGAATGGGATATATACGTACATTGAAATACCCCTACAAGTTTGAGTTGAGAGACAAGTAAGGTCAGAAAGAGAGGACCTTGCCCCACGTCCTGGAGTCTGTAAGCAGAGCCAAGAGTCATTCCTCACTATGCAGCTTTTGGTTTGTTCCCGGATGACGTCACAGACCCGAGAGTCTTGTGATGTCATCATCTACATACAGCAGGGGAGTGAGCTCTTTATGTTCAAGGACACATTATTTGCCAATTATTCTGACACATAATGATAAAATACTAAGTTCCTATTTGCTTAATTATTTTATGTGCCCAGATGAGAACAAGATATCTTATTTGTAATAGTTTAATTTACCTTAGTTTCGTGTTATTAGTCATGAGAACACAGAAATAACAAAGGTATACATGAATGGGGAAAGACACAAGTCTGCTGTAGCACATAAGCAAGGCTTGCATTCTTAAATGGTTTAAACTCTCTGCATGAGCAGGTGTCGTCTGGGTAGAGTTATTTTTAAACTCAGAACTGTTTTTAATTGGCTGGTTCCTACATGTGGTATTTACCTTCCCAGAGCCATCTGAAAAGTGGGCCTTGCAATTTCCCATAATGAAGAAAGAGGATGTTCATAAAACCCTCTGGCTGAGTGATTGACATAAAGGAGCTAGAGAATATTGATTTGTTCTAATTACCTGGACAAATAAAGCGCATGCACGCATGCACACGCATGCCTGTGTATCAAGACAGTGTATTCTTAAATATTAACATTTGTTATTTAGACATTATTTAGTGTATGGAAATTCACTTAGTGTATTAACTTTACATCTGCTTGAAAAAAAAGGAAAATGTCTATGGTAAGGATATCTCATTTTTATCATCATCTAAGAAAGAGTACAGGTCGGTAGGTGTCTGAGAAATAACTTCTCACTGTGCTGGTGGTTATAACCAATTTAAGTGCTATTGTTATTTTATTAAGGCAATGCTGTTATTGTAATTTCATTTTCTCTGGAGAAATATCAGAAATTTTATTAAACACATACTTCTGAAAAGTTGAAGTCTTTGAAAACTATTCTCATTACTATGGAAGAGAGGAAACAACCATGTGGGGGGGGGAGGACATGTTCCTTAAAAAAACTGGTAGGTTATTAAAATTTGAGAAGTAAGGGGAAAAAAAGGAACATTGCATGATATTGTCAACTTTCTCTAGAGAGTCAGCTTTGAAACAATTCGTTCATTTTCCATCTTCCTTCTCATTATGAATCATATAAATTCTTCTTTTCTGTGGGCACAAAAAAAATGAATAAGAATTTTTCCACACTGCTGAAGAGTTCACATCACATGTGTGCAAATGTACAGAGTATTGAAGCAATAAAGAGAGAAAAAGAAACACTGGGGGGGCGGGGAATACATCTTTTGTTAAAAGCGCAGGGATCTTGGAGTCTTACAGAAAACTTTGTGGCCTCCAAGTGGAGTTCTCTAAGGCATGAATTTTCAGCTTTGCAATGTGGCTCTTTCTAGATACATGCCTGACCAGTAAGGAATTTCATTTATCAAGTCAAATTGTGTTTAACTTCATGATAACTCTGGTATATTAAGAGTATGGTAAATGAATGCATTATAGAGGTTCCTGCATTTGCAAATAACCGAAGAGCACACCTACGTCATGCAGAGGATTCAGTAGGGAGCAATCACACGGGGATTGGAACCACTGTTTTTATTGTGATTGAAAGAAAATTGACTTGCACAGGAAATAGTTCAAAGTTCATGTGCCACCGATATTTGCATTTTCTTCTTTTTTTAAAAAAAATGGCTAATCTCCTTTAGGAAACATAGGTATTTTCTGATTTGTCTTTCTCCCACTCATCCTCAAATTTTGCTTACCAGCTAAAGTCCTCACACATCCCCCGGCATTTCATTGTGGCAGTGCATTTAACAGCCATTGCATCCAAACGCTTCCCTGAAAGCACACAGCGTTCTAATTTTACTCTGAAAGCTCTCTGAGGGGACCCTTACCAAAAAGATAGCTCTGGATGGCTATGTTTTATTTAAATGCTTATCACTTTGTAGAGTGCAGCTCAAGCTATTCTTATGAATGAAGGCCCTGGATTAAGTGTCTGTGAAGCGTATGTTCTGAGGCTGTTGCTGCCAGATTTATTTAAACCCACACACATTCATGGCAGACAGTAAAGAAACATCCCCATAAATGCTATTTCAAATGCGTGCTTACGCATCCTGTCTACTTTGAACTCATTTATGAAACACTAAATAATTGTATTTCAAATCTTTCAGGATGCGCATCTCGCTGTTTCCCTCTGCGTGTGTCAGCTCTAATTATATGAAACTAATAAAGCATAAAAATGTGAGATGAAAAACAGCAAATTAAAGCATGGCCACAGGCCTAACAATGATAGCTCTTTTAAGTCCATTGCATTTTACTTTACATCAACTGTTAATTTTTTTTCTCTTGCTGATATCAGGGCAGATAACTATCTAAGATGTCTGTCCACTGCTAAAAGACAACCTAAGTGAACCCTGAGAAAACGAGAGAGCACCCAGAGGCCAAACCTACAATGACCTCCAGAATCCTTCTCACAGGGTGGGGTGGGGAATGGAATCCTGTGCATGTATCAAGTGTGTCTGGTATCCAAAGAATGAAGAGGACAGGGAAACAATGGAGAGGCTTGGATATTCTTGCCACAGTCTTGGCAGACCCTACAAGTTCTTGTGCTACATCCCCTAACATAGGGCAGAGTGAGAAGGAAATTCCCATTGTGACATATGGGACCCCAGCTGATCCTTGCTCTGCTGGAGGGAGAGGGGGATGATGGTTTCTTTTCTTGTTCTGTGCGACTCTAGAGTTTTTCACTTGAGCAGTAGTTACAGTCAAGTGTGGAGTTGTGGCCATAGCCAGGGACTGTATCCGTGGGTACTAGCCTCATTGTGGATGCTACTTCTCCCTGATTTCTTCTTATATTTAATTTTCCCTCTCATCGAAATAAATTTCTTACATAATATTTCCTAATTATGGGTTCCGCTCCTCTTACTCCTCCTGGCGTCCCCACCACCCTCCCATCCAAAGCCACTCCTTTCTGACTGTCGTTATAAACCAGCAGACTTCTAAGGGATAATAATACAATGCAACAAAATAAAATATAAGATAAATCAGATCTATCTTATTAGAACTGACTAAAACAAAAAGAAAACCAAAACAAAAACAACAACAAAAAAAAAAAAAACAACAACAACAATGGAAGGGGAAGAGACCAAGAAAAATCACAAGAATCAGAGACACACTTCGTTTGTTTATCGGGAGAACTGTAAGAACACTAAACTGGAAGCCATAATATATACACAGAAGACTTGGTGCAGACTCATGCCGGCCCTATGCATGTTGCTTCTGGGTCTGTGAGTTCATATGAACTTTGATTATGCTGATTTAGAGGCCTTGTTTTCTTGGTTTCCTCCCTCCCTTCTGCTTCCTGCCCTCTCTTTCTACCTCCTTTTCCATTGGGTTCCTTGCTGAGGGAAGGGATTCGATGAAGACATCACTTCTCAGGCCATGTGTTCAAAGGTCTCACTCTCTGCATATTATCTAGCTGGGGGTCTCTGGTTTTGGTCTCATCTGCTATAAGAAGGAGTTTCTCTTATGAGTGTAGCAGAGTGTCATCAGGAGTCATTTCATTGCTACATTATTTTTTACACCAGTGGTGCCACGTACAATGCCTGTCTGCACTCTGTGCACTACCATACAGTTCACAAGCTTCAGGCAAGGGGCTGGAGGTTGAAACACACAAAGACTCACACAGAGGAGACAGAGACAGCACAGACAGGGACCTCTAGTCGCTGGTAAGAAGCGCTTTATTCAATAGCACCCTGGAGGCTTATATACCCAACAGTCAAGTGGGCCAACAAGTGAAAACCTTATCTTCTGATCCTCAAGGCCAAGGCAACACGTGCTCGTGAAGCAGAGCTGGTAAACAGCTTTGACACAGCTTTCAGTAACTCAAATCAGAAGGAAAGTAAAGCTCTCTAGCAGGGAAGAGTAGCTGGAGGCCAGGACTCCAAATGGTCCCAACAAGTGGTATTTGGTTTTACCCTAGGTCCTTCAGCTATCTAGTCTCTGGCTCTTGGTCACCCAAGAAGTGTTGTTTATAGATTCCATCTCACAGAGTGGGCCTTAAGTCAAATAAGATTGTTTGGTTACTCCCTCAAGGTTGGTGCCACCATTGCCCTAACATATACTGTAGGCAGAATACTATTGTACATCAGAGGGTGTGTGTTTGGGTTAGTGTTTATCTTTATTTTAGTAGCATGCAGAGTACCTTCCTACACCAAAAAAACAAAACAAAACAAACAAAAAAAAAACCCCAAAGTCTCTGTGTAGGCACTGGTCCAACTTCTCCATCTTCAGTATATTGTGAAGGTGTCTTTAGCAATGGGGCCTGTATGTCATTTTGTAGAGAGCATACCTATAGTCTTGGCAACAGCATGGGTTATTTGGGGATTGATATTAGTTTCATTGATGGCTAAGGATATTGAACATTTCTTTAAATGTTTTTCAGCCATTTGAGTTTCCTCTTTTGAGAAATCTCTGCTTAGATCTGTACCCCATTTTTAATTGAGTTATTTGTGTTATTGATATTTAGTTTCTTTGATGGAATATATATATATATTGGATATTAATCCTCTATTGGATGTGCAGCTAGTAAAAATATTTCCATGTTGTGTAAGCTGCCACTTTATCTGATTGATAGTGTCCGTTGCCATGAAGAAGCTTCTCAGTTTCATGAGGTCCCATTTGTTTGTTGTTGATCTTAGTGCTTGTGCCTACAATGTTCTGTTCAGAATGTCTTTTCCTGTGCTAATTAGTTTAAGGCTATTCCCCACTTACTCTCAGGTTTACTGCATCTTTTCTTGTGTTGAGGTTCCTAGGGAATATCTGCTGGAGTTGAAGGAGTGGGCTAAAGCAATGAGCATGGGGGAAAGGTTAGAAGGGGATCATCTGTTTGATCCACTAGAGATGGGGTTGGGGGAAGGGAGGCTGCAGCAGGTGGTCTGCTGCAGAGCTGGGCATAAGACCAGAGGATTTGTTTTCGATGAGCTGATGGCAGAGCCTACATGCGTCCTGACTAGAGTGGCCTGTGGGCTCTCAGTAATCCTGACTATTTCTTATTAACCCCACATACCCTTATAAAGTATTTGAAACTCTTTATGAGCAGTGTAATTACACAGAACAACAAATTTATACATGGAGAAACAACAAAATAAGCAAAATATGACATATATGTGATATACATGTGAAAATGTCATAATGAAAAAGGTTCCAACAATAGCCTCATATTTCCCATACGGAACCCCAAATGAACAGATATCTAAAGTCTTCCGTATCCTTTATGTGTATGTGTGGGATGGTAGGGTCTTTGGGCTTAGTCCCTCAAAAATTCGTGTGTTCAAGCCTCATTTTTTCCCTTAGTGATTGCCTGCCTGAGCCTAAATAAAAACTTTACACAACTGTTGATTTTCATATTTCTTTTACTTTGTACTTAGCATTGCATAAGCTTGAAACTCCCAGCCCTATTTCCTTTTGCCAGCTGAAACCCTTCAAAGGCAGAAGCTTTGCTCACAAAGGCCATCTTCTGCCTTCATTCCCACCTGAATGAGATTTTATTCGCTTACATTCAGGTCACAGATACTAAAAACATGATCTCCAGATTTCATAGGAAGGTGCCTCATTATTTTCCTTTCTCTAAAAACAGTCTGGAATTAGACAGTCTTGGCTGGAAACGAACAAGAGGGCTTATTATATATTTTTGCAAAACAGAATTATCTTTTTGAAGTTAAATTCTTGATGCACAGATGAAGTATTTTCTTTGTATTTCTACAACCGTGTGGCAGCACTGACTCACAGTCAGTAGTTTTA
Organism: Microtus pennsylvanicus; assembly: GCF_037038515.1. Classification (NCBI taxonomy): domain Eukaryota; kingdom Metazoa; phylum Chordata; class Mammalia; order Rodentia; family Cricetidae; genus Microtus; species Microtus pennsylvanicus. The sequence goes on along the minus strand of NC_134584.1, from coordinate 41,847,667 downwards.
GACTGGTCACTAGGGAATTGGATTCTTTATACATTGTAGATTTCCGCCCCTTTCCCTGATGGCATTATCATGCCTCCTTGGACTATATGCTGGTTAGGTTTTGTCAACTTGGTGTAGACTAAAGTCACCTGGGAAGAGGGAGCATCAAATGAAGAAATGCCTCCATCGGCATAGCCTGTGGGCTTATCTGTGGGTCATTGTCTTGATTAATGATGACAGGAAGAGGCCCTGCCTACTGTGGGTGGTGCCATCCCTGAGCAGGTGGTCCTGGGTTGCAGGAGAAAGCAGGCCAACAAGCATGCCTCCGTGATTTTTGCTTCAGTTCAGGACGTGAAGTGTTAGATGAAATAAACCCGTCACTCCCCAAGTTGCGTTGGGTCATGTTGAATATCACAGTGACAGGGAAGTGAGTTAGGACAGGAGGTCCATGCATACCTGTCAGTTTCAAGAATGTGCACACTTTAATCTGGTTAACCTCAACTGCAACACCCATAAGCTATGTGACACAGGGAAATTCATTCGGTAGCCATAGGTCTATATATCTTTATGTATAAAGTAGTGGTAATACTATCTGCTTCATATAGATATTGTAAAAATTAACAGGAAAAGTGTGTGTGTGTGTGTGTTGTGTAGTAGGGAACATGGGCGTGTTTTATTAATGCGAGCTAATTTTATTAACTTGTGAAACATAATGTAAGATGGAACAGGAAGACATTAATGGTGCCTGTGGTAAAAAAGTTTGCAAGCGTTAGAAGAGAAACAATTAGTGGTATATGTATTTTTAGATTATGACAGTCTCTTTCTGCCTCGGAAGAACAACATAGAAAGTCTATCATGATATCAGATAGTCAAGTAGAGGATGGGGAAAGGCCAGGGAAGGTGAGGATGAAAGGTGGGAAGTCTGGGAGAATCAAGTCAAACCCTATGGTTTCCTAGGCAACGCTGCTTTCAAATGCTGGAGGGTGGTACATGCCTTATTGAATCAGCAAGCAAATCACGTTCAGGGCCTATATCACCTACATTTTTAACAGATCACACAGTGTCTTTCAGCGCATATCATACTCTAGAGCACGGAAACAGAATTTTATATCACGCCAGTGATCAAAATAGAAAGGAATCAGAAAGAATTGATGGTTCTCTACAGGCTGCCTATTGTGGGCTGGTGGAAGGCATTCACAAAAGGCTTCAACCCTTCTGCCGATGTTTCAAAGTAGCTTTGATGGTATTTAGATGGCAACCTCATTTCATACTGAATTGGATTTTCCCGGAACCCAGGAGAATCGAGCAGCTGGCATAGCAGTTATCTGAATTTGATCTAAGTTGACATCAGGGGGCTGTGAATGCTCAGGGCTCTCCTGCATCCTGCCTCTTTGTGAAGCATTTTGACAGGAGCGGGCTTGTCACTCCCTGAAAGTGTTGGCTCTGATCTTCTGTGGCTGGAAAGCATTTTGAAACTTTACCCTCTTGGATTTTCAAGCCAGAGATTTCTTCCAGGAAAACCATCCTGTGATATGATTGCATAAAGGAGCACAAACTCCCATACAGCTGACCCAAGATAGAAGCCTTGATCCCAAGCCTTGTTCCCAGGAAGAGAGGTTAGGGTGTCAAACATCATTGGTAAAAATGCATATTAAAAGAAAATTAAGCCAAATTTTACATCTAAATCATGTTAATCTCCTGGGTATGTCTTTATGACCAATGAAAAGATACTTTCAGTATGAGTATACAAGTAGGACTTGGCATTTCTGTGTTAATCATTTCTGTGTATTAATAAACAATGGTGGCCCACAATGAAAATAAATCCCAGATGACTGTGGTGTTGCATAAGTTATTGCGTGCATTCAGATACTCATCCATTCATTCCTTGACTACTAAGAGATAACAGAGTGTTTTTTGTTTATCTATCATTCTGTCCAGTAACAAGAACTACTGTGCTTTCCACAAGCCCTGTGCTAGTAGGCTGCCTGGCTACGGAATGCTGCCAGGTGCCACCAGATAGTCTGATAACACAATTACTTTCATCGCGATCATCTTTAGGCATTGTCTCCTCATCTTCCTCAGGAGCCTGGAATTGCCAGAGCTTCTAGAAACCGATTTTTTAAAGGAATCCATAGCCAGGGTTAATTTTTCTCATGCTGATTGCTTAGCAACTTTGGTTTAATGGGTTTATATCAATGGTAGTTATCGTTAGCTGTCAACTAGTGGCAGGCGACTCATAAGAAACTAGAATAGTCTAGGAAATCGGTGCTCATCCAGGTTCCATTTTACAGATGAGAATATGTGGAGCAAAGAATAAGTGGTTCCATCAGCCTCAGGTAACTAGTTAGTGTCAGGGCTGAGGAAAACTAGAGTCTACTTGCTGGCCACCTGAGGCTCTTTCTAGAGTGTATGTCACCTAATCTAAAAGTGTTGTGGGATGCGTTGTAAGGATTGAAATGAAGTGAAATAGAGAGGACCACATGGACAAAGATGTAGGAACTCAGAGTTCATTGCCATCATTGACTGAGGTGAAGGGAAGGGCCCCGATATCGTCAGTGTATCGTTTTGTTCATTTGTTCTAGAAGGAAAATGCTAGGCTCTGGCTTCACACAGTGTCACAGTGAGGCCTCTGGCTCCTCTTAGCTCACCTGGGATTACGGAAAGTATATTCAAAAGTCATATAATAGTGAATGATAGGGAAGTTAGGTATGTGCAAGAATTGACATTTTTTAAGACCAGCCTAGAAGGTTAAATATGCTAAGTAGTTAGCCCAAGATGGTCATAGTCCATCAAATATTGGGGCATAAGAGTGTTATTTATCCACAAGGTATTATCCTATCACTTAGTGCTAGCATCCAGATGAAAACATGGTATGTTGATCACAAGATGGGAAGGCCCTGGGTAGCCACTGCTTGCCCTTGCTTCTCTGGGGGCTGCTGGGGTTCTAGTGGAGTTTTCCAGTTACATTTTTTCAGAATTTATGTTTTTATCAGTTATTAGCATGAGAAAGCATGACATGAACAAGGCAGACAGAGAGCTGAAAATTATCTCCATCTCTCTTTAGGGAAAGAGGCTCACACAAAAGCTTTACTGTAACTGGCTCAGACCTCTGTAAACTGTTTCCTGTTGAAATTGTCCCTTGAACATCAATAATGATAATCTTTGGTACACTGATTCAGTTTGTAGGAAAGCCCTTGGTACTGTTCACTTCTGTAATGATCAATTACATCAGTTTTAATAGGGAAGATGAAGGTGTACATTTTCTTAGAAATACAAGCACTGGCTTTGAAGGTGAAAGCAATGGCAGAGGTTCACTGGAAAGCAATTTAAACCTGAGAACTGTGTAGATGACCTTGCTTCCAACACAGCAGCCTCAAGACATCACACGTGCCCTTAAGCTCTGATTTTCCTTCCTCTGGCTCCCTCCAGAACCCACTCTTGGTCTTCTGCCTCAATCCTCTTCAGTGCCTGCTTGCAATGACTCTGTCAGCACCAACTGCCTTACTGTCAGCAATCTTGAAGAGTTCTTCCTGCTAGTACCTTCTGGGGGTGGGGAGGGGAAAAATATAAGGAAAACTAAATTAAATTGTAAAAGAGAAAAAGATGTTTTTCTACTTGAAAACATATTGATTACAAATATTTTTTATAAATTATGGCTACTCTTCCTCTGAAGTTCTAGAGTAGAATTTGCAATCAATTGAGGTAGATGAGATACTATTTTTTAAACTTTTTCATTCTCAGGCCTAGTAGGACTTCCCATTGTAGACCCTACATGATACATAGAAAGAGATTTATTATAAGGAATTTGTCCATACAGTCAGGGAGAATTAGAAGTTCAGGATCTGTTTGACAAGCTGGAGACCCAAAAATGTCATATGTATAAGTTCCAATATAATATAGACAGACTTGATACCCAAGGCAAAGTTGAAGCTTCATTTCAGGCCAACGGTGGGCTAAGAGCTCCACAAGCCAACCAGAAGAATCCTGACTGGTCTATTCAGGTCTTCTGAACTGGTCTGCTGTAGGATGGGCAAAGCAATACACCCAGTCTATCAATTCAAGTGGTAATTTCATGCAAAACACCCAGACAGACACAGAACAGAGTACAACTAAATACATGGACATCCATTGATCCATTCAAATTGACACGTAAAATTAACCATCACATATGGCGTATTTATTCATGGTGAACTCACATGGGATGTGGAAAATCAATGGTTACTACCAGAGATGAACAGAAAAAGGTAACTTGTGACTACAAGAACATCTTTGTGTCTCACTATTGAGATTCTAAAGGTTTTGTACTGTCCTATAATGATGTATGCATGGTTTCAAAAAGGGTCCTTCTGTCCTGAGGGACTCACAGAAACTTCTATGAACTTGGTTTCATGGGGAGAATCACCATCCTTACTTTCATTTTCCCAACTCAAGCTGACCTATATTTTTATAAAATTTCTTCAATTTCCAATGCTATATTTCTCTTTTATCACCAGAGCAATAACTCTGTCTCAGTGTTTGAGATAACATTGCAAACTGACTTCTTTCACCACGGTCGGTGAAAGTGCTTTAACTACCACTGTCAGAGCAAGCGACCCCTCCCTTTGCCTTCATGGTCATTCCCTGGAAAGAAGGAGTGCTTGAATTAGCGTGTGTCAACAACACACTGTCCCTCAGTCAAAACTGAAGTTTTAGGACTTCAACACATAGCACTGTATTTCATGAGAAGCCTCACACAAGTCAAGCTGTCTAAGAAATGCCTGTCACTTTGTTAACTGGCAAGCCGGAGAGTCTGAGAATTAAGTGGAAACTAAAGACTAAGACTTCACTCCGTCAAGTCTGACAAACATAAAAGTGTATGTGCATGCGTGTGTGTCGGGGGTGGGGTGGTAGATGGTCCCTGAATAAATGAAAAGACAGTTATGCCTGCTATCTGTGCAATGCTGCAACAGAAAGGGGCCTGATTAATAGTGACAGTGTTGTGAACAGCAAAGTGACCAAGGGGCTTTATGAAAGAAAGAAAAAAAGGAAGGAAGGAAGGAAGGAAGGAAGGAAGGAAGGAAGGAAGGAAGGAAGGGAAGATCATAAACTCCAAGTGTTGGAAGAAATCACACAATTCAGAGATCCAGGATTGCCCAGATGTTTTACAAATGGGACTGAGGTCTCTTTCCACAATCTAACTGTGGCAACAGAACATAAAAGAAGGGTTCATAAGTGAAAATGTTAAGTATTTGCTCCCAAAAGCTTCAATAGGCAAATTCAACTTCTCTTGAAATAGGGGTAGCTAAACCTCAGGCTTTTGATATATTCAGAGACACTTGGCTAGATTATCTTCAATCCTAGACAGAAAAAAGAAAATCTGATTCATGCTGTCCTAATTATTATTATTATTATTACATTATGATTCCTCATTCCAGTGCAGTGTGCAACTCCAGGTGGGAGAGTATCACAAAAAGTCCTATCAGAAAACATCTGTGTTCTTTCTCTAGTCACTCAAGCCCAGTGATGAAGAGAGGGTAAGCATGCCATCTGACCTCAGAGCAAAGCCCCTTTTGAACTTCTCCTTTGGCCTGTGTTACCAGCTACATGTGTGAATCTCATCTGAAGTCAGAGTTGCTTCACTGAGAAAGTCCTAGGAGATGAGCTGGCAATTCCCACAATTGAATTATGTGACCTTGGTTGTTTTGCTCCCCCACCCCCGAACCCCATCTCTGGTGAATTCCAAAATGATTAGCCCCGAATCTTGCTTTGCAGGCTGTCACAGACCCTGAGCCTTGCCTATGGGGTGTTGCCCTGGTGACTCAGCAAACGCTAAAGCCTTTGTGTGTCTTGACTTGTCAAGGGAGAAGAATAAGGAAAGTTGGTTTAATCAGGCACCTAGAAAGGAACAACTCTCGCATTCAGATTATCGCTACCTGCCTGGCACACAGGAGGCCCTCAGTGAGTGAGCAAGTACAGAGAAGCTTATTAAAATTAATGGAAGTAAAGAGATTCCTTGAGAGACTATTAAGAAATTCAAATGGCATGGAAACTGGGAAACAAGGCCGTGCTTTGCAGAGGTCTCTCATCCTGGCGGGATTCTCCGCTGGCCTTCGTGATGACGAATCCTAGCCATCTCAGCTTATGATAGATGCTGCAGCTGCAGTGCCCATCATGAACAAAGAAAAGCAACAACCATCTTGAGTGGCCCAGACTGGTCCAGAGTCTGGATGGTGAATGACTATGGTGGGGAATAAGATAATGGGAGTATCCTATGACATTGACAGGCCAAAGCTTTAAATCACAGACCATTCAGAGAACATGAGGGAGCGCCATTTCCATAGTTAACTTACACAATCATGGGGAAGAAAAAAGTTTCAAAGAAAAATGCATGATTTCTTTCTATGTAAACAATAGCATAACCAAGACAAATTTTCTTTTCCTGGGTGTAAATTATTTCATTCTTTGTAGCTGTGGAAACTTAAAATCATCCCTGAGTAGTTCAATTTTTTTTTTAAATCACAACCTAAAACTCATTAGTGAATAAAATATTTTTTAAAATCTACTTTTTAAAGTTACTCTTCAGATGCATCAACATTTTCTATATTTTTTTAAATTCAGGCTGTAACTCAGTAGTGGAGTACTTGCCTCCAGTGTGTAAAGCCCTAGATTCAATCCCAAATATTGGAAAGAAGAAAGCAAGCAAGGAAGTAAGTAAGCAAGCAACCAAAAAAGACAGAGACAAAGACAGACAGAAAGAGAGAGACAGAGAGAGAAAGAAAGCTACCAAAGAGTTCCTATAAGTACAAAAATAAATCTACACACCGTAAAACATTAATGAGACATTTAGAAAAAGCTAAGAAAATTCTAAACAAAAGAAAATAGATGTTAATTTGCACAATTCCACTGCAATAAGTATGTCCAGGATATATGCTGAGTTTACTTCATGATTCCATTTATTTATTTTTTATTTTAATTTATTTTATTGACCCCCTCTCTATATAGCCCACGCTGGTCTTGAACTCTGTGTTCTGAGAGCTGGGCTGTATAGGCATTGTGTCGTCATACCCACTCTATGATGAGATCTTCTATTAGTTCAGTGTTGCTTTCATTCAAACTGAGGCTGACTGAACTCCTGTGTTCTGTGACATTATTGACAATGTAAAAAGTTTTCTCACAGTGGAGAAGCTTGAGCACCTGGAATTAGCTGAGAATGCCACAGTGAAGGGCAGACGGACATTTGGTTTTCTTTCTTTCTTCTTCTTCTTCTTCTTCTTCTTCTTCTTCTTCTTCTTCTTCTTCTTCTTCTTCTTCTTCTTCTTCTTCTTCTTCTTCTTTTCTGACATTTGGTTTTCTTAAGAGACTGTTCTTACATGCAAACACCTGTGTACGTGCACCTGAGCCCAGAGGTTCACAAACCCCCACTTATTACATAAAGTGATTTTTAATATATTTTGTCTGCTAGTTAAAGTTTTAATAGTTAAATTTGTTTCACACCCTCCCAAATGGAATTGAATCCACAATTTCAAAGAAGGCTGTTAAAAATCTAAATGGGAAATTTAGAGTTCTTATCAAAGATGCAAGGGATTAGTCCACAGAGAGTCTGTACTTTCTCTCTTTTTTGTCACTATTTCCCACAAAGGAAATAGTCTCAAATGTAGTTAATTCATTGCCTGGATTCTTTAGACGTAGGCTTAAAATAAGTCGCGTAGAGCAGCCAGAGAGCACTAATGATGAATACAGCTCAGAATCCGATTTAGCTATGGTTGAATCAGTTTGCTAGTCAGTGCAGTGTTCTGGTGTCACTGGGGGTGTATTATGAATGATGCAGAAGCCAAAGCAAACAAACAGAAACCAGAAATCTGTGCTGGATGTTCTGAGCATGGGCTTGAGGAAGCAACCAGTGTTTTAAAGGTACTTCTCAGGTTAGGTTACTCTACCATGCAGCCTGAGCCCAGATCATTAGCAGGCACCCCAACGAGAAGTTTCCCATGTTCATTGAATACAGTTGTCATCCTGGCCATACTTTCTATGCCTTGTGTAAAGGTATGTTATGTGCACTGCCCAGGAGTAAGGACATGCACATAAATAACTGAGAATGGCCCGAGGACAGAGCACATCGTTAGACCACTTTAGGACTGTCATTATTCTATTACATCTACAATATATTTATTTAAAAGTTTACAAAGAGAAGAGAAGGAAAGATGGATTCCGTTAAAAGTGTATACTGTGCTTGCAGAGGACCCCAATTCAGTTCCCAGCACTCTTGTCCAGTGTCTCCCACCTGCCTAACTCCAGCTCCAGGGGACCTCATGAGGTTTTTCACCTTAGTAGGCAATTATACTCCTATGCACATGTGTGAGCGCACAAATATACATAACTAAAAATTTACAATAAATCTTTCTTTAAAAATTTATGGAGTCCATTGAGAGGAGCAGGTTGCCTGTTGAACACTATTTTTATTAAGAATCTACATTCAGCCGGGCGGTGGTGGCGCACGCCTTTAATCCCAGCACTCGGGAGGCAGAGGCAGGCGGATCTCTGTGAGTTCGAGACCAGCCTGGTCTACAAGAGCTAGTTCCAGGACAGGCTCCAAAACCACAGAGAAACCCTGTCTCGAAAAACCAAAAAAAAAAAAAAAAAAAAAAAAAGAATCTACATTCAGAACTATTTAATCTATTTAATTAATAAGTCAAATAGATAGCTTTTAATAGTTACATATTTTTACAATATACTCAGTCTTCACAGCATATTATTTAAAAAAACCAAATTTATCCTATAATTTTATCATAATTTTTGCCATATATTCTAATCATATACACGCAATCTGTGTTAAGGAATTGGTGGAATGTTTTCCAAATATCTCTAAAGAATTCTGTAAACTAATTTAGATATTTAAGATATTGGCAAACAGAATACTTTCCTGTACCCATTTTAACAAGACAGAAGAAGGATTTTCAATTAGCACAACCATTTCTCACATGTAAACAGGTTACTCTAAAACTTTAAACCAAATTAAATTTATCTCTTAGATAATTTCAGCATTTCTTTGGCAGTCTTATTTCTAAATTAGTTTGGATGTTTAATCTGTTAAGAAAGAAAGAAAGAATGACAGAAAGGAAAGAAAGAAAGAAAGAAAGAAAGAAAGAAAGAAAGAAAGAAAGAAAGAAAGAAAAGTATTGTACCTGTAAACCTGGATTCTGTGCTGACGATGACAGCTGGTATTTCAGTAGTTGACACCCTACAAAGATGGCTCCTCCTTGAAAGAATATTATGTGTTATTTGGTGATGGGATGACTGGTTGCACCAACTGAATGCACGCTTTTGAAATTCTCTAAGAAGTTGTTACTGGACCCTCACCCACCTCTTTCTGTTCATCTCATAAAATTAAACAAACTTCAATTTTAGTTTTCATGGATTGATTTCAGTGGATATGGAAGTGAGCATATTTCTTTCACACAGCCCTTAAAAATGCCTTTATCATTTTAGTAATTGTCTCTTTGATCTTTTGAGGATAAATTTGAAGTATCACAGGTGTGTGACTTTATAAGATTGTTGTACAACGGCCATTGCCATTTCGTCTGTTAAAGTAAGCTGGTTACGGAGACATTTATCTCGGTATCAGTCCAGGTCTTTTTTTCTTTTCAAATGCAGAACAGTTTCCTTTCAAAGTTCTATATGTGCTTGCAACTGCCTTTAAAAGTTTCCTCGTCGGTCACAAAGAGCTTCCTCTATTGATAATTGTGTTCCTGCTGTGTTCCTGAACTCATATTTATAGACTAATGTGCCTATTGTTCTTTTTCATGCGTCACTATTACCTCTGAGTAGCTGCCGACACTTTGTTATAACATATTGTGTGATATTACCCAATTACCTTCTATAATGGCATGGTGTTCCATGTGATAGTGGCAGAGCGTTTTAAAGAGCTAAATGGGCTGCTAAAATTTAAGCTATACAAAGGGACTTAAACTTAGGTATGCAGCTTGAAGTCTTCTGAAAACTGAACCCATCTGTCTAGTTAGGGTTTCTATGGCTTTGGCAAAACACCATGACCAAAATGCAAGCTGGAGAAGAAAGGGTTTATTTGGCTTACACTTGCATGTGGCTGTTCATCATTGAAGGAAGTCAGGACAGGAACCCAAACAGCGCAGGAACCTGGAGGCAGGAGCTGGTGCAGAGGTCATGGAAGAGTGCTACTAACTTGCCTGCTTCCCCTGACTTGCTCAGCCTATTCTCTTATAAAACCCAGAACCAGCTGCCTAGGGCACCCACAATGGGCTGGGCCTTTTCCCATTGGTTACTACTCGAGAATACCTTACAACTGGGTTAAAGGAAGGCCTTTCTTCAACTGAGGCACCGACCTCTCTGATGACTCTAGCTTGAGTCAGGTTGACACAGAACCGGCCAGTATACACCATCTAAATAACTGAGTCAACAGATGGAACCTTAATCAAAGACCCTCTCCGTGCCCAGGATCCCAGGTGCCATACTCCAATTGTTTCCCACTCTCATGTGATATCTGATTCTGTCTGGGCTTTCAGATTGATTGGTTTTGTTTTGCTTTTGTGTTCCTAGTAGGAGGTTTGACTTTTCCTATGCTCTTTCATTGTTCATTGTACAGATTAAGTTTTAATGTAGCTTTTCTTTTTAATTGAAAGGAAGACTAGGAAGAACCCCTGCTTCTCGTATTTTTTTTTCCCACATCAGAATCCATGTAACCAAGATTTCAAATCTTGGCTTTGTGGGTTTTTTTGTGATTTGGGGCAATAGCTTTAAAACAAGCTAGGAAGCAAGGAAACAAACAAAAATATGCAGTTTGGGTTCTTCACAGTTCATATTTTTTTAATTTATATAGTTTTAATAATAAATTTTTCATTTTATATAGTTTTAATAATAAAATTTTTAAAAATATTAAAAGAATGTTTTTGAATAACCTTTGCTCCCTTCCCTTTGAGGAATCTGCAGTCAGTGGGAAATCCTTGGATATATGGGGATACTGGGAAACAGAACAGTTAGCAAACCTGAGCCATCTGCCAGGAAAGTTTGGAAATCTTCGATTCCAACAGCCTGCAACATCACAGTGGGAGAAAGTACAATGTGGAAAGCCAAGCTCACCTTTCTGTGTTAGCCTTTCCAGAGAGGAGAAAAAGAACAGACCTGAGGAGTGGAGCAGAAAAGGCAAACCCCAGCCTCTGTAAAATACTGTTTCCAAGCCTTTTGAAGTCAACTATAATTACCATGCTGGTTAGAATTCAAGCTAGAGTTTCTGCTTTGCCAACTTAATTAGTAGTTTAGGCAGGCAGAAGTAAAATACCGTGCCATGCTGCACGGTGATTTGAAGGTGGAAAGAAAATATGGACTTGCTGTTCCTGAGGGAGCTGGGGAAGAAAATCTGTGATTATGCTTGTGTGCCTCTATTTTTTATCCTATGGTTACTCTAACACAACAGCTCAGAGCCTTTCTTTGGGGCTCTGGGAAACAGAGTAAAGGCATCATAGCACCTCTTCTTACAATAGTGTGCATCCGAGTGCAAGTCTCTGCTAGGACCATATGACGTCATTATTAGCTAATACAGCTCACAGACCTGCTCACTCTAATCCAAGAATTACATTCACACCCCCAGATCTTCTTCTAACGTCCTTCTTCTAAATCCTACAGTTCCCCCAAGAGGACTAGCCTGACGGTTATGGAGGCATGCCCCTCATTATGGTCATCTCAGGAAGGACTCTCTACATCCACCTGTTCTGGCCTTCATCCTCCTCATTCTGACTAGAAGATCTTTTATTTCCTCTTATTCCAACCCTAAATTATCCCAGTCCAAGTTTGCATCCTCTTGTTGAACTGAAAGATATTTCTTTGGAAAAGGTTAAGAAAAACAAACAAGCCTTGTTTTTGTGCTGGATGACAGTAATTAAGTCAGTTCGTAGTTGTGGCTCATTCTTTGAACTTAAAAACATTCTGTGTATAATTAACGTTTTGTGCATGAACTTCCTTATAGCTTCAGTTGTTAATATTTCATTGTTCTGGTTACTCCTTTTGCAAACCAGGGAAGACAAGACTATTCTTTAGGGGTCTGAAATCTAAATGACTTTAATATGGCAGGGGTTTACTTCATAGTCGTCTTCTGTGTCCAGGATAATAGGCCAAAGTCCATGACGGGACAGGGCAACTGATGCTTCAACTCAATCTAGACTTCCTTATGAGGGGAAAGAATCTAATAAGCTAGTCAAAACCAGTCTGAATCTGTGCCCAAAAGTACTACTTTTCACTTTAGCACAAATCCACTGGACAAGATCTATCACAGGGCCAAGGCTGATATCCAAAAGGAGGGTAAAGAAGAGAGCTCAGAGTATTGGATAAGCATTCAGCTAATCATCATTGACTTTTCTAGACTCCCCTCCAATGTCTCCTAACATTTTGCAAATCTGATTAAAGTTCATTAGAGCAAAAAGGGGTATATGGTCTTATTTTTGATAGGAAAAATTATACTCCTGGTTAACTGTATCACATATTGTAATTGATTTAATATAAATAAAACACACAACAAACAGGGGAAAAAAGGACCAGGGAGGAATTGCAAAGGAATTTTGCAGACCATAGTTCTGCTGTATTGGTGTTAAGCCAACCTACCTTAGCTAGTCCTTAAAAATAATGTGTGCGTGGTCCTTTCAGCTTCATAGAATCAAGTCTCTCTCTGTGACCTTCAGCATGCTTAGTGTAGGCTAATCCCTATGGCAAAAATGAGTGGAGAGAATACAGTACCCCAAGTACCACCTGATCCATCTGCAAAAGCCTACGTATGTTTTCCCAGAGCACGCTCAAGAGGACAATCCCGGTGCTGCTTTCTCTCTCTTTTTTCAGTAGTCCTGACTCTTGTTTTCCTACTTAGAGTGACATGTGGCGTGACAAGCAGCCGGCCTTGTCTCCCCAGTCATGTTAGGCTAACAGTTGACTTTAGGGCACCCTCCGTGGTCTACAGCATCCTTTTAGCTTGGCTATTTGCTGGAGGGTGAAGGAGAGCGATGGTGACAGCTGAAGTGAGTGCTGGTTTTACAAATTTCTTAAACGCATCTGAAATAAATGCAGATTCCTTGTCAGGAATAATCTCATCTGCAAATCGAGACATGGAAAAATGCCGGTCAGAGCCATTATCATCGAAGCACGGCTGCTACTGTAAGGCGTGTTTAGAGAAGGTAGCTGAAATAAGAAAGATTCTATTCATTGCTGCATAAGTAGGTGTTTTTAACTAAATCTTCTGAACAGTTCCCATAAGAAGGAAAGATGCCTTTAGTGGATTACATGAATGAATTTGATAGTGGCTACAGTTTTCTCAGGAGCACAAATAACTACAACTTTGTATATATAATACCTAGGGCTTGTATATCATTAAATAATTTCTAAGTGGACACTATGCATTTTAATTGCGATATGATTGTCATATGATACTTCTAGTTTGTCCACTAGAAGCTAAGAATGAGCGCTTGGTTTAGAAAGTAGAGTCTTGGGCCAATGAGATGGCTTAGCATGTCAAGGTGTTTGCAGCACAGTCCTGAAAACCTGAGTTTGGTTCCCCCAAATATACGTAAGGATAAAAAGGAAGAACAGACTCAATAAAGTTGTCTTCTCCCTTCCATACACACACTATAGCAGTCACACACCCACACCACATCCACACCCACCCACACAAACACACACATCATATATATATATACATACACACAATAATAATAAAGATACACTATTGAAGAAATTAGAGCCTACCTGTGTATAAAAGCACACACATGGTTTAAACTGTGAAAGGAAGATAACCTATATTAAGCTGAGTCACATGAGATAACACTGAGTGTATGTCATCATCTGGGCTTTCTTCTATGTCTTCTAAGTCAAAATCTTTTTGATTTTTATGAAAATTTAGAAGATGCAAGCCAAGGTATGACCACATACCTTAGAGGGTATGAACCTGGTTTTTCAGACATCAAAATCTATTTTTTAGTATTAGATTGAATTTCCTTTTATTTCCAGCATCCAGTGGTAATGAGGCAGGCAAAGCTATAAGAAACCGATAATATTTTCCTCCAGTCTTCTTCCATTCCCCTCCCTGTTTCCTCCACATTAAGAGCATCCCTACTCAGTGGTCCCCATTTGGGGCCACTGTCAAGTAGACTTGCATCTAACTTCTGAATCCCTCTGTGCAATATTAGCTCTCTAATTGGGCCCACTATGCCAAATAGGCAACATAGGTTTTAGGATGACATTAGTAAGATGGTATGGAACTGGCCTATCACTTTAAGTTTAGAGCATTCAGCAAGATAAGTTGTACATATATTGTCAAGAGATTTATGTGACTGGTCAAGTCCATTCATAAAACACCCATTTTAGGGGAAAATTAAAAGTCAAAGGTGATAGGTTACACTCATTCAGGTCAGGATGAACAGTGTGGAGGTCTGTCTTGGAAAGCTGGGGAGAAAGCTACTCACACTGGTCCTTGTTCAGGGGCACTGGTGGGAGGTGAGCTGATTCGCTTGGAAAAACAAAGAAGTTGGCCTTGGTCAAGAGCAAACTGGATTTTGGCATATCTTCTTTCCAGCCTTTTTTCTCCTTCACTTTTTCCCCAAACCCCAGCCTTTTTACATGAAGCATACTGCAAATATGGCTTCCCTTCATGCCTGTGCTTGTATGGATTGGCAATAAGGCAATCATAGATGGTTCTGGAGAGAGAACCATCCTTCCAAGTAGCTTGAATTAGAGGCACAGATGACTGTGTATGGCTACTAATAAAGTGTGCTTTCAGAGACATTACATGGAATTAAAAGAATATGTGATTTCTCTTTTCAAAAAGCAAATTTTCTTCATTCCTGGGGCTTGTTCCTCCAACACCCTAATTTTGATACCATGCATTTTCTCTGGCTTGCTTATGACAGGGAATTTATGTCACATTTGATACTATGCATATTCTAACTTGCTTATGACAGGGAATTTATGTCACATTTCTTGATATTAAATCTTTTTTGTTGTTTTGGATTTTTTATTTTTTGAAATTATAATATACTTACAATATTTCTCACTCTCTTCCACTTCCTCTCTCCAACCTCCTGTGAATCCCCTTGCTCTCTCAAATTTATGGCTCTTTCTCTTTGATTTTCATTACATACATTCATATAGATGTATGTTTATAGATGTGTGTTAAAAGAACAGCTTGCTTGTTCTCCCAACAAGTCTATATAACAATGTGTTACCTACTCTACACATATGGCATCAGACCCCTTGGTGTTGGATAGACAGATGGGGATTCTTCTCTGGGGAAGATCATTTCTGCTGATCTCAGCATTCCCATGGTGTCTCACTTCCTTGTCTAGGGTTGAAGGCCTAACTTCCCCTTTCACACTAGGATTTCCATTGGTGTCGTGGTGGCTCGGGCCTTGTTTGGGCAGCCATGTCTAAGATACCATGGGTGTAGCCTCTCTAACATTTCTATAAGACACACTCTCAAAGCCATCATATTATTTATTTATTAGATGTTTTTAAAAAAATACCAATCCAAGATCCCACTCCTTCCCCTCCTCCCATCCCCTCCACATACCCTCCCACCCCACCCCATCCACTCCTCAGAGCAGGTAAAGCACATTGCTTTGTGGAAGGCCCAAGGCCCTCCCTACTATAT